>NC_051403.1:35431332-35436332 GCF_015228065.2 Penaeus monodon
ATTATTAATTATAAGAATATAGAAACACGTGATAATAATATGACTGTTGGTAGAGTTGATAGTTATAATGAGGATTAAGATACTCATGGTAGTGATAAAATCAGTAATAATATTATTGATAATGATGAGGATAATGGAAAAATGCAGTTGGTAATATTATTAACAGCAGCGACAGCACAGTAGCAGTAGTAATAATAATAATAGCAGAGATAGCAATAGTAGTAATAGTAGTAGTAGTAGCACTAGCAGTAATAATTTAAAATTCGCTTTCAAAATACTTTATTCCATATGTTACAATGGTTAGCAGTAGTGGTAGCTCTTGTTGTTATTGTTGTTGTAGTGGTGGTGGTGGTAGTAGTAGTTGCATTATTAGTAGTGTAGAAGTACAACAGTAACAACAACAACAAAAATAATAATAATGATGGTAATACTGATGATGATAATTATAACAGTGAGGATAATAATGATAATGATAGAAAAAATAATGACAATGATAATGATAGTAATAAAGTAATAAGAATAATAATCTTAATAATGATGATAGAAATAGCAACAAAAATAAATAAGAATGTTATTAAAACATGGATACAAACTGCATAAACTAAGTACCTTAAGCTATTACATGATGTTGATAACGAAGAGATAGACGGAAATGTCAGCCATTACACTTGGCAATTACGATGATAAGCGAAAGGCTATGCCATTGCGTGAGCCTACTGGTGCCTCGCGGCCGATGCGTCACCCGACCCCGTAGCCTACCGCGCCCTGCTCCGGGCCTGCGGGTGCCCTCTCCGCGCCCGGCAGCTCCAGGGCGGCCGCCTCTCGTCCCTCCGCGGCTCACGCATTTCTTGCGTTTCCCTTTAATCCTCATGTTTTTCCTCTACCCCTTTTCATCTTGATCATTCCCTCTCTCCGTCCCTCTGTGACTCGCTCATTTTCTTTTTCCTTCCGTTTTCCCTTATTTTTTTTCCTCTCTCCCTTTATATTTACCTCCATCCCTACCTTTCTCCCTCCCTCCATTCATTTCCTCATCCTTCTCTCCCTATGTACCTTCCTCGTCCCTCACATCAGTCCTCCCTTATGTCTTCTCTTATTCCCTCCTTATTCCGCCGGTCATTCTTCCTCTTTCATTCATCCCTTTTTTCGCCTTTGCTTTTCTCTTCTTCCCTTCAATTTGCTTGTGTTTATATCTGCTGTTTCATTCCCTCTTTTTGCAATGTAGTTTCCCTTTCTTTTTTCCGTTTCATTGGTTTCGTTGTTTTATTTACTTTTTTTGTCTTGAATTGTCCCAATCCTACATCTGCTTTAGATATTTTCTGTGTGCCTCCATATCTTTGTCTCTTCCATCCCCCTCTCTCCCCTCTATGTTTTTATTTCTTCCTGCCTCTACCCATCCACGTCCTCTCCTTTCCTTCTCCCTCTTCTACTCTCACTCCCTCTTTTCGTCTACCCCTCCCTTCTCCTCTCCCTCTCCCTTTCTCTCTCCCTTTTCCCTCTCTCTCTCTCTTCTATAACTGTCTCTCTCACCCTCGTTCTCCTTCTGCCGCAGCTCCCCCGTACATCAGCCTCCGGCGCCACGAGTCGGAGCAACAATAGCAGAAGCACACACTCAAACTCGCTTGTCTTGGGTTCGGCGTTATGACATCCTGACATTTGGTGGCGTTAGTTGACTTCTAGGAGCCAAGATTATGAGTCACGATTCTCTCTCTCTCTCTCTCTCTCTCTCTCTCTCTTATCTCTCTCTTCTCTCTCTCTCTCTCTCTCTCTCTCTCTCTCCTCTCTCCTCTCTCTCATCTTCTCTCTCATCTCTTTCTCTCTCCTTCTCTCTCTCTCCTCTCTCTCTCTCTCATCTCTCTCTCTCTCTCTTCCTCTTTCCTCTCTCTCTCTCTCTCTCTCTTCTCTTATATATATATATTATATATATATTATCTATATATATATATATATATATATTATCATTTATTTATTCTCTCTCATAGCCGTGGTGCCGAGTGTTAGAACATCAGCTTAAGACTGGCCACGACGCAATCTGAGTTCGAGGGTTCCGTCCCGGCCGTGCGCGTTGTTTCCTTGGGCAATGAACACCTCGATATGCTACCTAGCCAACTGGGTGGCCCAGCCAGCCCAAGTCAGTGCTGTATCCCAAGCCCGGATAAAATTAGAGGAGAAGGATACCTAAAAGGTACACCGGCACTTCCTTGGAAAGGAAACTGGGGACCCTACCACGTACTCACTCCAAGAGCATCACAACATGAAAACTTACGATAAGTATCATGCTGTGACCACGCGGCTCAAAACTAAACCTAACGTTAAAAAAAAAAAAAAAAAAAAAAAAAAAAAAAAAAAAAATATTATATATAATATATTATATATATATATATATATATATATATATATATATATATTATAATATATATATATAGTAGTGGGTTTGTATATAATATATAAAATATATAATATATATATATATATATATTATATGTATATATATATATATCATTTATATATTATAGATTATTATTATGATACACACACACAACACACACACCACACACACATCAAACCCCCACACACAACACCCCCACACACACACACACAACACACACACACCACACAACCACACATCACACAACACACAACAGCCACCCCCACACCACACACATATTATAATAGATATATATATATATAATATATATATTAGTATATATATATATATAATAGGGGATAATATAAAACACGATTATAATCTTAATTTCATTCGAGATGGATAATTCTGCGTTACACACATGTATTGCCATCGTCTTCTCCAAATCCAAATTTCATGGCTCGCTGTCCTTGTTGCGGTGCTCTTCGCTTTCTGTACTTTTGTTGCCGCCATTAACATTGATCGTGTTACGTGTATAGTATCATAAGCGAAGAAAACTTGGGGTGCTACTGCGGAAAGGCGGTTGAGAATTTTGACGGACCGGACAAGTGGTAAGAGGGGTTGAAAGCTCTATGCTGCTGCATACTTCGGCGGCGATATCGATACTGTAATGAGTCAGAAATGCCGTAATAAGGGGTGGAGGAGAGGGGAAAGGTGGAATGATAATGAAGTGCGAGAAAAGGAGTAGAGTGGAGAACGAGGAGGAGGAGGCCGATAGTGTAATTAGAGTGATGATATAACGAGACAAGGAAGTTGTAATGGCGTTCGCTCGCTCGAAAGGTAAGGGTTCCGCCTGGACCGCTTTTCTGCAGTTTGGCCGATACAGAGTATTGAGGGCGCAGGACAGAGATAGGCAGGAAAGGGTGAGAAAAACGATAACATAAGGGAGCTATAGCTAGCGAGAAGCGGCGGTACTTCGAAAAACGAGACTGGAAGAGAGCGAAATGCTAGAGAGCGAAAGGGGAAAAGAGACCGAACGGTGACGCAGAGAAGAGTGAAAGTGCCATGGCAGCGCACAATATTACCCGCGGCTCGTCCAGTAATAACCCTGCCCCGTTTATTCTAGGACAATTCATCCCTGCCGAGTCTAGCAAACCCGTCTCCCCGGCGAGTCTCAGAGAGCGCTGAGAGTGTTACCACAGTGAATTGCCGATGTTAATGAAGCAGTTAGTCTACCCAGTGACTCATTCACAGAGAAGTATTATTTCTGCGCGAGGATCCCAGGCCCCGCGAGGTGCCACACAATACACCTTGCTATGACGAAGACTGATACTTGGCCATTATGAGTGTTTTTACGTCGCTTTTTGTAAGTTAACGTCGAACACACAAAAAATGTGTTATAAGTTTTAAGTATTTCTGCAACTCTGAATGTGAAAGAGCCGTTAGGCACCGTCAGATTCGTGTGTTATTAATAAACTTGATTTTTCCTTCTCTGGTCGGATATTATAGTGTTAATCAAGGGATCCATGTTGCAAGGTAAGCATGATGCCTTCGGAAGACCCATTGTTATGTTGCACGTGTTAAAATCAACAACACTGGAGGAAAAAAGGGAGAAGGAGGGGGTTGGAGAATGAGAGGAAGTAAGGGAGGAAAGGAGGGAGGGAAGGGAGATGAAAGGGGAGGAAGGAGAGCCAAGGGAAGGCGGGAGGAAAGGCAGGAAAGAGAAGGGGGCGATCACTCTTTGAGAAGAGGACGCAGTCAACTACACAGGAATGAGTCATACCAGGGAAGGGAATGTGGCAAAGCGAATAAAAGAAGAGAGTAGGAGAAAGTGAATGGAAAGAAAAGTAGAGAATAATAGAAAGGGTACAAAGAAGAGGGAGATGTATTTGCAACGTAGCAGACATACGAAATTAAATTAAAAACAGAAATGAGTGTTAAATATTGATGACCAAATCATAAACGCAGAAAGTCGAAGGACAAGCCACCTCTGCATCACACACACCCTCCCTAGTCTTCAAGGGTACGAGTGCCAGAAGGTGATCATTGCTTCCAAGACGCTACTAATGGAATTAGGCTTAATTAATGGCATAACTTGTAGCGTGCGTTTGTAGTAACATTGGTAATTAATATCCCGAGTGAGCTTCTGGCACCGGGAGGCACGGGCGGCACCCGCTCTGTATGACGTAAGGCTTTGGCATACCCAGTGCGCGCGCGCACACACACACACACACACACACACACACACACACACACACACAACACACGCACCCCGCACGCACGCACCACGCACACGCACACACACCACACACACACACACACACACACACACACACACACACACAACACACACACACACACACACACACCCCACACACCACACACACACAACACACACCACACAACAACACACACACACCACACACACACAAACCAACACACCAGCACACCACCCACAACAACACACACACACACACACACACACACCCACACACCACACACACACACACACACACACACACACACACACACACACAACACACACAAGCACACCAGCCACACACACACACACACACACCCAAAACCACACCACAACACACACACACACTACACACACACAACACACACACACACA
>NC_051403.1:35441332-35447588 GCF_015228065.2 Penaeus monodon
GAACTGCAGGGTTTACCGGAGTGCTGAGTTCTGTGGCACCGACCATAGGCTGCTTGTGGCTACCCTGCGGGTCCACTTCAAAACTCCCCGTCCCTCCAGTGGCCAACCTAAGGTGTTTCACTTGGACAGACTCAGGGAGGAGGTGTGTGCCCATGGGTTCACCATGGCAGTCTCTGACCGATTCACAGGACCCAGCAACCTGACGGACCCAGTTGCTCTGTGGGAGGCCACTGAAGCGTGTCACAAGGGTCGGCTAAATGGGAATCAAGTCTTGCATCGTTCCATGGTGCGTAGGGCTCGGACACTGCTGAGAAGGGACAAGGAACAGTTCATCAGGAATCATGCTAAGGAGGTCGAAGGCCATTTCTTGGTAAATGACCTTCGCCCTGCCTACCAAGCCCTGAGAAAACTGAACCCTAAGCCCTCCTCACAGATGACTGCAGTCCGATCAGCGGATGGACGGATCATCTCAGATCATGTTGGGGTTCGTGAACGTTGGGCTGAGTATTTTGAACAGTTGTACCAGGTGGACCCTCCAACAGTTAGCTTGGTTGCAAGCGATGTCACAGTGCCTGTGCCGGACCCACCCATCAGCAAGGAACCTCCTACCCTAACAGAGGTTAGGCTGGCGATTTCCAGGCTGAAGAGTGGGACAGCTGCAGGCATATGTGATATCCCTGCTGAACTGCTAAAGGCTGGGGGTGGCTTGGGGCCTGCATACAGTCCTGACTGCCATTTGGCAGTCTGGTACCACTCCCCCTGACCTGCTGAGGGGCGTGATCATCCCTCTCTGGAAGGGGAAAGGGGATTGTTGGGATTGTAGCAACTACCGTGGCATTACACTGCTCAGCATACCAGGCAATGTTCTTGCCCACATTCTTCTGAAATGGATCCACAACCACCTACTGAGGTATCAGAGACCGGAGCAGTCTGGATTTACTCCTGGCAAACCCACAATAGCCGTATACTAGAAATTTCCCGGTATGTCGAACCCCCTTTTAAATTTTCAGGGGTGGGGCCCAAGGCTTTTGCCCCTTGCCCCCAACACTTTTCAACACTTGATGGATGGATCTGGGCAGACACTAGCCAAAGCAGTGTGGAGAACCTGGGCCAAATTAAGGTCTCAGCCCCTTGACTTTCCCGACGAGGGTTGCCATCCATCTTAGCCCTTGGAGTCCTTGTGGCGGCTCTTGAGGGGGGCATTAGCAAGAGGCGAACCCCCTAGGCCTAGATTTTTCCCCCCGGGACCAAAAACCCAAGATTCGGACTTTGGGGGCCTGTTGGGGGAAAACCCTTTCATTTGATCCATGCTTGCACCCGGGGAGGGTTTGAAGTCACAAAAAGTTTTACATACCGGGGTTTTGGTGGCCATATTCGGGGTTTTGTAAACCGGGAAGCCCACTAGACGATTGGCCCCTGGCAACGGGGAGCAATGAACTCGATCAACAAGAGCGTTTAAAAGATGTGGGTTTACCTATGCGAAGGACCAAGCGGCGTGTCTTAAGGGGCCTTGTTTACTGCCATTTTTTCCCTATGGAAGCAAAACCGGGACGCACCCGTGTTTGGAGCCCTCCCCTTGTTTCCCTTTTGTAACAAGTCCCTTCGCCGGTCTTTGGGGAAACAGTTGGCAGGCCCACGTGTCCAACCGGGGGGTTAACCTGAGACTGGCATGGGACCGTTATTTTCATAACCCCGGGATCCCCAAACTCGGGCTATATGGCCCCCAAAGTTTCGCTTCCCTTTGGGACGACCCTGCCCATCGGGTTTGTCCCCCTGTGAGAAAAAACCTTGGGTGGAGGAGACCTGTGGGACCCAAAAAAAAAAAGATCAGGCTTGGGCGTCGACGAGACCTGCCCCCGGGGAATTAGAAAGGGGCCCGTGTCCTGCCTGGAGACTCCCCTCGGGGGTTTTCCTAGTGGGGGGAAGCGAAGGGGATGCGGCCTTTCCCCCCTGCCCGCGTTCCCCCTTGATGATGATGAGGATTCTTTATTTTATCCGGGTTTGGGACCAGCACTGTCTTGGGCGGGCTTGGCCCCCCCGGGGCCTAGGAAAGGCAATCGGGGTGAATTTTCCCTTGCCCAAGGGAACAACGCGCCGGCCGGGGGGACTGGAACCCTCCCCACTCAGATTGCCGTCGTGACGTCTTGAGTCCGATGCTCTAACCACTCGGCCACCGTGGCCTATATATATATGTGTGTGTGTGTAAATATATATATATATATATATATATATGGACAATTGCATTAATATGTCACAGCAGCAAAATTTTGTTGAAAATTATTGCTGAAACAATGAAGTTGAAGTTAAGAGAAGAAATTGCAGACGAACAAGCAGGTTTTTGCCCTGGAAAAGGTACCAGAAACCAGATTCTAAATCTGAAATTGATCATAGAGAAAAACAGAGAACATCAGAAAGACCTGTGTTTCATCGATTACTCAAAAGCTTTTGATACTGTTGATCACGTGGAGAGGTCCACAGCTGCTCAAACATGAGCATACCGTTATTGATGATGATGACCAACAACAAGCGGCTGTAAGAACCACTTATGGGTTAACAGAATGGTTCGAAGTCAAACAAGGAGTGCAACAGGGTTGCATTCTGTCTCCGCACCTCTTTAACATAAATTCTGAAACAATTATGAGAGGTGCTCTGGAGAATTTTGAAGGAACTGTAGATGTTGGAGGATACAAAATATCAAATCTAAGGTATGCCGATGATATAGTTTTGATTGCCAGCAGTATCACTGAACTACAACAGCTACTAGATAAAGTTAGAGAAGCAAGCAAAAAGGCTGGCTTGTTTCTTAATGCCAAGAAAACTAAGATCATGAAGATTCAAAGATAACCAGCAATGAACAATGATGAACATGTTACAATCAATGGAATGGTTGTGGAAAATGTGAAAGAGTTCACTTATCTTGGAGCTGTATTAACTAATACATATGATGATTCATCGGAGATAAAAAGAAGAATTACCATTGCCAAAAACGCCACAGTTGCTCTCAATAACATCTGGAAAGACCAAAGCATTACCTTACGGACAAAGCTGAGGTTATTGAACTCATTAGTTTTCCCAATTGCATCATATGGTTCTGAGTGTTGGGTGCTGAAGAAGATAGACAAGAAAAAGATCAATAGTTTTGAAATGTGGTGTTACAGACGAGTACTACGTATTAACTGGACAGAGAAGAAAACGAATGATGAAGTGCTGAGAAAAATAAATTGTAAAGACCGACTGTTGGACATCTTGAACAAAAGGAAATTAAAGTTTATTGGCCATGTGATGAGAAGTAAAAGTATTGAGAAAAACTTGCTGACAGGGATGGTGATAGGAAACAGAGGAAGAGGCAAACCGAAGACAAGACTGAGCGACAACATCAAAGATATTTGCGGGTTGTCGATGGTACAAGTGGAAAGAAAGGCGCAGGATCGAGTTGAGTGGCGAATGATGGTAGAGAGGTCCACGGCTGCTCAAACATGAGCATACCGTTATTGATGATGATGATATATATATATATATATATATATATATATATATATATATATATATATTCTTCTTCTTTTAACGGTAGGTTCATGTCTGAGCCGCCGTGGTCACAGCATGATACTTAATTGTAGTTTTCATGTTGTTGATGCTCTTGGAGTGAGTACGTGGGTAGGGTCCCCAGTTCCTTTCCACGGAGAGTGCAGGTGGTACCTTTTAGGTAATCATTCTCTCTATTTATCCGGGCTTGGGACCAGCACTGACTTGGGCTGGCTTGGCCACCCAGTGGCTAGGTAGGCAATCAAGGTGAAGTTCCTTGCCTAAGGGAACAACGCGGCGGTCGGTGACTCGAACCCTCGAATTCAGATTGCCGTCGTGACAGTCTTGAGTCCGACGCTCTAACCATTCGGCCACCGCGGCCTTGACGATCATGGGCTTCCATGATTTTTTCTTAGCAATTTTTAGAGCGGTGGTTTGCCATTGCCTTCCGCCCGGTGTTTTTATCGAGTCACCATCTCTATTTACCCGGCACTGACTTGAGCTGGCTTGGCCACCCAGTGGCTAGGCAGGCAATCGAGGTGAAGTTCCTTGCCCAAGGGAAACAACGCGCCGGCCGGTGACTCGAACCCTCGAACTCAGATTGCCGTCGTGACAGCCTTGAGTCCGACGCTCTAACCATTCGGCCACCGCGGCCCATATATATATATATATATATATATATATATATATATATATATATATATATATATATATGTATATATATATATATATATATATATATATTATCTGTATATATATGTATATATATATATATTTTTTTTTTCAGCAGCCATTCATTCCACTGCAGGGCATAGGCCTCTCCCAATTCATTACTGAGATGTTATATGGCATTGCCACCGTTGCCTGGTTGGATGCCCTTCATAGTCAACCGCGGCTTATGCCACGGCGGTGACTTCCCCTATGATACATGCGCTCGACTTCTCAAGGCGATATGTCGTTTTTCTAGGTAGGCAATCGAGGTGATGTTCTTTGCCCAAGGGTACGCTGGAAGAGTACCCTATGAGCCCCCCCCTTGCCAGGTTTACAGTGAAGCTGCTTTCAGCAGGGCTGTGGTTTCTGCAGAAGGCGTTTATCAGTGCAAGCAAAGAAAAAACTTGAAACTTTTACTTTGCTTACTTTATCGCTTCTGACCACATCCCAACTGTGATTGTTTGGGATGCCACGGCTGGTCAGCCCAATGGTCATTCCGTTTTATGAATGAATTTATATATATATATATATATATATGTGTGTGTGTGCGTGTGCGTGTGCGTGTGTGTGTGTGTGTGTGTGCGCGCGTGTGCGTGTGTGTGTGTGTGTGTGTGTGTGTGTGTGTGTGTGTGTGTGTGTGTGTGTGTGTAAACACACTCACACACACATACGCACATATATATATTTATATTTATGTATGTATTTACGTGTCGATGGTACAAGTGGAAAGAAAAGCGCAAGATCGAGTTGAGTGGCGAAGGATGGTGGAGAGGTCCACGGCTGCTCAGACATGAGCATACCGTTATTGATGATGATGATATATGTATATATATGTATATATATATATATATATATATATATATATATATATATATATATATATACCCGCAAATATCTTTGATATACATATATGTATGTATGTATACATACAGTGTATATGCTGACGTCTTTTACTGGGGTGGCTAACCCATCACTCCCCAGGGAGTAGTTGCTTAGGTAATCATTGTTGGTGGATCTCAATCTACCACATATCTACGATAGACTCACCCACTACCGTATCCAGGTTTGATTTACCTAAATTATGCAATATATATGTATATATATATGTGATATATATATATATATATATATATATATATATATATATATATATATATATATATTATATGTGCATATATGTATTCATAAGTATATTTTTTTCATTGGCACACAAGCGTGCAAATGCATTTACTCCTGTTCTATTAGCAGCAGCATTACCTTTCCATCTGAAACGACACGATAATGATGAGCTGCCCGGATGAGTAATGATAGGTAAGAGGCCTGAGTAAGCAATCAGTCAAGGAAGGGGAAGGAAGCGGCGAGGAAGCGGCCGCCGCGGCGTGAGGGAACGCGGGATATTCGAGGATCCGTGAGCACTCGGCCGAGACGATGGCGCCGGGCGGGGCCGAGCGATGCCGCAGGAGGAATGAGGGAACGCGTGGGTGGGTGGGTGTTATTCACACACATACACACACACACACACACACACACACGCACACACGTGTCAGTCATAAAATTCGAAGCGAGCTTTTCTCATTATAAATATTTCTTTTTATCAAGATTTATTGTAATAATAACTCATATTTATTATTTTTTACGTCCTCATTTTTGTTTTCAATACAGTGTTTTATTCTTGTGATAGTTTTGAATATACCGCGGCAATCTTTTTAGAACTGCCGTCCGCATGCGCGACTGAGGCTTGGGTATTGGAGCCTGGCGTTTGGCCCCAAGAGTTATTTGGCAGGCTAGAGTGCGGCATTATGTGTGTATGTATATACAGGTATAACTCACTCACTCACACACACACACACACACACACACACACACACACACACACACACACACACACACACACACGCACACATACACACACGCGCGCGCGCGCGCGTATATATATATATATATATATATATATATATATATATATATATATACATATATATATATATATGAGTCACCGACCGCCGCGTTTGTTCCTTCGGGT
>NC_051403.1:35447688-35452688 GCF_015228065.2 Penaeus monodon
TCGATTCAGATTGCCGTCGTGACGTCTTGAGTCCGACGCTCTACCATTCGGCCACGCGCCTTGACGATCATGGGCTCCATGTTTTTTCTAGAATTTTTAGAGCGGGGGTTTTGCCATGCCTTCCGCCCGGTTTTTATCGAGTCCCATCTCTATTTACCGGCCTGACTTGGTGGTTGGCCCCCAGTGGCTAGGCGGGCATCGAGGTGAATTCCTTCCAAGGAAACACGCGCGGCGGGACTCGAACCCTCGAACTCAGATTGCCGTCGTGACAGCCTTGTCACGCTTAACCTTCGGCCCCGCGGCCAATATATATATATATATATAATATATATATATATATATATATATATAATATATATATTTTGTATTATATATATATTATATATTTTATATTCTGTCTATATATATATATATATATATATATTTTTTTTTTCAGCGCATTCATTCCACTGCAGGGCATAGGCCTCCCCAATTCATTACTGAGATGTTATATGGCATTGCCACCGTTGCCTGGTGGATGCCCTTCATACCCAACCGCGGCTTATGCCCCCGGCGGTGACTTCCTAGATACATGCGCTCGACTTCTCAAGGCGATATGTCGTTTTTCTAGGTAGGCAATCGAGGTGATGTTCTTTGCCCAAGGGGTTTACGCTGGAAGGTACCCTATGAGCCCCCCCCTTGCCAGGTTTACAGTGAAGCTGCTTTCAGCAGGGCTGTGGTTTCTGCAGAGGGCGTTTATCAGTGCAAGCAAAGAAAAAACTTGAAGCTTTTACTTTGCTTACTTTATCGCTTCTGACCACATCCCAACTGTGATTGTTTGGGATGCCACGGCTGGTCAGCCCAATGGTCATTTTCCGTTTTAAAGAATGAATTTATATATATATATATATTATATGTGTGTGTTGTGTGTGTGTGTGTGTGTGTTTTGGTGTGTGTGTGTGTGTGTGTGTGTGTGTGGGGTGCTTTGCGTGTGCGTGTGGTGTGCGTGTGTGTGGGGTGTGTGTTGTGCGCGCGTGTGCGTGTTGTGTGTGTGTGTGTGTGTGTGTGTGTGTGTCTCTGTGTGAGAGTGTGTGTGTGTAAAATAAAAAACACTCACACACACATACGCACATAATTTTATTTATATTTTTGTATGTATTTACGTGTCGATGGTACAAGTGGAAAGAAAGCGCAAGATCGAGTTTTAGTGGCGAAGGATGGTGGAGAGGTCCACGGCTGCTCAGACATGAGCATACCGTTATTGATGATGAGATATATGTATATATATGTATATATAAAATATATATATTATATATTATATATATATAATATATAACCCCCAATAACTGATAACATATATGTATGTATGTATACATACAGTGTATATGCTGACGTCTTTTTCTGGGGTGGCTAACCCATCACTCCCCAGGGGTAGTGCTTAGTAACGTTGGGATCTCAATCTACCACATATCTACGATAGACTCACCACTACCGTATCCAGGTTTGATTTACCTAAATTATGCAATATATATGTATATATACATGTGAAAATATATATATATAAAATATATTATATATATTATATATATATTATATATATTATATGTGCAATAGTATTCATAAGTATATTTTTTCATTGGCACACAAGCGTGCAAATGCATTTACTCCTGTTCTATTAGCAGGGAGCATTACCTTTCCATCTGAAAAGACACGATAATGATGAGCTGCCGGATGAGTAATGATAGGTAAGAGGCCTGAGTAAGCAATCAGTCAAGGAAGGGGAAGGAAGCGGCGAGGAAGCAGCCGCCGCGGCGTGAGGGAACGCAGGATATTCGAGGATCCGTGAGCACTCGGCCGAGACCTGGCGGGGCGGGCGGGGCCGAGCGATGCCGCAGGAGGAATGAGGAACGCGTGGGTGGGTGGGTGTTACTCACACATACACACACACACCCACACACACCACCACGTGTCAGCATAAAATTCGAAGCGAGCTTTTCTCATTAAAAAATTTTTTCTTTTTATCAAGATTTTTGTAAAAATAATCATTTTATTTTTTTTACGTCCTCATTTTTTTTTTCAATACAGGGTTTTTTTTCTTTTGATGTTTTTTTAATATCCGCGGGAATTTTTAGAACTGCCGTCCGCATGCGCGCTGAGCTTGGGGATTGGGCCTGGGGTTTGGCCCCCCAAATTTTTTGGGGAGGCTAAGTGCGGCCTTTTGTGTGATTATATACAGGTTTTCCACACACCACACCCCAAACACACACACAAACAACACAAAACCCCCACACTCCCCACTCACTCCCATCACCACACACACACACACACACACCACAACACACACACACAACACAACACACACACACACGCCCATACACCACGCGCGCGCGCGCGCGTATATATATATATATATATATATATATAATATAATATATATTATACAATATATATATATATATGAGTCACCGACCGCCGCGTTGTTCCCTTGGGCAAAGGCCCACCTTGATTCCCTACCTACCCACTGGGGGGCCAAGCCACCCCAAAGTCAATGGGGCCCCCAAACCCCGGGTAAATAGAGAGAATGTTTCCCTAAAAGGACCACCGGACTCTCCGTGGAAAGGACGGGGGCCCCTACCACGAAACTCACTCCAAGAGCCAAAAACATAAAAACTAAAATTAAGTATCATGCTGTGCCCACGGCGGCTCAACATGAACCTCCCGAAAAAAGAAGAAGAAATATATATATATATATATATATATATATAGTATATATATATATATAAAAAAATTATATGTGTGGTGTGTGTATGTGTGCGTGTGTTTTTGTGTGGGTTTGTGGGTGGGGTGGGGGGGTGTGTGACTCACACGTTTCCCCTCCCTTCCCTCCCTTTCCCACAATGCCCTTGGGGGCATACAGGCAATCCCCACCCCCCCCCTCCCCCTCCCCCCCACCCAAAACCCTCGCTTCCGAGACCTGACAACCGCCCGAGGCTAGAACAAACAACAAACAAAAAGGGGGGAGGATCTCGTGGAGCCAGTCTGATTAAATGACTTTTGGTTTGGGGGGCCCCCTGTGCGTCCCCTCCTGTGTACATTTGGCCGCTGTACAGTTTCCTTTAGTGCATCTGTCAAAATTTTTTTCCTTTTGACTGCTGTTTCCCTTTCCCGACATTTTTGTTCTTCCGGAAGGGGCCAACCCCCGCACACAGTAAGGTGATAGAAAAAAAAAAAACCAGACGCCTCCTGTGCATAGACACGTTTGACTTCTTTTTTTGTTCCATGATTTTCATTCATACTGCTTTACTGGTGGTTTCCCCGCAAGAGCTAAAACGAATCTCCCTTCGAAGGACTTCCCTTAGGCAGGTAAAAAACCGTTTTCCGCGAGTGGATCCTCGTAGGGACACCGAGTATGCAGGAGGATAAGAAAAAAAAGAAGAACAAGAAAAAAGAAGGGGGGAGGAAGAGAAGGAGATGGAGATGGGGATGGAGATGGAGAGAAGATGAAGAGAAAATGAGAGAAAGAAAATGAAGATAAGGAAAAGAAGAAGAAAAGAAGAAAAAGAAAAGGGGGAGGGGAGGGGGAGAAAAAAAGAAGAAAAGAAGAAAAAGAAGAAGAAGGAGTAGGAGGAGGAATAGGAAAAAAAAAGGAGAAAGGGGAAAAAAAAAGAAAGAGTAAGAGAAAGAGAAAAGGGCGAGAAGGAGAAGGAGAAAAAAAAAAAAGAAGAAAGAAAAAAGGAGAAAAAGAAAGAAGGAAAAAGGGAAGGAGAAGAGAAGGGGAGGAGAAAAAAAAGGGGGGAAGGGGAGAAAAAAAGGAACAGGAAAGAAGAAGGGGTGGAAGGGGCGGCGATGAAGGGGAAGGTGGAGGTGGAAGAAGGAGAAAAAGAAAAGGGGGAAGGAAAAGGGGGAGGAGAAGAACAAGAACAAAAAAAAGAACAAGGAGGGGGAGGGGGGAGGGAATCGAAAGGGGAAGGAAAAAGGAAAAAAGGGGAGAAAAAGGGGGGGGAAAAGGAAGAGAAGGGGGAGGGGATGTGGTGGGGTGAAAGGTGAAGTGAAAGGGGAGGAGGGGGAGGGGAGAAGGAAAAGAAGAAGAAAAAAAGAGGAGGAGGAGGAGGAGAGGAGGGGAGGAGGGAAAGGGGAAGGAGAAAGGGGAAGGAAAGGAGAAGAAAAAGAAGAAGGGGAAGGAGAAGGGAAGGGGAAGGAAAGGGGAAGGAGAAGGAGAAGAGAAAAGAAGAAGAAGGAGGAAGAGAAAAAGAAAAGGAAAAAGAAAAGAAGGGAAGAAAAAAGGAAGAGATAAAATAATAAAAAAAAAATAATAATAATAAAAAAATAAGGGGGAGGAGGAAAAAAGGAGAAGAAGAAGAAAAAAAAGAAAAGAAGAAGAAGAAGAAGAAAAAGAAAAAGAAGAGAAAAAGGAAAGGGGGAGAGAAGACGAAGCGAAGACGAGACGAAACGAAGACAAAGACGAAGACGAAGAGAAAAAGAAGAAAAGAAGAAAAAGAAGAAAAAGAAGAAAAAGAAGGAAAGGGGGAAAAAAGAAGAAGAGAAGAAAAAAAAAAAGAGGGAAGACGCCAAAGACGAAGACGAAGACGAAGACAAGACTAAAAAGACTAAGACGAAACGAAGAGAAAAAGACGAAGAAAAGAAAAGACAAGACAAGACAAGACTAAGCAAGACAAAGACAAAGACGAAGACGAAGACGAAGACGAAACTAAGACTAAGACAAAACCCGAAGAGAAGACAAAAGACGAGACGACGCGCGACCGACAAAGACAAAAGCAAGACGACGACGACAAAAGAGAAGACGAAAGACAAAAGACGAAGACGAAGACAAGAAAGACTAAGATAAGACTAAGACAAGACAAAGACAAAGACTAAGCGAAGACAAGAGAAGACGAAGACGAGACGAAGACTAAGATTTAAACAAAGACTAAGAAAAAGACTAAGACTAAAACAAAGACGAAGACGAAGACGAAGACGAAGACGAAGAAGAAGGCGGAGGAGGAGGAAGAGGAGGAGTAGGA
>NC_051403.1:35480613-35485613 GCF_015228065.2 Penaeus monodon
TGTGTGTGTGTGTGGTGTGTGTGTGTGTGTGTGTGTGTGTGTGTGTGTGTGTGTGTGTGTGTGTGTGTATACAAGTATTTATATATGCATAATGTATCTACCTGTGTGTGTTTGTTTGTGTTTGTGTTATAGAGTCAAAGAGAAACAAGAGAAAGAAGTAGCTGAGACAGAAACAGGGATGAAGTAGAAAGTAAACGAGATAATAAATCCTGTAAATTAAATGAATGCAACATTACCTATGACTGTAATAAGAGCAAACTGCACCAAAATCTCCGTATTTAGTCATCGAACAGATGGTACGCAAATACAAGAACTGAAATTCAGCCTGGAGATAGTGACCTTTCATTTTCCAAGCATACATTTCCAATCATAATCATTTCCCAGAGGCAAGTTTCTCAAAGTCCTTGCCGGCAGCATCGTGATCTGTATTCTAAGTTCGTGTACCGGGAATGAGGTTAAGGTTAATTAGTTGCCTTAGATAAGTGTTTTGCTGTTTCCTTTTACACTAAAGGTGTTTTGGTCCTCGAAGTTCTGGTTCTAGGGAAGGGATCCTTGATATAGATTGCTTTTCTGCTGTCATTGGTTTTACAATCATTTACTGAGGTTTAGATCATTAGAATGAAAGTGTTTGGGGAAAAAACTTTTTTATCATTTTTTTATTACTTTTTCTTTCCTTTTTACTCCCATTGATGAAACTTCAGTTGTGCTGAACGAAAAATGTAAATTATATTCTTTATCGTACGTATAAACATACTGTTGTGGCCTTTTCCTCAGTAGTATTTATTTCTCTCTTTCTTTTCGAGACATTCATAACCAATGACCTATGACCGGAGGTCAGGACGACTGTGGCGTGTATGTGCTCAAACGAAAAGAAGGGGAGATCTAATGAATGGGAAAACTGAGTGGAAGGAAATTGGAATGGTAATATTATTATCATCATCTGTCTTACTCATATAGTCTGCAGGGCCGGGAGTATAGCATTTTCTTGGGCCCTTTTTCAGCAGCGAATCGAACTCTGTCCAGCGTGACCGGAAGCGACTGGCAGGATTACCAACCTTGCCCCCACTGGCACGTTCCCCTTGACCCGATTGCTTACTTCTTTTTTCTTCCGCATTCTCACGGTCGAATACTTATTTACACGGACGAGGAGAACAGTACATATGTAAAATAGCGAGAATAACAGGAAGACTGAAAAATATGTTTATATGAAAGGGGGTTAAAGGAGGGTGACGAAAAAGAGGAGGTTGGTAAGACTGGACTGTTATCAGCCGGCGCCCTTGCCTCGCCGTCGCCCTCTGGTGCAGGCAAGCAGCGCCCGACGCGACCCGAGGCTCGGCGCTCGAGCGAGAAGGCCCTGGCCCTTGGCTTCCATTTGGCCGTTTCCTTGCTCTCGAACATTAAGCATGCTCTCTCTCTCTCTCTCTCTCCCTCTCTCTCTCTCTCTCTTTCTCTTCTCCCTCTCTCTCTCTCTTCTCTCCTCTTCTCCTCTCCTCTCTCTCCTCTCTCTCTCCTTCTCTCCTCCTCTCTCGCTCTCATCTTCTCTCTCTCTTCGTCCCATCTCTCTCTTTTCTCCATCTCTCTCTCTCTCTCTCGATCTTCTCTCATCTCTCATTCCTCTCTCTCTTCTCTCCTCTCTCTCTCTCTCTCATTTCTCCTCGCCTCTCTCTCTATCTATCTCTCTCTCCCTCTCTCTCTCTCTCTCTCTCTCTCTATCTCTCTCTCTCGCTCTCTTTCTCCCTCTCCCTCTCTCTCTCAACTCTCTCTCTCCTCTCATCTCTCTCTCTCTCTCTCTCCTCTCTCTCTCTCTCTCCCTCTCTCTCTATCTCTATCTGCTCTCCCTCTCGGTCTCCCTCTCTCTACATCGATCATCTCTCTCGTCATCTCTGCATCTTCTCTCTCTCTCTCTCTCACTCCAATCTCTCCTCTCTCTCTCGTCTCTCTCTCTCTCTTCTCCCTCCCTCCTCCCTCCCCTCTCCCCTCCCTCTCCTCTCCCTCTCCTCTCCCTCCCTTCTCTCTCTATCTCTCTCTCTCGTCTCTCTCTCTCTCTCGTCTCTCTTTCTCCTCTCTCTTCTCTCTCTCTCGTCTCCCTCTCTCTCTCTTCTCTCTCTCTCTCTCTCTCTCTCTCTCTCTCTTTCTCCCTCCCTTCCTCCCTCCCTCCCTCCCTCTTCCCCTCATCCTTCTCCCTCTCCCTCTCCCTCTCCCTCTCCTCTCACTCTCCCTCTCCCTCTCCCTCTTCGCTCTCTCCTCTCTCTCTCTCTCGTCTCTCTCGCTCCTCTCTCTCTCTCTCTCTAGTCGGTCTCTCTCGTCTCTCCGTCTCTCTTCTCTCTCCTACTCTCTCCTCTCGTCTCGTCTTCTCTCTTCTCTTCTCTCTCTCTCCTCACTCTCTCTCCTCTTCTCTATCTCTAGCTCTATCTATCTATCTCTCTGTCTGTCTGTCTCTGTATCTCACTGTCTCACTGCCTCACTGCCTCTCTCTTCTCTCACTCTGTCTGTCCTGTCTCTCTCTCTCTCTCTCTCTCTTCGCTCTCTTTCTCCCTCTCTCTCTCTCTCTCTCGTCTCTCTCTCTCTCATCTCTCTCTCTCTCGCTCTCTCTCTCCCTTCCTCTCTCTCGCTCTTCTCTCTCTCTCCTCTCTCTCTCTCTCTCCTCTCTCTCTCTCTCTCTCTGAGTCTCTCTCTCTCTCTCTCCTTCTCTCTCTCTCTCTCTCCTCGTCTCTCTTCTCTCGTCTCTCTCTCTCCTCTCTCTCTCTCTTCTCTTCTTCTCTCTCCTCTCTCTCTCTCTCTCTCTCTCTCTCTCTCTCTCTTTCTCCTCCCTCCCCTCCCTCCCAAAAAAAAAAAAAAAAAAGCCCTCCCTCCCTCTCCCTCTCCCTCTCCCTCTCCCTCTCCCTCTCCTCTCTCTCATCTTCTCTCTCACTTCTCTCTCTCTTTCTATCTCTCTGTCTGTCTGTCTCTGTATCTCACTGTCTCACTGCCTCACTGCCTCGGGCTCTCTCTCTCTCCGTCAAGCTCTCTCTCTCCTCTCTCTCTCTCTCTCTCCTCTCTCTCTCCCCTCCCTCTCCTCTCCCTCTCTCTCTCTCTCTCTCTCCCTCTCTAGCTGTCCCCTTCCCCCCCCCCCCCACCCCCCCCACCCCCCCCCCCTTTTTTTCTTCCCCCCTTCTCTCTCTCTCTCTCTCTCTCTCTCTCTCTCCTCTCTCTCTCTCCCTCTCTCCCTCCCTCCCTCCCTCCTCCCTCCCTCCCATCCCTCCCTCTCTCCCGCCTCCCCTCTCCTCTCCCTCTCCTCTCTCTCTCTCTCTCGCTCTCTCGTCTCTCTCTCACCTCTCCCGTCTCCCTCTCCCTCTCCCTTCTCCCGTCTCTCTCTCTCTCCCCTTCTCTCTCTCTCTCCTCTTCACCCTTTCTCTCTCTCATCTCTCCCTATCTCTCTCTCTCTCATCTCTCTCTCTCTCTCCCTCCCTCCTCCCTCCCTCCCTCCCTCTCCCTCATCCTGCTCCCTCATCCTCTCTCCCTCTCCCTCTCCCTCTCCCCCCTCAAACTCTCTCTCTCTCTCGTCTCTCTGTCTCTCCTCTCTCCCTCTCTCTCTCAAGTTTCTCGTCCTCTCTCTCTCCTCTCTCTCTCCTCTTTCTCTTTCTCTCTCCCTCTCTTTCTATCTCTCTCTCGTCTCCTCCGTCTCTCATTCATCTCTCTCACTCTCGTTCTTTCTCCCTCCCTCTCTCTCTCTCTCTTCTCTCTCTCTCACTCTCTCTCTCTCTTCTCTCATCCTCTCTCTCTCTCTCTCTCTCTCTCTCTCTCTCTCTCTCTCTCTCTCTCTCTCTCTCTCTCTCCTCTCTCTCTCTCTCTTCTCTCTCCTCTCTCTCTCGTCTCATCTCTCTCTCTCCTCTCTCTCTCTCTCTTTCTCCCTCCCTCCCTCTCCCTCTCCCTCTCCCTCTCCCTCTCGCTCTATCCTATCTCTCTCTCCCTCTCTTTCTCTTCTCTCTCTCTCCCTCTCTCTCTCCCCGTCTTCTCTCTTCTTCTCTTCTTTCGCCCTCCCTCCCCCTCCCTCCGCTCCGATCCTCCTCCCTCTCCCTCTCCCTCTACTCCCTCTCCCTCTCCCTCTCTCTCTCTCTCTCTCGTTCTTCCATCCTCTCTTCTGTCTCCATCTCTCTACTCAGTCTCAGCTCGGTTTCTCTTCTCTCTCTCTCTCTCTCTCTCTCTCTCTCTTTCTCTTTTCTCTCTCCCTCTCTTCTCTCGTTCACCCTTCGTCTTTCTCTCTCCTCCTCCTCTCTCTCTCTCTCCCTCTCCGCCTCGTCGTCTCTCTCTCTCTCTCTCTCCGTCCTGTCCTCTCTCTCACTCTCTTGTCTCTCTCTCCTCTTCTCCCCCGTCTCCCTCTTCTCGTCTCCTCTCTTCTCTCTCTCTCCTTCTCTCTCTCTCACACAATCCTCACTCGGTCTCTCCCACTCTCTCTCGTCCTCTCTTCTCTATCTCTATCTATCTATCTCTCTGTCTGTCTGTCTCTGTATCTCACTGTCTCACTGCCTCACTGCCTCTCTGTCTCTCTCTCTGTCTCTCTCTCTGTCTCTCTCTCTGTTTCTCTCTCCCGTCTCGCCTCTCTCTCCTCGTCACTCTCGGCACTCTCTCTCTCGTCTCTCATCCTCTTCTCAGTCTCTCGATCTCCTCGTCTCGTCCTCTGCTCTCTCTCTCATCTCCCCTCTCGCATCTCTCTGTCCATCTCTCTCTGTTCTCTTCTCTCTCTCTTCTTCTCTCTCCTCTCCCTCTCTCAATCCCTCCTCTCTCTCCCTCTCTCTATCCCTCGCTCTTCCTCTCTCTATCTCCCTCTCTCTCTCTCCGGTCTCTCACGAACTCTCTTCTCTCTCTCTCACCTCCTCTCTCTCATCTCTCTCATCTCGTCTCCTCTCCTTCTCTCTCTCTCTCTCCTCCTCTCTCTTTCTTTCCCCTCTCTCATCTCTCAGTCCGGTCTCCCACCCCCCGCTGCCTATCTCTCTCTTCCATCCTCTCCCCTCTCTTCTCTC
>NC_051403.1:35511922-35516922 GCF_015228065.2 Penaeus monodon
TTTCTCCCTCTCTCTTCTCTCTCTTCTCTCTCATCTCTCTCTCTTCTCTTCTCTCTCTCTCTCCCTCTCTCTCTCTCTCTCTCTCTCTCTCTCTCTCTCTCTCTATCTATCTATCTCTACCTATCTATCTCTCTCTCTCTTACTATCTATCTATCTTCATATATATATATATATATATATATATATATATATATATATATATATATATATATATATATATATATCATCATCATCATCAGCCTGAGTAAGTCCACAGCAGGACGTAGGCCTCTCCTCTTATGTTTTTTGTTTCCAAGCTCGGCCCTCAAATTTCGTTATTTCATCACGCCATATTGTCACTGGTCTGTCCCTTGGCCTCTTTATATTATCTATAACCCAGTCTGTTATTTTCTTTGTCCATCTGTTGCCCTGTCTCTGATGTATATGACCTGCCCATTGCCCTTTTTTTTTTTCTTCTTCTTTTTTCTTTGGTGCTCTCATGTATATCTTCCACTTTTGTCTGTTCCCTGTTCCACGTCGCCCTCATCCGATTTCTTAGCCTAATTCCCAGCATCAACCTCTCCATCCCTCTCTGGGCACTTATTAGTTTCCTCTCCAGTAATTTGGTTGTAGTCCATGTTTCTGATCCATAAGTCCGACACATTGGTTAAAGATTTTTCTTTTTAATCATAATGGCAAGGAGCCTCTTAGTATGCTACTGTGTCTGCCAAAGGCGCTCCAGCCTAGACTGATGCATCGCCTAGTTTCCTCTTCGCTAGATGTCTTTTTCTTGTTTATCGTAAGTCCGATTTTCAGATCAGATCATTTATTAGTTGTTGCATTTCATTTGCAGATTCACTGAAGAGAACAATATCATCTGCAAATCTTAGATTGTTTAGGTATTCGTCTCCTATTTTGATACCCTTTCCGTCCCATTCTAGCTTTTTGAATATTTCCTCAAGACAAGCTGTAAACAGTTTTGGTGAGATGGTATCGCCCTGTCTAACACCTTTTTTAATTGGTATTTATCGGTTTCCTTGTGGAGCTTGCTGTCCCATCTTTGTATAAATCTTCTAGTATTTTACAATATACCTTCTCTACTCCCTATCTTCTGATAGCTTCTAGTACTGCTGGTATTTGTACAGAGTCAAATGCCTTTTCGTAATCGAAGAATGCCATACACAGGGGTTTCCTATATTCGTTTATTTTTTTCTTTTATTTGGGTGAGCGTTTGGATGTGGTCTATTGTTGAGAATCTACTGTGGAAGCCAGCTTGTTCTCTAGGCTGATTAGAATCCAGACTGTCAGAGATGTGAGTTGTGATGACTTTTGTGACTTGTTTGTAAGTAACTGAAAGGAGGCTTATTGGTCGGTAGTTTTTAGATCCTTTCTGCCTCTTTTTTATGTATGAAAATAATTGTTGCAATTTTCCAGGCTTTCAAAGTTTTCCCGTTGATACGGCATTTGTTAAAAAGATTGGCTAGTTTGACTGTTGCAGTTTCTCCAGCATCTAAAAAAAGGTCTATACTAATTCCATCTTCCCCTGGCGTTTTCCCTCTCTTCATGCATTTAAGCGCTCTTTTTATTTCTTCTGTTGTGATGCTAGGTACATCTCTAGTTACCGCATTCGCTTTTATCCGTGGCTGTTCATTTGAGTTGTATAGATCCCTGTAAAAGTTTTCCATTACTCTTATGATTTCATTCTTATATGTCACTTCTCCATCTGATTTCTTCTCCCTATTCCGAGTCTTCTTTTAACTGTTTTCAGTTAAAAGTTTCATTTATTATTTGGGTATTGAATTTCCGCACATCTTCCCTCTTATTTTTATTTATAGCCTTTGTTAGTTCGGCTAATTCTATTTTGTCCCTGATTGACGATATTTTCATGACCCTACGTTTTTGCATAAGCTCTTTAGTTTCTACCGAGAACTTGCTGGAGCTTTGCTTGACGTTCTTACCGCCTACTTCAAGTGCAGCTTCCTTTATTATGTCATTGAACTGTTTGTTGATTTGAGAAGTGAATATCTGTTTTGGATGTTAAGGTTAAATTCTGTCGCACTGGTCTTCAAGTTAGCTAAATTTGGCTGTGGTTTTCGTATGAATTTACTCCTTTCCCCTCTGAAGTGTAATTTAATTTGCCCTCTGACCATTCTATGGTCGCTGCCAATACTTACTTTATTAATAACTTCCAAATTTTTCACTATATCGCGCCTATTTGAAATTATGAAGTCAATTTCGTTTTTTTATGTCAGATGGCGATAGCATTTGTTCCCTCCCATGCCTAGCACCTATTCCGTGATTCACCATTACGGTTTCTCCTATTGTCTATTTACCTATTTTGGCATTAAAATCTCCCAAAATTATTGTGAAATGGGTTTTTACTCTCTCGCTGGCTAAATGAACATCTTCATAGAAGCTCTCTATTTCTTCATCACTGTGGCTGCAGGTTGGAGCATAGACTTGAACAATCTTTATGTACCTATTGTATAGTTTTATCGTTACTGAAGCCACTCTTTCGCTTATACTATAGAATTCCACGATTTTCTTTTCTAAACGTTTGAACTAAGAAACTTAGCCCTAATTCCTTCTTGGTACCCTGGGGTTTACCTCTCCAATAGAGCACATGTCCATCATTAATATCTTATGTTATTCCCCTAGTCTTCTAACCTCACAGAGTTCTACAATGTCCCATTTAATGAAAGAGAGTTCCTCAAGTAGTACTAGTAAGTCGGATTCAATTCTCATTGTCCTTATATTATATGCGCAAAGGTTCGTCAACGTGAGGCGGCCTGTTGTTATATATATAATATATATATATATTATATATATATATATCTATATATATATATATATATTATATATATATATTATATATATATACATTATATATAAATATGCATATATATATGCATATATGCGTGCGTGCGTGTGTGTGTTTGTTTATGTAGTGTGTGTGTGTGTGTGTGTGTGTGTGTGTGTGTGTGTGTGTGTGTGTGTGTGTGTGTGTGTGTGTGTATAACGCGCGCGCGTTTCTGTGTATGTGTGTGTGCGCGTTTCTGTGTATGTGTGTGCGTGCATCGTTATCTTTCAGTATGTGTGTGTGTGTGTGTGTGTGTGTGTGTGTGTGTGTTTAGTACTTATGCTTAATATGCTGTTTCTGCCCTTCTTAATCACAGAATGGCTTTGCATATCTATTTCTCTTGTCTGAGGTTTTGTTTAAAAACATTCAGTTGGCTGATTACCAGTTCAATGCATAATACCCTAAATACTATTCTTTTAAAACTGCACTTATATAAGATACCATGTGACAGAGAAGTCAGCGAGGCATTGAGGCATCTTTCAGTGGGAATAAAATTCAGTATTCAGTCTAGCCATTGAAGCCTCTTTTGGGAGACGGAAGATACCAGGGTGTTCGTCTGGTTAAGCGACAGGCACATCTGTACCAGTTTGCACGGGTACCTGCCAGACAAACAGCCGCCAATCGCAGGTGCATCGCCTCTGCACAGAACAGCCACATGCGCACCTTTGACACTCACACGTACAGGCATACGAGCGAAGAAAGACGTCTACAGATGTTCAAAGACGCACAACCGCAAACTCATACCAGAACATACACACGCGCACACACGCACACACACACACACACACACACACACACACACACACACACACACACACACACACACACACACACACACACACACACACACACACACACACACGCGCGCGCGCACTCACACACACGCGCGCGCAAGCACGCACGCACGCAAGCACGCACGCACGCACCACCATGCGCATAAGCACCCTGCCAACGTAGAAACATACATGCATATAATCTTTCATCGCCGAAAATCTGGCACCGCTGTAATACGCGCAACAGTATATGCAACACCTGATAATCACAGCTGTAGATGTGGTAGACAGCACTCGAGACGAACACCTGTCATGCACGCCGGAACACGAGACTTGCAAAAACACTGGGAAATATCTCAGATCTTTTTTCAGACTGTGGTAACAAGCATTAGATATGATTAAACACAAGTCATTCCCTCTCTTATGTTTATTACGAATGGTGATTACACCTATTCAAATACTAACATAGTTTTCTCCGTCTGCGTATTGTAAATTACTCTTGAAGACTAGCCATTTCTTCATAATCACTTCACTTACATCTGAAGTTTCCTTTCCGACACAATCATGGCCAGGTTGGAACCTCTGTTCCCGAAAGCGATTATCATTCTCTCTTCTTTTTTCTCTTCTTATGGTTTCCCCACCCTTTATCTCTCTCTATCTCTCTCTCTTCCTTCCTCTCTCTCTCTCTCTCTCTCTCCTCCTTCTCTTCCTCTCCTCCTCTCCTCTCTCTTCTCCTCTCTCTCTCCGTCCTTCTCTCTCTCTCTCTCTCTCTCTCTCTCTCTCTCTCTCTCTCTCTCTCTCTCTCTCTCCCTCTCTCTCTCTCTCTCTCTCTCTCTCTCTCTCTCTCTCTCACTAACTCTCCCATTGTGTGTGTATGTGTGTGTGTGTGTGTGTGTTTCTTTTTCTTATCAGTTTCCATAGAGTGTTTCCCTAAGGATATCTCTCAGTGATTACCAGAACTCTGACCATACACAAAGTGCAGATCCCTCGTCAGAAGTGCAAAATAACTGACCCTTAACAAAATCTGCCCATACCCGCGCATGCCAATGACATTAAGGCCGACGAGGGAATATTCCCTTCATATTTTTTTTGCGCCCTTTCCACGCCCACGCCCTGCTGCCTCGCGAAGTGCCTGCGCTCATCACCCTTGTCGCAGCTCGCACGAACGGAGACGAAAAGGGAGGCGATAGAGAAAAATCGGCATGATAATCGACTAAACGGCAACCGGAGAGCGAAGTTCTTGTTTTCTCGTTCCAGACTCTCACTTGTTTGAAGTTTCCGCCACCACATTCCTCGGTGACGTCATGAGTTGCCAGTTAGGTAAGTTTACACACCACAACAGTTTGCCCTCAAGTCGCCTACGGTACTATGTTTTTTTTTTTTTTTTT
>NC_051403.1:35529422-35531922 GCF_015228065.2 Penaeus monodon
TTTTTTTTATTTATTTATTTTTTTTTTTCATCTTACGTTGTGCGTGTAGCAAGAACGATATTTTAGCGTATCGTATACATGTTAAAGAGTAACTGAAGGGTATTAACTCTTCATATGACCAAAGGAATGATAGAATAAACAAAATTCTCTCCTTTATAGACATGACACAACTGAAGAAAATAGGGCCTCTACGTTACATCATACTCCATCCTCAGTAATCAAACTATAATTGTCCATATATTTAGAGATCAGAGCGTAAAAAATGTTGACCCCAAGTGAGTGAGCCAATCAGTGCAGCCTCTATGAATGTGATGGGTGGTGTGTGTGTATATATTTGTGATAGTTGTAGGGCTGTTGTTCTGGATATTTTTCTTATTATTAATATTTACAATATTATATTAACGAATCAAATAGATTCATCCATGTAAATAAAAAAAGAAAGAAAAAAAAGCATACAGTAAACCGAAGTTCCTGGAAAGAAATATTTAGTATTGTCATATATATATATATATATTATATATTATATATATATAATATATATATATATAATATAATATATTTTTTTTTATTTTTTTTTTTTTTATTTTTTTTTTTTTTTTTTTTTGACTTCTTTTTTCTTCTTCTTCTTTTCTTCTTCTTCTTCTTCTTCTTCTTCTTCTTCTTCTTCTTCTTCTTCTTCTTCTTCTGAACTCTAAATATCATGACAGGGGGACGTATACATCACGCTAAAGCAAAGAAAATATTAGGAAAGTATGTATGGCCACACGAGAGACCATGGACGCACGTGGTTAGTATAACTACACGAGAAAATGTTCTTACACGTGGAAATATATCCGCTGTTGGAAATATGTCCAAAGGTTCGAGTCTGTCCACACAAGGCGTAAAATCATATACTCCCGAGAAATATGTTGAAAGGTTAATGGTATATTCGTATGTTAAGGCATGCGCACACACGTGGGGATATATCTAAACACGCATGGAGACAGACAGCATGTTCGCGCCATAAACTTTAATCTTTCTACAGTGCTTCAGTAACCAATCCTCTCGGAAATATATACACGTGAAGAATAGTACAGTGAAATATTATAATTCATGCCAATTTTTTTTTTTTTTTTTTTTTTGGGGGGGGAGGGCTTTTTTTTCTCTGATTAATAAAATTACACAAACTGCCTGAGTGATGTAAACAATTCTCCAATAGTTATCGCTGCCGTAATTACAGTAATGATTAAAGATAGACGGTAAATATAAAGATTACGGAGCTAACAAAACTAGGAAAATTGCAAAGAGCAAACGGCTTAAAGTGTCACCCCGCGATGACAGTAGTTCGTACAGCAAACCATGTTGATTAACACGAGGTGATTATAACAATAAAGGTAATTATCACCGCTACGGCTGCTAATAGGACCCCATTTATCATAGCAATAACGGTAATTATCATAACTGTGCCATCCTGTAAGTTGCAACATAATCATTCTTAACATTAATAAAAGACACTCTGAACACTGCATTGTTCTTCCGTGGTGACTTCGGTTGCAGCAGCGACTGCGAACAAACGAACGATGGTTAAAGTCGTGTTTGGGAGAACTAGCTTTTGCAGACTGCAAAGTAAATTTGCAACATCTGATTGTGAGAGATATTATGGCCTGTTCCTATGACAAATGTTAAACACGCATTTTTTGTCGATCTGTTGACACTAAATAGAGCGACAATGGGTTGACTCCACGACCACATATTGTCCCATGGTTGTGAGGTGTTATGATTTTCTCCAAGTAGCACTCATCATCTAGATTATCTTGACAAATGAAGTCGTTAACACCACAACCACTCAGATAAACACCACGGCGGTAATTAACACGCAACGACCATCATTAACACTCGTTGCGAACCAGCACCATCGCAAAGCAAGGCGTGAGCAACTACGATCGGGTTTCGTGAGCACACGTTTTTTTTTTATTATCATTATTATTTTTTAAATCGTTTTCACATCTACGAGAACACCAGGACGAGCGAAAAGGTCGTTGTAGTGTAAGCGAACACATGTGCAGTGATGAAGCCAAGGTCACAATACAAGGATCGGGAGATGGCGCGCCCCCGGCCCTCACTGACACAGATTCCACAGCGAGGAATCCGGAGGGCCGACACGTCCCCCTGGCGGATACTGAGAGAAGCATCTTGCATTAACCCTGCCTCTAACTTGCACTCCCGGCCGGGTCGCATTTATTTAAGGTTATACAACCTCTCTCTCTCTCTCTCTCTCTCTCTCTCTCTCTCTCTCTCTCTCTCTCTCTCTCTCTCTCTCTCTCTCTCTCTCTCTCTCTCTCTCTCTGCACACACGCACGCACGCACGCACGCACGCACGCACGCACGCACGCACGCACGCACGCACACACACACACACACACACACACACACACACACACACACACACACACACACACACACACACACACACACACACACACACACACACAACACAACACAAAAAAAAAAAAAAAAAAAA
>NC_051403.1:35547508-35550008 GCF_015228065.2 Penaeus monodon
TGTGGGGGTTCCCCCGGCGCGGAGAGAAGGCTGTGCAAGAAGTCACACTGCCACGTTCTGCCAGACGAGATTAAGCATTGTTGATTAAATCTAACGGCAAGGGCGTAGAAGAAGGGGAAGAAGAGAAAAGAGGCGAAGGGAGGAGAGTAGGAGACGAAAGAAGAGAAAAGGGGATAGAAAAGAATATCATAGAATAGGAAAAAAAAGAAGGAAAGAAAGAGCAGAGAAGAGAAGAGAAGGGAAGAGAAGAGAAGAGAAGAGAAGAGAAGAGTAGAGAAGAGAAGAGAAGAGAAAGAAGAGAGAAGAAAAGAGAAGAAAGAAGAGAAAAAAGTAGAGAAGAGAGGGGGGAGAAAGAAGAGAGAAAGGGAAAAGAGACAAGATAAGGACAAACGGAAGAGAGAGAAGGGGAAGGGAAAAGGGAAGGAAAAGGTAGAAAAAAAAGAGAAACGAGAAGAAAAAGGACAGAAGAGAAGAGACGAGAAGAGAAGAGACGAGAAAGAAGAGAAGAGAAAGGGAAAAGAAGAGACGAGAAGGGGAAAAGGGGGCGAAGAAAAGAAAGGGGAGAAAAGAGAGAAGAAAAAAGAGAAGGAAAAAAAGGGGGACGAGAGAGAAACCCAAGAAAAGGGAAAGAGACGAAAGAGACGAGAAAGAAGAGGGCGAGAAGAGAAGAGAAGAGAAAGGAAGAGAGACAAGATAAGACAAAACGAGAAGAGAAGAGAAGGGAAGGGAAGGGAAGGAAAAGGTAGAAAAAAGAAGAGAAGACGAGACGAGACGAGAAGAAAAGAGACGAGAAGGAAGAAAGAAAGAGAAAGAAGAGCGAGAAGAGAAAAGACGAGAAAAAAAGGGAAAAAAAAAAGAGAGCGAGAAGAGACGAGAAGAAGGAAGAGAGAGAAGGAAGAGAGAGAAGAGAAGGAGAGAAGAGAGAGACGAGAAAAAAAAGAAGAAAAAGAAAGGGAAAAGAGAGAAAAAAAAGGGGAAAAAAAAAGAAAGACGGAAGAGAAGAGACGAGAAGAGAAAAGACGGAAAAAGGGGGAAAAAAGAGACGAGAAGAGAAGAGACGGAAGAGAAAAAGAGACGGAAGAAAGAAGAAGAGAAGAGGAAAAAAGAACGAGAAGAGAAAGACAGAAGAGAAGAGAGAGAAAAAAGAGAAGAAAAAAAAAGAACGAGAAGGAAGAAAGAGAAGAGAAAGAGAAGGAAGAGAGAAGGAAGAGCGAGAAGAAAAAAAGAGACGAGAAGAGAAAGGCGAGAAAAGACAGAAGAGAAAAGGAAAAAAAAAAGAGAGAGAAAAAGAAAAAAACAGAAAAGAAAAAAAGAGAGGAAAGAAGAGAAGAGACGAGAAAAGGGAAAAGCGAAAGAGAAGAGAGAGAGAGAAGAGAAGAGAAAAAGACGAGAAGAGAGAGAAGAGAAGAAAAAAGAGAAGAGAGAGAAAGAAAAACGAAAAAAGAAAAAAGGAAAAAAAAAGGGAGAGGGAAAAAAAGAGAAAGAAGAGGGGGGGAGAAAAAAAAAACGGAGAGAAGGAAAAAAGAGAAAAGAAAGAAGAGAAAGGAAAGGAAAGAAAGAAAAAAAAAGAAAAGAAAAAAAACAAAAAAGAAAGAAGGGGAAGAAGAGAAAAGGGGGGGGAGGGCGGGAAGAGAAAACAGAAAAGAAAGAGATAGAAAAAAGAAGAGAAAAAGGGGAAAAAAAAAAAGAGAAGAACCAGAAAAAAGGAGAAGAGAGAGAAAAAAAGGGGAAGGAAGGGAAAGGAAAAAGACAAACGAGAAAAATTTTTCCCAAAAAAAGGGGACGAAAGAAAAAAAAGAATGAACCCAAAAGAAAAAAGGAAAAAGAAGACAAAAGAAACAAAGGGGGAAAAGGACAGAAGGGAGGAGAACGGGAAAAGAAGGGAAGGAGGCAGAAGGAGAGCGAGAAAAAAACAAAAACAAGGGAAATGGGCGGCCCCTAAAAAGGGGGAGGGGGTGGGCAAGGGCCAGGCATGGAGAAACACTAAGGGGGAAAAGGGAGAGGAAGGGGAAGGAGGGGAAAAGGGGAGGAAGGTAGAGGGGGGGGAGGAGGAGGGGAGGTGGAGGGGGGGGGGGGGGGGGGGGGGGGGGGGGGGGGGGGGAGGTGGAGGTGGAGGTGGAGGTGGAGGTGGAGGTGGAGGTGGAGGTGGAGGTGGAGGTGGAGGTGGAGGTGCAGGTGGAGGTACAGGTGGAGGTGGAGGTGGAGAGAGAGAGAGTAGGCAGATGTGGAAGAACGAGTGGAGGTGGAGGGCGACATGGGCGTGGAGGTGGAGGTGGACGTAAAAGTAGAGGCAGAGGAGGCGGCGGAGGTGGAGATGGAGGAATACGAAAAGAGGAAAGATGATAATGATAACAACAAAAATACTAACTTATGATATTTTTAAAAAATCATTATCATTATTACTATTGTTGTAACTACTATTGTTATCAGAGAGAGAGAGAGAGAGAGAGAGAGAGAGAGAGAGAGAGAGAGAGAGAGAGAGAGAGAGAGGGAGAAAGAG
>NC_051403.1:35555008-35560008 GCF_015228065.2 Penaeus monodon
ACTGTTAGGTGAGATGGTCTCTAACACCCTTTTTAATTGGTATTTTAGCGATTTCCATGTGGAGCTTGATGGTTGCTGTCTCATCTTCGTATGCATCTTCTAATATTTTACAATATACCTCCTCTACTCCCTACTTCGAATAGCTTCTAGTACTACTGGTATTTGTACAGAGTCAAATGTCTTTTTTGTAATCGACGAATGTCATACACAGGGGTGTCCTATATGCGTTTATTTTTTTTTTTTTCTTTCTCTTATTTGGGTGAGCGTGTGGATGTGGTCTGTTCTTAAGAATCCATTGCGGAAGCTTGCCTGTTCTCTAGGCTGATTAAAATCCAGACTGTCAGAGATTGGAGTTGTGATGACTTTTGTGACTTGTTTGTAAGTAACTGAATGCACTTGTGTGTGTGTGTGTGTGTATATGTATATGTGTGTATATGGCTTATGGGTCGGTAGTTTTTTAGATCCTTTCTATCCCCTTTTTACGTATCAAAATAACTGTTGTATTTTTTCAGGCTTTCGGAGTTTTTCCGTTGAGAAGGCATTTGTTAAATAGATTGGCTAGTTTGACTGTTGCAATTTCTCCTGCATCTATTATAAGGTCTATATTAATTCCATCTTCCTCCGGTGTATTCCCTCCCTTCATGCCTTTAAGCACTCTTTTTATTTCTTCTGTCATGGCGTTAGGTACGTCTCTAGTTACATGTTTGCTTCTATCCGTGGCTGTTCATTTGAGTTGTATAGATCCCTGTAAAAGTCTTCCAATACTCTTATGATTTCATTCTTATTATATGTAACATCTTTTTATTTATTGCATACATTTGATTTCTCACTATTCCGAGTCTCGTTTTAGCTGTTTTCATGCGGTTTTCATTATAATTTGAGTATTATTTCTTTATTCTTATCTTATTTTCTTTTATTTTATCAGTCTTTATTAGTTTAGCTATTATACGTTTTTCAACGTTGACGTACTTTCATGATTACGTTTTGTGCATAGTCTGTATGGTTTCTACGTTGTGTGTGTGTGGTGTGTGTGTGTGGTGTGTTGTGTGTGGGTGTGTGTGTGTGTGTGTGTGTGTGGTGTGTGTTGTGTGTGTGTGTGTGTGTGTGTGTGTGTTTACGTATACGCACACACATATATATATATACATATACACACAGGGAGAGAGAGACCTACCGGGAGAAACCTCCATATATATATACTACATATATATATTATAATATATATAATATATATTATATATATTACTATATATATATACTTATATATAAGGCATACATATATATTCACACACATAATATATATATATATATATATATATATATATATATATATATATATATATATATATATGTATGTATATATGTATGTATGTATGTATGTATGTATGTATGTATGTATATACATATAAATATATACACATAATATGCATATATATGTATGTATGTATGTATGTACACACACACACACACACACACACACACACACACACACACACACACACACACACACACACACACACACACGCGCGCGCGCGCGCGCGCGCGCGCACATCTATGTATATGTCAATCTGTCTGTCTACCTAACTATTGATCTATTTTTCTGTCTGTCTATGCATGTTTATGGATATGCGTGTATGCAGATGTATGTATGCATGTATATATGTACGTATGAAAGCACACGCACACAGAGATGCACTCAGGCTCCTTATGATTCCTGAGACGGAGCGACAAGTGCATCTCTGTTCCCCCCCTTCCCCCTCCCCCCGCCTCTTGCATTTCCTTTCCTTCACATACCTCAGCCTCTTGGCGTTACCGGCCAACAAACACCGTTGTGCAGGCGAGACCACTTCGCCCGAGAAAAGCATAAGCCACGATTTGTCTTATCGACATCTGTGACGCATTTCACGTGCCATTTGTGCGGCCGAGTCACGAACGAAATGCCTCGTCCAGATGGCCCTGTCGGATGTAAAGGAACAGGTTGTTACGATGAAAGGAAATCGCGTTCGATTGTAATCCTGAAAATGGGGTCAAATTTTTTTGGTTTTGAGCGCCCCCTGTCTACTCAGCTGTCTCTGGTGTGCGTGGATGTGTTTGTGGGAGGGAGGGGGTATCATGTATTTTGTATATTTGGATGGGTATGTGAATTATTTCATTCATTGATATATTATATGTGAGTGCATGCATGATGAAGGAAGAGCAGCGGCGTATGTATGTGCCGGGATGTGTGTGTGTGTGTGTGTGTGTGTGTGTGTGTGTGTGTGTGTGTGTGTGTGTGTGTGTGTGTGTGTGTGTGTGTGTGTGTGTGTGTGTGCTATCTCAAGGATCATTCCCTCAAAATGAACATCACCGCATCACATCATGACGTATGAAACACAAATCATCTCACACACACACACACACACACACACACACACACACACACACACACACACACACACACACACACACACACACACACACACACACACACACACACACACACCACACACACACACACACACACAATATCCATTCAGCCTGTGGCCTTAAAACAAATATGGAAAAAGGAGGAAGTCCGCCCATTGTTACTCATCTCTTCACAAGTCTCATTCATACAAGTCTCCGCTCTTACTCACACTCACTTACTCATGGCGAGATGAATGACTGACCTTGATCTGTGACCGTGCAATACTTGTGACTCATGTGCTCTCTATGTCTGCCTTTCGCCTCTCTCTCTCTCTCTCTCTCTCTCTCTCTCTCTCTCTCTCTCTCTCTCTCTCTCTCTCTCTCTCTCTCTCTCTCTCTCTCTCTCTCTCTCTCTCTTCTTCTTCTTCTTCGTTTTCTTCTTCCTTTCTCCTCGTCTCTCTCCTCTGACTCACCCATTATGGGTCTATATTTTGTATCATAAAATTTCACAACTCCAGCACGCAGACTTCATTCTCGTACACTATCACACAGACACAATTGAGCCTTTTACTACGCGGAGATCCATAAGGCTTATTCTACTATTTGGACGTAATAGTAGAATCGCCTTAATGAAGTGTGCGTGGGGGGGGGGGTGTCTTATATCATTCTCTACTGAAACTGCCCTCATTATCTGGGTGTTTCTGCTATGGGAAAGGCGGTTCATTGAGGATCTCGCCCTGCTTCAGTCCGTCTGTCTGTCTGGCTCTCTCTCTCTCTCTCTCTCTCTCTCTCTCTCTCTCTCTCTCTCTCTCTCTCTCTCTCTCTCTCTCTCTCTCTCATTCTCTCTCTCTCTCCTCCTCTCTCTCTCTCTCTCTCCTCTCTCTCTCTCTCGGTCTCTCCTCTCTCTTCTCACTCTCTTCTCTCTCTCTCTCTCTCCTCTATCTCTCTCACCTCACTCTCTCTCGCTCTCTCCCCTCTCATTCTCTCTCTATCTCTTCCCTCTCCTTCCTCCTCTCTCTCTCTCTCCCTCTCTCTCTCTCTCTCTCTCTCTCTCTCTCTCTCTCTCTCTCTCTCTCTCTCTCTCTCTCTCTCTTCCCTTTCCTCCCTTTTCCGTCCCCTCTCTACCATCGCGTCCCTCCTCCTGCAATTGAAGCATCGTGTTGCGTTCATGGCAAATAAGATCGAATGGTTCTGTAATCTTCTGTATGTCTGTAATTACAAAAGCCTCAAGACGTTACTGAAGACGCTGACATAGTCTCAGACGGATTGGGTTGCAGGTTTTACTGATGCAAGGGAGGGGGAGAAAAAAGTAAGAGGGAGAGGGAGGGAAAGTAGAAAGAGAGTGAGTGAGAGATGCAGCGAGAAAGGGAAGGGGAAAGGGAAAGAGAAAGGGAAAGCGAGAGAAAGAGAGAGGGGGAGGGGGAGTGAGGGGAAGAGAAAGAGGAAGACAAGGGAGGGGGGAACAGGAGAGGAAGAGGAGAGGAGAGAGAAGATAGAAGAAGGAAAGAGTGCAAAGGAAAGGAAGATGAAGACGAAGGCAAGAGGAAAAAAGAAGAAATGGGGGAGGAGAATAATGGTAATGATGATGACTGGGAGTAATGACGCTTGTAAACATTACAAATATAAGATTATAGAACATTTATACACAATAATAATAAAAATATAATGTTGTGCTGTTATAACACGCACAATACCACAGATGCCTCGGATGCCACGCACAATATGGAGAAACGATTACGAGAAAGTAAGGTAGAAACATTTACAACACAGAACACATACAATACGAACAACATACAAACACGATTACTACAACACACACACACACACACACACACACACACACACACCACACACACACACACACACACACACACACACACACACACACACACACACACGTGCGCGCGCGCTTTTGTGCGTAACTGTGACCATCGTCTAAACAAGTATTCTCTTAAACATTGAGTGTAATTATGTTAGTACGCGTGTACTTTGGTCGTGAATACAGCATACTTACACGGTTATTCACGACACTTATAGGGAACACTCATGTTTGCCTGCTATATATAACAGGTCGTGTCCAATGCGCCTGTTCCCAGGCATAACGACCATTCATTACATCATGTTACGGAGTCGCGTCTAGTTGTTTTCTAGAGGCGCAGAGGATCTTGGGCTTGATTAACGCATTCCGTTTCCGCGCACTGGAGACCCATATGTTTTACTTCATTCATTTAGATGAGTGAATACCAGCTATATTACTCATGGTTATTCATTCAGACTAGTGGGTGTACGGCACTGGTATTCACCCTCCCAGTCTCTCTCAAGTTGCATTATTGCCATTCGCGGTGTTGCCACATTGCTCTGTCCATGCACATTTTTAACTTTCCCAGGCCTCTTTATGAAATTCGTGTGAATTCCTGGCGTCATTTTTTCAGTTTTTGTAGTCTCACCCTCTTTCCTCGTCGTATCACCGACCGGTGAGTGAATTTAGTCCCGCATACATTTCCGTGTTGATCCGTAGTCATTGATATTGCAAGAATGCAACGACCTAGCAATGACGACCAGTTTTGTGAATGACAGTAGTTGACGTTGGTGGCGGCAGATGGCGTGTGAGTACG
>NC_051403.1:35575008-35602508 GCF_015228065.2 Penaeus monodon
AATCCTTTGAGGTATCTGCTTCTGATGCAAGGTAGGGTAATCATTCCCAAAGGCTTTGATCTACAACTAAGAAAATGCTCATGTAAATGTATAGAAATATATCTTATATGATAAATGTGGAATTTGTAACTTATCTGTTGTAGCTAATCCCTGAAATGTAAAGAGCAGAAAAAACAAAGACTTGGGACCTTTTTGAAGATAAATGTTACTGGAAGTTTTATAAAAGTAAGATCGAAATTTGCTGTCGACTCTTCCCCACGTGGTGTGCAAAAAACATGATTTTCTTCAGAGATAATCTTCAGGGAGCGAAAATTTTAGTAGCTGGTAATAGCGACATATGATGGCTTGAGTGAGAGAGAGCGAGAAAGAGAGATTGTTAATGATATTTGTCAGATATTCAGTTGTTGACTCGACAAAGTATTTGTCCGGCGATTATACTGTTGATTGATATTTAAAAGCAATTTGCCATTTCTTTCGCTGTAAAGAGTGGGATTATCATCACTTGAAGGTTGGTTGCAGAAGCGACTCTCTTCTGGCAATTCTTTTTCGCAGTCACATTACCTTTATTCAAGACGGTTTCGGAAGACGCGTTTCCGAGTTCCCTTGTAAGTAACTGCAATGCTCGCTGCCTTTGCCTTTGCAACGTATCTATGAAACGAGCCTCTGTGTTGTATGTGAACGAAAAATATTTCTGTTGTTGCTTATTTTATTAATCGCTTCATCCTGTGTACTACTGAAATCATTTGCATAACAAATATATAATGAATACTAAATATAAAGGCGCTTTAAACGCTAGTTAACCCTAAAGGCGGTTACTTTTCAAGTTGCAATAATCCCTTGATCCTCCTGTTGCAGATGCTCATGCTGCCATTCCCATGTACACAAGGCAGATGCAGGTTCGTCGCTATGCAACAAAAAAGCAACGAAGCGTGATTGCAGTTATTTCACGGGTTATCAAACCGCGTCGCATATTTATTGCTGGCGGGATGGAATTCGCTAAAGCCGCCCATGGAGCCAATAGAGGAAATTCGGGCGTCGGGCAAAAAAGACGGCTTTCACAGGTAATTCTAACCTTTGCTTTAATAAAAAGGGATTTGGCGAATTACCTGTCCAAAGGTAGATGAACGTTTTGAGCCGATGGTCATTGAGCGCTCTCTACCGACCATGCGTTTTTACCTGGTACCTGGTACTTGGTACCTGGTACATCACGCCCCTCCAGCCAGGTGATAGCCACCCACGTGGGAACCATACCAGAAGCCGGCGCGGCGCCTCCAGTATTCGACCATACACTCACCTGTTGGGAAAAAGCATAATGAGTAAATGTTATACATACCTGTAAAATAATTGTTAGACAAATTAATTTGAATCGCTACCAGCCGGAAGTGAATCCGCCGCCATCTTTCTTCTTTCTTTCGCAATTCTCCAGGTGCCCCAAAGGTCGTTGACAAATTAACTTTTTATATTTAATTTGGCGCCGAATTTGCTTTGTCGCCTCCGGTTTCAGTCCGTACCGAACGGAAATCAGTTTTTATTGAAACGAAAACTTGCCCGAACTCGGTGCTTTTATCGGTTTCCACACCGCTCGCAGTTCGCGCTGATGAGTGAAATGCCAGGCCGGCGGAAAATGTCGCGCTCCAGACCTATGCTGTCTTTGGTTTGAATGCTCCATTTTCCATGTCGCCGACGTTCTTTTGTTTTATGTAATCGATTTAAATTCGCACGACTTGTATGAATGAGTTTTAGAATAGATCTCATTTGGAAATGATAGATTGGAAGCCCAGATACATAATTTATACCTGTCTAAATCTCGTGCTTAATACTTATACGCGCCCACACACACACACACACACACACACACACACACACACACACACACACACACACACACACACACACACACACACACACACACACACACACACACACACACACACACACACACACACACACACACACGCACACACACACACACACACACACACATGCACGCGCGCGCTCTCTTGTGACCTGCATACAAACAATTCAAAAGCGGATACGGGATTGACCTGTGAAAACGCATACAGACGCGAAAGAAGAAAGCCGCGGAAAATCTTTCTTTTAGGCCGCAAAGTTGTTATTTTCCCATCTGATATTTTTGTGTACTCTGTGTATGAAGATTCTTACGAGGAACAAACATTTGACAAGGACGAAGGCATTACGTTGGCCTCGGCGGAGGAACGGAAGTAGCCACGAGGTGTTAGGCCTATCGTCCGCAGCCGCTTTGAAGATGGCGGCGTCTTGCGCACGCTGTAGGCCTCGGTTATATGGATAATAAAACACGAAGCTTTATATGGGCGTTTTAGTTTTGGTGCGAGGCAAGACGGGGAAGAAAAATATTGGTGGAAGTTCGTCCCCGAAATAGAGAATAAGCATATTTCGACTGGAGGAAAATGAATTTGGGCGAAGTAATCCTGTCAAAGAAAAAGAAATGAAAGGCAAGCATGGGTGCTTCTTCACCTCTAGATATATGGATATTTACTTATATTTTACCGTCAACGATTCATAAAAAGAAAACCTGTCAACCTATAAACTCGAGGGAAACAACCTGGACCGACGGTTAGGGCGTAAGGATGAAGAGGAGGTGTGTGTGTGTGTGTGTGTGTGTGTGTGTGTGTGTGTGTGTGTGTGTGTGTGAGAGAGAGAGAGAGAGAGAGAGAGAGAGAGAGAGAGAGAGAGAGAGAGAGAGAGAGAGAGAGAGAGAGAGAGAGAGGCCTCGTTCGTTCAGTCGTTCTCACTTCTCGAGACCCACGCTGGCTTGTGATTTTCTTCGATCCTGGACTTTTTGGCTCTGACATTTTAGGGTTTTATTGTTAATTCACTTTTTCAATTAGTGGAGGCAAGAGGTAGTCTATATGTGGATGATTGCGTTTTTGTTTTTACACATTTTGCCTATGATCTAATTCCGTATAAGCGCTTGGCGACTTCATCTGTCTAAATTTTACTTAAGCAACATTTGAAATTAATTAGGTGTTGCAAGTAGATCATAATTATTAATGGTGGTAATTAAGCATAGACCGCTCGATAACAATCGTGGTTATATATAACCGTGAACAAACACCACCGAAAAAATAGCGAGCGTATCGCTCACCAGCCGCTATAACGTTACCGTGTATCAGCGCGTACCAAGTATGTGTGAGTACCATGTCACATGTCGGTATGTGTGGAATGCGAGAGCGTGTGAAACTCTACGGGGGGAAATACCCACCTCCCGCGTTCGGTTGCTTTTTTAAGGTTAACGACATTGTATATTCTATGGAATGCGTTGAGTAGGTGTGGTTTGTGTACTAGCTGAACGGTTGCAGGTGAAAAAACGGAGAATAATGTGAAAATTATATTGATAAATGAGTTCGTATCACAGTTCAGAAATGGCTGCCGTGGGTCCGGCTCTGCCCTCATGTAGATTGCGCCTAGATGGCCTGTTGTGCTTTTATTCTTTGAATTATAACGTAATAAAATTAATGTATTCTTTTTGTTTTGTTTTAGAGTTAATTTGATAAGAATTTCTATCAAATAACTTTGGTAACTTTAGTAGGGTTATTTGCAGTAATATGTTGCCACGTATCACCTAATGCCAATTAAAAGATATATTAGATAATTCTTTCGTTCGATTTTTATTGAACCGTTATAGTGAGTACGGGCACAATTTGATTACAATTATTGAACATACCTTGAAGTGCATAAAGATATTATATTCATTATATATTTTACTAAATAATAGACGATCGTCATGAAAGCTGGCAACTCGAGGATGTGCTGTAAACTCCTCCAGCGTTGGCAACATTCCGTTGTGGTGTAATTGTCAACATTTTCCTATTTATATTACTCAGCTCATTACCATCCAAGCTACAGATCTGAATTTACTGAATGGTGAAGTTCGACACGAAATCGACGGACTTCACCATCGGAGAAGAGAACCATAGAAGACAGTAATTATAGCGACAACCGCCATCTTTAAAGGCGATCTCGAGAGTTGGCAACACTCCTTATGGTATTCACTGCCACTCAGTTACCAATTTGAAGTATTTGCCGATCACGTCCATAACATTACCGATAATTCTGACACTGCAGTAGTTAAGCCAGTGGCGGCGGAGGCTTAGCTAGGAAAGAATGTCTGCTGTGAAAATCGCAGCTAAATTCCGAAAAGTGGAAAGGAAACCAATGCATCTTACAGAACCAAGAGGGTGGCCGTGGAGTTGCCAGATTCGCCTGGGAGCCGCTATGGGAACTGACCCAAAATCCTTGCTCTGTAAACTTGATCTTGCGTGTACTTCCTCTTTTATTATTTGCTCTCTCTCTCTCTCTCTCTCTCTCTCTCTCTCTCTCTCTCTCTCTCTCTCTCTCTCTCTCTCTCTCTCTCTCTCTCTCTCTCTCTCTCTCCCCCCCCCCCTCTCTCCTCCCTCCTCCCTCCCCTCCCTCCCTCCTCCTCCCTCCCCTCCCCTCCCCTCCCTCCCTCCCCTCCTCTCCTCTCCCTCCCTCCTCTCCTCCTCTCCCCTCCCCTCTCCCCTCTCCCTCTCCCCCCTCTCCCCCCCCCCTCTCCCTCTCTCTCTCTCTCTCTCCTCTCTCTCTCTCTCTCCTCTCTCTCTCTCCTCTCCTCTCCTCTCCCCTCCTCTCCTTCTCCCCCTCCTCCCCTCCCCTCCTCTCCTCCCCTCCTCCTCCCCTCCCCCCTCTCCCTCTCCCTCTCCCTCTCTCTCTCTCTCTCTCTCTCTCTCTCTCTCTCTCTCTCTCTGCCCTCTCCCCAACCCTCTCTATCCGTTCCCTCTCCCTCTCCCCACTTCTGTCTCTCTCTTTATTTTTTTCCTTCTCTTGCTCTTTATTTCTCAAAAATTGCGACGCAGATTCAGTATCTTGCTACAGAATCCAGGAAACAGAGTAGCTGATAATCATATCTCCCTAATGATTATTACAATGGAACGGAAAATTAACTGATACAAGAATACAAATTGACAGAAAATTGGATGATAGTTTTAGATGTAATTACAATGATTAAATCTATAATGTATCCATAAAAAAAAACATTCTTTTGCTTTCTATGTATACATATGCATAACCTGATTAACTAATAAGCATTACAATTCTATGTTACCAATAACATTACTATTTCATTTGAAAATAAGTTAATTCTCATCTCATCATAGAGAGCATCATTTAAAAAAGGCTTTGATAGCTGGAAATAATTAGGATACATAAAAACATTCAAGATTTATAGAGAACTAATAATGAGATTTGTATGATGTTAATATTATCGATGTACTTATCGTTTATGTTATTTTCATTAATGTATATCATTATCACCAAATTTTTTTTATGATCACAGGTATTACTGTTCTTTTATTGTTGTTCTTAATATTACAATTATTATGAGTGATTAGTATTATTGATCTAAGCATTGTTATCATCATTATTGTTTTCCTCTGGTGTAGCATTATCGTTGGAAGCATTGTAGTCATTGAAACCAGTGCAGCGTAATGATGTCGCGGTTATTATACTTTGTTTTACTTCCACTCCTCAATCTGTCCTTGCGTCGATAGTATTACCACATCCAACTATTATCATGATTATTCTTTTCGCTCTCATGATCGTTCAATGGCTCTCTCCATTCTGTCTCTATCAGCATTTCTTTCCTCCTTCCTTCCCTTTTCCCATCCCTTATTCTTCCCTCCGCCTCCCCGTCGTCCATCCTCACTTCCCTCTTTCCTCCTTTCCTGTAACCCCCATTTCCCTCACCTCCGCCTTCCTCCCCAGGTCTTCCCTCATGCTTCCAATAGGCCTAGGCACACCAGAGGCGCGTCTGTTAAAGGAATACTATTAGGCCGGTGGTGGTGTAGGGGGGTGAAGGAGGGGGAGGCGAGGGCACTGACCGAGCGAGCTTGTGGGAAGGAGTCCTGGCGACTGCGAAAAGGAAGAGAAAGAAGGAGCAGAGATAAAATGGGCGGTTTTTGCTCACCATAAGATGAGGAGAGAGAGAGAGAGAGGAAAGAAACAAGTTCGAATAAGGAGAGGGGAAAATGAGAAGAAAAAAGAATGAGTTTCAAGCTCAGACAAAATTAAGGGAAAACGAAGGCACAAGGGAAGAAAAAAACGAAAGGGGGGGGGGGACTGACCAGTGGCCCGCTTCTTAGGCCTGCTTTTTTAAGGCGTTTTTTTATTACTCTCTCTCTCTCTCTCTCTCTCTCTCTCTCTCTCTCTCTCTCTCTCTCTCTCTCTCTCTCTCTCTCTCTCTCTCTCTCTCCCACACACACACACACACACACACACACACTATATATATATATATATATATATATATATATATATATATATATATATATATATATTATATGTATATATATTATGTATTATATATATTATATATATATATATATATATATATATATATATGTATATATATGTGTATATATATATATATATATATATATATATATATATATATATATACATATATATATTTGGGGCTGTATTGGTAAATTAAATTATTGATGAGAAGCTCGAGATACAAACTGGAATGGTAGACATGAAGTATATATACCATACAAGAAACGACTTCGCAGACGGAATCTCTAGGTGGCAACACCATCGATAAAATTAGACAGAGAATCGATAATTCATTTTCCTCCTCCTTCCTCCCTCCGAGAACGACCTTCGTGATGAGATACGACAGTGATAAGAGATATCACGTGTCTCTATCGTGGCGATTGGGAAGGAACTCTTACGGCCTCTGTGCGCATCAGCTGCTGGTCCCTTGGGACAGCCGTACTTGCTGGAATTCTAGATATTTCTCTCTCTCTCTCTCTCTCTCTCTCTCTCTCTCTCTCTCTCTATATATATATATATATATATATATATATATATATATATATATATATATATATATATATATATATAACACACACACACACTCACTCACTCACTCACTCACTTCTATTTCTAACGTTATTTAAACTTACTTTTCCTCCGAGAACCGAAACGAATCAGACTCATTCATCGGATGATAAATTCATAAATAAACGCATGAGTAATACTGTGCCGCTTAAAAAATAAGCACTGCACTATTAAAATAACGCGATCATCATTATTATAATTCTAACATCAAGGGTCGCCTCCTATCATTGCAATCCGTTTAATTGAAAATGCCCGGACGCATGAACTGTTGCTTCATTTGGCCAAAATCTTGAAATTCGTAGACTCGCATGGGACACTAGCGATATTTCACGCTGCACAATTCGACCGGAAAATATGTAGGTGATATTGTTGCCTTGAGTTATCATTTCCGGTGATTGGGTTTCCTGTTTAAGAGAGAAAAAAAATCATTCTATTGTGTTTTAAGTGTATTCCGTTATGGTGTTGTGTATGAATATAATAAACATCACTAATCTTGTCTTGCATATTGTTGTTTTGACGGTACTATCATTAATGCTCAATGAACATTGTCTCCAGCGCCCTCACGGCCCTTGTATGTGAGCAGCACCAAAACAGGAAGTGAAAACAAAACAGCAATAGAAGGAGGAATAGGAGAAATAAATATTGCATTAAGCAAAAACAGAAAAGGAAGAGAAACGGGGGAGACAGAGGGAGTGACACGAGGAGATATAGTGGGAGAGGATGTACCCGACATTTCAGATACGTTGGCGCCAGCCTGGCTTATCAAGTAATGGGGAAACACGGGGCTGCAGCCATGATTAAAAGAGAGGTGGAAAGGAAAGGGAGGGAGAGGGAGAGAGGGAGCTGCAAAGGAGAGGAGGGAGATGGGGATAGGAACGGAATGGAGGAGACGTTGGGGGGAGGAGAGATGGAGAGGGAACAAAGTGGAAAGAGAGCGAGAGATTTAGATGGAAAAGAAAAGGGGAGAGGGAATAGTTTTAGAGACTTTCGGGAAATTAGTCGTTTTTCCTCTTTCATACTTGCGGCACATGTTACAGATCGTTTCTTGAAGTGACAGGGGTTATATTTTCTTTATTAGCTTTCGGTTTGTTTTTGTTTACTCGGCATTTAATCCTTCAGACAGACGAAAGGCACAGCAGAGTCCAAAGAGCAGGGCCAGAAACAAGGCCATGCCTGCTTGTATACCTTCAGTGTACAGTCGCCGCGTGGGTGGGTGTAGCTGTCCGATTCCGACGGGATTGGCTTGGAGTTAAACCGAAGCCGGGGTCGGAGCAGGGGTTCGGGACGACAGGGAGCAACAAGTGTTTGGATGGGAGCTACAGGTGTTCGGCCACGTTGCGCTCGTGGCCCAACGTTGGCGACCCGGTGTTGTTTCACCTACGAGTCGCAGCCAGTGGAAAAAAGGAGGGAGACAGGCGGCCTAGTTTTGGTAATTTCGGTGCGCGCAAATAATAACAAGGAAAGTGACATTTTGTCGCTCTAGTGTTAGTGGCCCCGAGAATTTTTGTGTTTAAGTTTGTCCGAATCCCAGCAAACGTGACGTGTCGTGGGTGATCGGGAATTCGATCGGGTGTAGCCGGATATATGCATACATTCTGATCACGTGATCGCTCACCAGGAAGTTCGAAAGTACAGCGTCTCAAGGTTATTTTTATGTGGATCCATGCGACTGAGGTGAGGTTGTATGTTTTCTGATTTGGGGAGCCCGGAGAAGTTTCCGAAAGGTTGCGAGGAGTCGGAAAAGCTAACGTGATTTGGCCGTAGGACGTTTTGTGCGTGAAATTTGGCCCTGGCAAGAAAATATAATTAAGTATGAAATTTGAATAATTTACATGAAGTTTTCGATGATTTCGATGATGTCTATGTGTGCCATAGAACAAATGGAAACAGAATCAATCATTGACCGTGATCGTAAAGGTCAATTCACGTCTAATTCCCTGCTTATATGAGTACGCACGGCACACACCTACATATGTGTATGTAGTCACATGCACGCGAAGGTGTTGGAAGCGGGTATGGTCGTGCGCGTGAATTATATATGGGTTTATACCAAAGAGTGGGTAAGGGCAACAACCCAAGAGAAACAGAACTTTCCGTGAATATTCATGTTCGAATGTGTGCGTTTGTAGACTTACAAATACATGTGTGTGAGTGTGTGTTCTGGGTTACCGGTGATCGCGCAGACACTTTCATTTACGCATTTTTAGTTCATTATCCGAAAAGGCACTGCCTCGCTTCACGGCATGCGCCCTTCGCGCTCGAGGGCGCGCACCGATAGAGACACACCAGAAATATTCGGACCATGAAGTAACTGCTGGTAGCCGGCGAGCGATGCTGGTAGCTAGTCAGCAGACGAGAAATGAGATCCCTTGAGATGACTCAGCCTCCTCGCATCTCCAGACGGCTTGATAACATGACAGGAGAAGATGACCCAGAAAGTGAGGCGAGGTGTCTTAGGGCCGACGCGTCACTCGGCGTTCGTCATAGGTGCGATCAGCGCTATGAAGGAGAGGGAAGGGCAGGGCGAAAGGAGATAGATAGACAGAGAGAGAAAGGAGATAGAGAGAGAGAGAGAAAGGACATAGAGAGAGAGAGAGAGAGAGAAAGGAGATATATAGAGAGAAAAAAAAGCGGATAGAGAGAGAGAAAAAAAAAAGAGAGAGAGAAAGGAGATAGAGGGAGAGAAACGAGAAAGGAGAGAGAGAAATGGAGGAGAGAAGAGAGAGAGAGAAATGAAGAGAGAGAGAGAGAGAGAAAGGAGAGAGAGAGAGAAAGGATGAGAGAGAGAGAGCGAGAGAAAGGAGAGAGCGAGAGCGAGAGAAAGGAGAGAGCGAGAGCGAGAGAAAGGAGAGAGCGAGAGCGAGAGAAAGGAGAGAGAGAGAGAGAGAGAGGAGAGAGAGATAGAAAGATAGAGAAAGGAGAGAGAGAGAAGAGAGAGAGAAAGGAGAGAGAGAGAGAAAGAGAGAAGAGAGAAAGGAAGAGAGAGAGAGAGGAGAGAGGAGAGAGAGAGAAAGAGAGAGAGAGAGAGAGGAAAGGAGGGAGAGACAAGAGAGAGAAAGGAGGGAGAGAGGAGAGAGAGAGAAAGGAGAGAGAGATAGAGAGGAGAGAGAGAGAGAGAGAGAAGGGAGAGAGAGTCGAGAGAGAAGAGAAAGGAGAGAAGAGAGAAAGGAGAGAGAGAGAGAGAGATTGAAGAGAAAGGAGAGAGAGAGAGACGAGAAAGGAAGAGGAGAGAGAGAGAAAGGAGGAGAGTAGAGAGAGGGAGGAAAGGAGAGAGAGAGAAGAGGAAGGAGAGGAGAAGGAGAGAGAGAGAGATGGAGCATGAGAGAAGAGACGAGAGAGGCAGAGAGAGAGAGAGAGAGAGAGAGAGAGAGAAAGGCACTGAGAGGAGAGAGAGAAAGGAGGAGAGAGAGAGAGACAGGATGAGAGATGCGAGAGAAGAAAGAGGGGATGAGAGAGAGGAGAGAGAGAGATGAGAGAGAGAGGAGAGAGAGAAGAGAATGAGAGAGAGAGAAGAAGAGAGAGAAGGAGAGAGAGAGAGAGAGAGGGAGGGAGAGAGAGAGAGAGAGAGAGAGAGGGAGAGAAAGAAAAGATGACTTGAGAGAGAAATCGAGAGAGAGAGAGAGAGAGAGAGGAGGAGAGAGAGAGAGAGCGAAGAGAGGAGAGCGAAGAGAGTAAGAGAGAAGAGAGAGAGAGAGAGAAAGAGAATAGAGGAGAGAGAGGGGGGAGAGAGAGAGAGTGGGAGGGGGGAGAGAGAGAGGAGGGGAAGAGAGGAGAGAGGGGAGAGAGAGAGAGAGGGGAGAGAGAGCGGAGAGAGAGAGACGAGAGCGAGAGAGATGGGAGAGAGAGGGAGGAGAGAGAGAGAGTGAGAGAGAGAGATGAGAGAGAGAGAGAGATGAGGAGAGAGAGAGATGAGAGGAGAGAGAGAGAGAGAGAGAGAGAGAGAGAGAGAGAGAGAGAGATTTGGAGAGGGAAGCAGAGAGAGAGCGGGAGGGGGGGGGGTGGAGAGCGTGCTGAGAGTAGAGAAGGGGGGAGAGAGGTGAGAAGAGAGAGGTGGCGCGGAGAGAGGTGAGAGAGAGAGGGGGGGAGAGAGGAGAGAGAGAGTGAAGGGGGAGAGAGGAGAGAGTGAGAGGGGAGAGAGGAGAGAGAAGAGAGAGGTGGGGATGAGAGGAGAGAGGTGAGAGAGGGGGGACAACCCCAGAGGAGGAGAGAGAGAGGGGGAGAGAGAGAGAGAGAGAGGGGGAGATGAGGAGAGAGAGACGAGGGGGAGGGAGAGAGGAGAGCGAGTAGAGAGGAGAGAGAGGGAGAGAGAGAGAGAGGAGAGAGATGAGAGAGAGAGAGAGAAGAGAGAGAGAGGAGAGGAGGAGGAGGGAGAGCGAGGGAGAGGGAGAGAGGAGAGGAAGAGAGAGGAGAGGGAGAGAGAGTGAGAGAGAGAGAGAGAGTGAGAGGAGAGCGAGAGAGAGAAAAAAGAGAGAGGAGAGAGAGAGAGATGAGAAAAGAAGAGAGAGAGAGAGAAAAGAGATGGAGTAGAAGAAGAGAGGAGAGAGACAGAGAGAGTAGGGCGGAAAAGAGCTGAGAGGAGAAAAAAAAGAGAGAGAGAGGAGAAGAGAGAGAGATAGACGAGAAAAGAGAGAGAGAGAAAGAGAAGAGAAGGAAAAGAGAGAGAGAGAGAGAGAGAGAGAAGGAGAGAGACGAGAGACGAGGAGAGAGAGAGAGAGAAGAGAGAGAGAGAGAGTGAGAGAGAGGAGAAGAAGAGAGAGGGAGACGAGAGAGGAGAGGAGAGGGAGGCGAGAGCAGAGAGGGAGGAGAGAGAGGGGGGGAAGATAGTGAGCTGAGGGGAGAGAGAGGAGAGAGAGGGGAGAGAGAGGAGAGAGAGGGCGGGAGCAGAGAGAGGAGAGAGAGGGGGAGAGAGATGTGAGGAGAGAGGGGGGAGAGAGGAGAGAGCGGGGGAGACGCGGAGAGAGATGAGAAAAGAGACGAGAGAGAATAAGAGAGAGAGAGAGTAAAGAGAAGAAGAGAGAGAGAGGAGAGAGAGAGCAGACGAGAGGCTAGGGAGAGAGAGAGAGAGAGAGTGGGGAGAGAGATAGAGAGAGAGAGAAGGGGAAGCAGAGAGAGAGAGAGAGAGAGAGAGAGAGGCGGAGAGAGAGACGAGCGAAAGATCGCGAGATCAGAGAGAGAAAAGAGAGAGAGAGAGAGAGAGAGATCGAAGAGGAGAGGAGATGAGAGGAGAGGAGAGAGGAGAGGAGACAGGAGAGAGAGGAGAGAGAGAGAGAGCAGAGAGAGAGAGATGAGATGAGGAGGAAGAGAGACCGAGAGAGAGAGAGAGAGAGAGGGGAAGGGGGGAGCGGGATAAGAGAGAGAGAGAGAGATAGAGAGATGGAGTGGAGGAGAGAAGAGAGAGAGATAGGGGGAGGGGAGAGAGGAGAGAGGAGAGGGGGATCTCTAGAGAGGGCGCGGAGAGAGAGAGAGGGGGGGGGAGAAGAGAGTGAGAGGGAGCGAGAGAGGGAGGAGAGTTAGGAAGAATAAGAGAAGAGCGAGAGAGAGAGAGGAGAGAGAGGAGGGGTGGGAGGAGAGATTTTTTGTTGAGGGGAGAGAGAGAGAGAGGACACGAGGGGCACAAGAGAGAGAGAGAGAGATGAGAGTAGGGGACGAGAGAGATGAGAGAGATTGATAAGTAGGGGAGAGAGGAGAGAGAGAGAGGGAGAGAGACTTAGAGAGATGAGAGAGACGAAGAGAGAGAGAGAGGAGAGATGAGATGAGAGAGAGAGGGGGAGGGAGAGAGAGAGAGAGAGAGAGAGGGGGAGAAGAGAGAGGGGATGAGCTAGAGAGGGGAGAGAGTGAGGGGAGAGAGATGAGGGGAGCGAGAGGGGAGAGAGAGAGAGTGCGAGAGAGGAGCGAGGGGAGAGAGCGAGAGGGGAGAGAGAGAGAGAGTGAGGAGGAAATAGTAGACGAGAGCGAGAGAGAAGGAGAGAGAAGAGAGACGAAGAGAGGAGAGAGAGAGATGAGAGGAGAGAGAGCGAGAGAGACTGAGGGGAGAGAGAGAAGACGAGAGAGAGAGATCGAGGAGATGAGAGAGCCGAGAGGAGAGAGAGAGAGAGAGAGAGGGCGGGGGGAGGGGGGGGGGAAAGAGAGAGAGAGAGCGAAGGGGAGTGAGAGAAAGAGAGAGAGAGAGAGGAGGAGGAGGCGAGAGAGAGAGAATGGCGAGACGGAGAAGAGAGGGAGAACGAGAGAATGAAAGGAGAAGGTGAGAGAACGGACGCGGGTCGAGAGATGCAGAAGAGTGCTGAGGCTGAAGAGGAGACGAGAGGGAAGAGAGAGAGGGAGGAGACGGAAGAGGGGAGGAGGGGGATTGCGAGACGAGAGGAGCACGCGGGGGAGGATGTGAAGAACGAGGACATGGAGAGAGAGAACGAGAGAGTGGAAGATGGATGAGGAAGGACGAGAGAAAACGAGAGAAAAAGAAGGTCGGAAGAGAGGAAAAGAGAGATCCGAAGGTTGCTGGAAGAGCCGGAGGAGGTCGGGCCAAGTTGGGAGGTGGAAGATATAAGAGGGAGAGGATAAGAAATGAGAGACAGAGAGGGAGATAGAGGGATGGTAGAGTAGCGGCAGAGAGAGATACGAGGAGAGAGAGGGAGGGGGAGAGAGGAGCGAGATGATTGCACCACGGGCAGACGGGGGGCGAGAGAGGAGGCGAGCGGAGCTACGCGTCGAGATTGGAGAGATCGTGGACGGAGGACGAGAGAGGAAAAATCGAGAAGCGAGAGAGAGAATAGAAGGAATAGGATCGATGATGAATGAGAGGCGAAACGAAAGGAGGGAGAGAAGAGATGACGCGACTGAGAGGCGAGAGAAATAGAAGGAGAAGGAGAGGAGAGATGAAAGGAGAGGTGTGGAGGATAGTAAGAAGAGAAGCCGAAAGGAAACGGAGAGGAGAGAGAGAGACCCACATTAGACAGGGCATAGGGGAGAGTAGTACCCAGAGGGATTGAGGGGAGGATAGGGCACATGAGTAGAGTAACAGTGAGTAGGCAGAGATTATTTCGTCTGACATTCGTCTCGAGGAGAAGGAGGCAGGAAGTTTCGAACGATGGTGGGGATGGGTGAGAATTTGCGAGAGATGAAGACGGGGGGAGGAGATAGAATGGAAGGGAGACGAGCAGATGAGGTACCTGATGTGGATACGGAGAGCAAGCAGTCAAGATCGAGACGCAAGGGGACTTGAGTCTACCGTGGAGAGTGGAGAGAGAGAGCACGGATGCAACAAAGGTAAGAGGAAGAGCGGAGAAACGAGCAAGAATGTTGACGAGAGTTGTGGCCCTTGTAGGTGGGACTGGTTTATGGACAGATTCTGTATGTTTCGAGTGAATGCACTGTTTGATTTACCGTTTGGAGGCTACTAGATTGGGATCGCTCCCACTTGCAAGTGAGGTGGGACTATACCGTAGGACTCGGTTGTCGAGAATACGCGGAGAGGGGATGGGAAGAGCTGGGCGTGACCGCAGAACAAATGAGTTGGGACGAGGGTTGGAAAGGAGGGAATTAGATCAGGGGAGGGGGGATGGGGTGATCAGATTGTGTTTCGTCGCGTGAGTACAAAGAAGGCCACTATGTACTAAAAGAACGAGGAGAAGGGTCCCGCTGGAGCAAGGGAGACCCGGAGAGATAATGAGAACGGGAGAGAGAGGTGAGCGGCTGAACAGAGATGATGGACTTAGAATTGAGTCGAAGAGGGGTGATGTGGACACTTGCGGGAATGCCAAAGGCGGAGGGTTGGGATAAAATCTGGCAGAGACATCACGGTAAGACAGATTCTTGGTGGTTAAGGTAGAGTTTTAAGCTAGTCAAACATTTCTGAGAGTTAACAAGAAGTACACTGGGCGGTCGTTGGAGAGGGAGAACGAGAAGATCGAGGGAAATTTGTGCGGGAGCAGGAGTGGGTGATACAGGAGACGGCCCGGCGTAGAGGTAGGAGAGAGAGGAGAAGTACGGTAAGGCGTTTCACTGAGGCAAGTATATAACGCCAGGGTCCGCTAGAGCTGGAGGGCTGGGCGATTAACACTATGTGATGAGGTGCGGGAGAAGAAGGGGTCGAGAGAGGAGAGGATGGCTGCGGGGTTTCCATTGAATTGCAGAGAGCGGAGGGAGATGACTTCCATCTTTGAAAGAGGGAGAGGCCCACTGATGGGGGAATGCACGTATAGACGGAAGGGAGCCAGAGGCGGCGCAGCTAAACAAGGACGAAAGAGAACGGGATATCTTGACTGTATCGGATTGAGCGAGCTAGAGTGGGGGGATGGAGGTAAGGTGAAAAAAGAGGCATGGTGGGAGGGGATTTGAAGTGGGGTAGGAGGGGGGTCCTAATGGCTGAGCCGTGGGTACGTGAGGAGAGGCGGGGTAGGGTGGGCTACATTCTGAGTTCGGGAGGGGAGTACAGACCTGCCTGACATGAAGGAATCACGAAGGGAAGGGGGGGGGAAGCTGAGTAAAGGTCTCACGGCCGAGAACGGGCGTCAGATAAGATACCTACTCCACAAACAGGAAAAGTTGGGGCGAGAGGTAGCGGAATGCTGAACTAAAGGGCGGAAATGTAGAAGAAATTAAGAGAGAAGAATTAGTGCGGCAGCTGAGGAATAGAGGTCCTGGGGGGGGGCTGAGAGGAGGAGCCGAAGGAGGAATGAGAAGGACGAGACTTCGAGCAGGGAGTTGGGCTGAATGCGACACACCGGGAGGAGGCTGACCATATGAAGCAAGTCGTGTCTGAGATGGAGAAGAACTTGCGGCAAGGGGGAGAGAGCGCGCGGAGGAGAGAGGAATTTCTACGGGAATACGGATGGCGGAAACATGACGTGGAGAACGAGAGATGCGATTAGTGAGTCTGAGATGGAGGCAAGACTGGGGAGGATGAGGGAAGGCACTCTGACAAAATAGGATGAGCAATAGAAGGAGAGGTGTGAGATGATGAGACTGAGGAAATGTCGAGAGTGATGAAAGTGAGGCTCGGACGAGTCGAGAGGAACGAAGGCCATCTCTGTGGGATGGGGAACGAAGAGAGCGAGGAGGTTGGGAGCAACGGTAGACTTCGTCAGCGAGTTTGTTATTCGAACGTACATAATAGTGAGCGCCATTAATAGAAGGTGATGAGAGACAGAGTAGAACGCGGGGGGGGGGAGAATATATGAGCAACGTATCAGATATATTTGAGAAGAAGAAAATGGGACGGGAGGGGTCCGGTTACGCTGGGTACAGTTCTGCTGGAGAATGGAGAAGGAGGTGGAGACGGAGGAAGATGAGCATTGCAGGACGAGGAGGGGGGGGGGCGAATGGGAGTGGGGGAAGGGGGCACGAATGAGTCGAGAAGGGTGAAGAGAAGCGTGAGGGGGAGAAATCAGGTGTACGGATAGAGAAGCCGGAGAGAAATAAAGAGACCAGAGGAGGGAGGGACCGAAAGACAACCGGAGATGAGGGAAAGGGGGGAGGAGCCGAGAGAGGTGGTGTAGATGTGGATAGAGAGAAAGAAGGTGTGGGGCATGGCCCTGAGGATAGAATGAGAGTCAATGAACGCAGGATACGAGGAAAGAGCAGTGCAATGAGATTAGGAGCTCGAGAGAGGAGAGCTCCATGGAGTGAGAGGAGGAGTGGAGTTGAGTGAGGAAGACCTGAGAGAGAATCGGTGGAATGGGGTGATCGTGAACGAGAAAGGGAGAGTAACGGGGCAGACAGGAGGTCTGAAGGGAACACGTGGTCAGAAGTTGAGGCGCAGGAGTACGGACGCGGAACGATGTTGTGAGAAGAGAGGAACGAGGAGAGAATAAATGAACGGCGTGGGAAGCACGTAAAGAGCCGAGAGGGCGGTTATGAGAACATAGAGGTACAGTTGAGCGAGGGGAGACTGATGCCAAAAGGAGAGAGACGCTGAGAAGGCGTGCAGGGTGATGAGTATAGGTAGTTTGGAGTTTTGGACACGTGAGAAGGAGACGAGAGATGTATGAGAAAAAGGAGGGAAGCGAGTGCGTGGGAGAGTCGGGCAGAACAACACGCATGTCGGAGACGAATGAGGCGAAGCGAGATGAGGGAACCGGTGAGGTGGAGAAGCGTGAGGCAATTAAGAGGAGAAGAAGCTGAGGGAGAGGACGAGCAGAGGAGAGGAAGGGATGGGTAGGCGGGAGACCCAATACGAAAAAAAGGAACGAAGTCAGAAGGACCGGAGCGGGGGGAGCGGGGGGCCGGGGGGTGCGGTAGTGCGGGTGGGGAGTAAGGTGTGATTGCGCGGAGAGAGAGCAAGCGAAAGACGAGAGGTGTTTGATCAAGGAGAGGAAGAAGCTGGGACGCTTGTGATAGAGATGACCGGAGGACACCCGTGGTGGCCGTGCCTAGAAAGGGAAATCCCGAACGACTCCGAAAGGAGATCGGGAGTCGGAAGCAACTTTTTAAAAAGGCCTTGGGGAAGTAGGAGGCTGGAGGGACGCGAGGAAAATTGAATGAGGGGTGACGAGGACCAAGAATGGGAGGAACTGTGAGGGGAGAGAGGAAGCCGAGAAAGGGAGAACCGCGATCGCGAGAGAAGAACGAGCCCACGCAGGGTGGGGAGCGACCGGGAGGTTTTGGTGGAACAGGTGATAATGCTGAGTGTCTAAGAAGCAGTGGGACCGATGCTGAGAGACGACTGGAGTACGGAATAGGGAGGGAGAAGAAGAATTGAGATTCAGAGAGGCGGGAAGTTGCGAGTAGGAGCGCCGATTTCATGCAAAGCATGAAGAGCTGAGGGCACGAGAGGAGGGGGGAGTAAAGGTGAGACTGGGGAGGACCGAAACCGGATCGTGTAGTGGCTTGGTGTGGGTTTGAGTGAGGTTAGATGGGGGGCTGGGCGCGGATGGCCAGGTACGGGATGCACGGAGGAGAGCGGGGGAAGGAAGCGGAGCACAACGTGGAGCGGAGAACTGGGTGTTGAGAGGATGAGGAGAGATCGTGCATGCGTGGGGGCTTGATGAGAGGATAGGACGGGAGGAGGGAGACGGGAACTTAGGTCCGCTAGGAGGAGAGGGATTATTGAGAGAGGTCTGCAGGCTGCATGGAGGAGCGGTTGGGACGAGGAGAAGAGAGAAAAGGGGATGATTTGGAGAGGGAGGGTGGAGGAAGAAGAGGGGAGTAAGCGAAGGGGGGAGGGGAAGAGGTAAAGAGGAGGAGAGAGTAGGATGCGAGGGACCGAGGGGGGTTCGGATATAGGGGAGGGAGGGTAGGGAGCAGGGGAGGAGAGAGAAGCGAGGAAAATGAGCTAGGAGGAGACGAGAAGAGAGTGAGTCAAGTGCAGTGCTTGATTGGGAACAAGAAGAGGAAAGATAGAGGGGGAGGAAAACGGTGGGATGTGGGAGGAGCAGAGATGAGGGAGAGGAGGGGAGGGAGAGAGGTTGGCGGATGCGTTAGGGCAACGGCGAAAGAGGTTGGGGCATGGATCGGGAAGGTATCGGAAAGAGAGGAGGAGGACTAGGGTCGGCGGCAGAGGAGATGGACTCTGACCGAGCGGAGGGAGAGGAGACGTATTCAAACTAGAGACGTAGGGGAAGCCGGCGTGGGTATAGGGACAGAGATTGGGGGCAACTACGTAGGAGCAGGGTAGAGGGGGAGGGACGGGAGGGGCTGATTGTGCACGAAAGAGGGTGAGAAGGCCCCTCTGGTTCGCCCTGAAGGAGAGGAGTGAAGGGCAACTCGATGATGCGAGGAGAGAGGTTGGAAGGAACATGTATCCGACAGGGGGGGAGGCGGCGCGCTGGGATGCGAGGAGAGGGAGTAGAGGAAGGACCCGAAGAATGAATGAGGAGCTGGAGAGATTATTGGGGAGGGAAAGGGAGGAGAAACGAAACCAACGTTGAGAACGGCCCCCGAGTGAGGGGACGTGTGAGGGGCGAGAAGGGAGAGGGATGAGTGAAAAGAGAGAGACGGAAAAGCACGATGGTAGGAGGATGGAAGAGTCGCAGAGTGGTGACGAGCAGTGCCATTTGCGTTTGAGATGAGAGGTTGCCTCAACGGGCGGAGTAGAGGGGGGGGGGGGGTGCCTTAGGACTGTAGGACAAGCTGGAGAGGGGTGTGAGAGGCCGAGAGTGAGAGTAACGAGGAGGAGAGAGAGAGTGAGAGAGAGGAGGAGAGGGGACCGCAGGGGAGGAGAGTTTGGTGCGCAGACTGTGAACGGGAGTGGCGGAGAGAGAGAGAGAGGAGAGGACGGCGAACGGTGAGAGGGGAAGTAGGGGAAGAAGACGAGGAGTAGGATGAGAGGGGAGGAGGGAGGGTAGGGAGGGGTCGGGGGAAGGTAGAGGCGCTTGGAGAGGGAGGGGGAGGGGGAGAGGGATGAAGGGCGGATGGAGACGAGGGGTGGAGTGGTAAAGGGTGAGGAGAGAGAGTGACTAGGAGTGGAGGGAGAGAGAGGGGGGGGGAGTGACGAGGAGACATGAGGGGGGGGGAGTGAGAGAGAGAGAGAGGGGGGGATGTGAGAGAGAGGAGAGAGGGGGAGAATGAGAGAGAGAGCGAGAGAGAGGAGGATTGAGAGAGAGAGAGAGAGAGAGAGGACGTGTGAGGCGAGAGAGGAGAGAGGAGAGAGAGAGATGAGAGAGAGAGAGCGAGGAGAGAGAGAGAGGACGAGGAGAGAGAAGGAGAGGAGAGACGAGAGAGATGAGACGAGAAGAGGAGGAGAGAGAGAGAGAGGAGAAGGAGAGAGAGGCTGCGAGTGGAGGATGAGAGAGAGAGAAGAGAAGAGGGGGGGGGGATGGGGAGTGTCAGTGCTGGACGTAACTGACTGACCGCATGACGCTGATGTAAGCAATGTTGAGGTTCATCTGATGGAGGGAACTTCTTTGTCTTCTTCTTCTTCTACTTCTTCCTTCTATTTGTTTATTTGTTTTTTCTATTGTTCTCTCTTTTCCTTCTCTTCTTATTTGCGTCGTATTTGTATTCCTATTTGCATTTCTTCTACCTGTATTCTGTTCATCCGGTTCTTCTTCTTATTCTCGTTCTTCTTTCTCATCTTCTCTTTTTACATCCTCTTATTTCTTCTTTTTTCTTCTTCTTCTTCTCTTCTTCTTCTTCTCGCGAATCTTCTTCTTCTTCTCCCCTCATACTCCTCCAACCCTGCTCCTACTAACTACTCCTACTCTCCGTCCTTGGCACGACCCCCAAAAAATATGGCTCCCTATATCATTGATGAGAAACAACTCTTACATGTCCTTTACTTAAAAAAAGAGAAACAAAAGAAAGGGGATAAGTCACCACCGTCGGAAAAAGGGGGGTCCACTTCCTTTTTACGGTCTGTGCAGAAGGGAAAGTTCGGCTCTGTCAAAACACTACATTATTTCATGGCATGTTCTAGCAAAAAGTAATTAGCATTTTTGCGTTGTCAGTTACGACATAGATAACGGAATTTTCAGGTACTACAGTTATGAAAAAGGATCGCATTTCTCCGGCAATCAAAATTGTCGCTTTCTTTCGATATTGTAATAAAGCTTTTACTTTTTTCGATTCAGTAAGGAAACTTTCGCGTTCTTTTAGCACAGTATACTTTTTTTTTTTCTTTTTTTTCTTTTTTGGATAAGGCGCATCTAGCAAAACTTTCCTGTTATTTGTGCAGAGAAAGCAAAATTCTTGCGCTCTCTTGGTAAAGCAGTAAATCACTGCGCGTTCTTTTGGTACAATGGTTTAAAGAATGGCGTTATTTCGTTCTTTCGGAAGTATGTGCCTATTCTAAATTCAGGTGAGCAGTGTATGTTAGCAAGAATTGATGGAAAGGAATAAGATAGTGAAATGAGGATGAGAATGAAAGAAGGAAAAGCTGATAAGAAGAAAATTAGATAATTGGTGCGAGTGATGCAAGAAAAAGAATAAGATGGAAATGATGAGCGGGGAAAGGGGGGGTGGGGTAGGAAGTCATGAAGGAGGAGAGTGAGAGAAGGGAGGAAGGTAAGGGTGGAAGGGAGGCTGTGGGGCAGGGGGAGGGAGGTAGATGAAAGAGGGTATATAGAGGATGAAAGGGAGGGGCCGAGGGAGGGAGGAGGGAGGTTAGCGGTACAATGGTGCTGTGGCGTGATACACTGATCTGTTGTGGAATGTGAGATAATGCGCATTCCATGAGCGCATGCTCAATTAAATCGCGGTGCAATAGTTGCAAGAGGTCACTCCCTGCCGAATAAGAGTGTAGCTTTCGTCTTGTAATTGACGACCGTTCTCCTCTCTCTGTGTCTGTTTTCCTTCCGTTGCTTCCTTTGGATGCCTTTGCACATTTTCATCTGGTTTCCTGCCACGGCTGTCGAGCAGGAGCGAGACCACACGCGCCTCCTGCACCTTCCTGCCTGGGTGACCGCAGCACCTGCCTGCATGGCCATGTGCCTAAGCATGCATTGTTTACTAGCATTCATTCAGCGGCGGAAACCATGTAGGTCCAGTGCAAATAACACCTGGCGATTCCCGTCGAATACCGCGTGATCGGCCTTGTGTAACGCGCGTGCACGCGAGCGCGCGCGCATCCGTGTCTATTTGTGAATGTCCGTGCAGGCATGCATGAGTGCGCATGTGAGCCCGTATGTTCAATATAGACCGTCGGAAGGAGAATAGAAAGCTCACTGCAAGGAAACATATGTTTTGTTGGGGGGTATACGAAAAACCTGCCAGGCATCCCCTCGCCCCTATCATTGCTGCAGGGTGCGAGGCCGGGTGGCCAGCAGCCGGCCGGCTCTGTACCGCTGGCGTGAGTCGCTCGCGCGGCCGAGGAATGAGTGCGATGACGTCATCGGCGGGAGGTTAAAATTCCCGCAAGAACGGTCTAAATATAAGAGGAAAAAATTAAGTCAGTGAAGGGGGGGAAAAAGGGTAGGGACAAGACCTATCAAAGAAGAGAAAAGAAGAAAGGGCGAGAAAAAAGAAGAAGTCGGGAGATATAGAACAAAAGAGAGAAAGAAAAACTATGAAAGAAAAGAAAGGAAATAAATGAATAATAAAAGACTAATATAAAGAATAATATATATAGTATAGTAAGAGTATAAAGAATATGAGGAGGTCGATGGATATATATATATATTAACGAGATAGCAGACAATAAGTATAATCATTTAAAAATACGTAGAGTATATCTAATATAGAAATGAAAGAGATTAAGCAAGACTGAAGATAAATGATATATATATGTGATGGAGAGGATGTATAGAAGATATATATAGATATGAGATTAGCAGATATAGATAGAAGAGAGAGATATGGATGAAGAAAGATAAATAAACAAGTTAAAGAATAAATAAATAACGAAATGCAAAGAACGAACGGAAAATCAAATAAAAAACTAACGACAAGAATAGTCCAGGTAAACACAAAAAAAACAAAAAAAACAAAAAAAAAAAAAAAAAAAACACACAGTAGTATCTATCCAGCTTGATAGAGATATATATAGAGATGTATTCTATATATAATGATATAGATATATCATTTATATATATAATAATATATATATCTATATATAAATATTAGAATGAGCTTATCGATAGATAATATATCATAGACAGAAAATATGATGCATAATATTATGAGATGAGATAGTAATACGCATAATAGATGAGCTATATATATGATAACTATTATCCATATAATATTACACTATCCAAGCGTAACAAAAATATAATATCACATGATGCTATATAATATATATATATATATCATCATACTCTTCTAATATCTCCATATCCATCGAATATCTCTAATATCTCTCTATTAGTGTCTATAATATGATAAGATACTATATATATCTATTATCATTACTTACTATATCTTGTACTTATCGCTCTTCTACCGTGAATGATGTTAATAGCTTTCTCTTTTATCTATCTACTCTATCTTCTTCTCTCTCTCCTTCTCTCCTCTCTCTCTCCTCTATCTCTCTCTCATACTCTCCTCTCTCTCTCATCTCTCTTTCTTCTCCTCTCCTCTCTTCTATCTTCACCAATCCCCATCTGGCTCACTCTCTCCATCCTCACTCCCCCTCTTCTAGCTATCATGTTAATTGGAAGCCCTCTTGTTTCGTACATTCGTTATTTTATATTTCCTGTATTTTACCTCCAGAAATCCTTTATTTCCTCTTTCTCCTTGTGGTTTTCTAAAAGTAAACTCCGAGATGATAACATGGGTTACCCACTTTTCCTCTTCGTTTCATACTACATAAACATTGAACCTCTTGCCATCCATTCCCATAGGAACAAGCGGCATATTAAATCCAAAAAGACAGTCGATTCTACCCGTACATATGGAATATTTGTCCCGCTTTTTAAAAGCATTCTCTTGCAGTTTCATGTGGTAGGTTATCTTTCTGCCCTCTCTGCTTCATCTTTCAATAGATAGAGTTTAAAAGAGAGGAGAGAGGGGGGGAAAGGAAGAGGGAGGGGGAGGGAGAAAGAGAGGTAGAGAGAGGGAGAGGGAAGAGAGAGAAGAGAGAGAGAAGACGAAAATAGAAGAGAAGAAGAAGAAGAAGAAGAAGAAGAAGAAATAGAAGACGGAAGAAGGGGCAAGCGGAAGAAGAAGGAGGAGGAGGAAAACAAAAAGAAAACGAAGACGAGAAGGAAAAGAAAAAGGGAAAGGAAAAAGGAGGGGGAGAGAGAGAAAAAAGGATAGATCGGCAGAGGAACACGGCAGAGGGGAGACGGAGAGCGAGAACAACGAGTGAGAGGGAGATAGAGGAAGAGGGAGAGGGAGATAGAGGAAGAGCGACAGAGAGGTAATGGGAGAAGTATAGGGAAGGGGATGAAGAGGTAAGGGGAGAGGGGGAGGGGAAGGCTAAAGGAGAAAGAAGGGAGAGAGAGAGAGAGAGGAGAGAGGAGAGAGAAGACGAGAGGAGAGAGAGAGAGAGAGACGAAGAAAGAAGAGGAGAGGAAAAGAGAGAGAGAGAGAGAGATGAGAGAGGAGAAGAGAGAGATGCAGGGAAGAAGAGAGAGCGAGAGGGAGAATGAGAGAGAGGAGGGGAGAGGGCGGGAGGGACGGAGAGAGAGGGAGGAGGGAGGTGAGGGAGTATCGCCCTATTCTACGCAACAGCGCCCATACTTCCGTATAATGATGCGTGTGGACGTCACCAGTCACTCCACAGCCGGTGCTTGTCACACCTCCTGACATTGACTTGTCGTTAACAATTAAATCTGTCGATTTGGCATTGACGTTCCATATTGTGGCAATACGCAATCGTTTTGTTAACATATTATCATATCACTTTCTTGTTCCTGTTTGAAGTTATCGTCGCGGGTTGTGCTGTTGTTTATATAGTCTAGTTCTACTTTGATAGATTACGTGATCGGGAAATTGTAGTTGTTAACCTTGGAATTATTATTATGGTATTATTTATTTTAATTATTTTATTTTTGTTCGTTTTTTATTTTTGTATAACCAATTAATTAGTTTTTTTTGTTTTTTTTTTTTTCTTTTTTTACCTATCGTATACTAGATATGAGGGAGAAAGAAGACAACGGGAGAGAAGTTTATTTGGATATGGTTCTAATTGGATTCACAGACTAACTTTTCCTGTGTTCATTAAGAACAGACCTAGAACACGGCCGTCGAGGCTCAGAGAAAACCATCGGTGGATTTTTAGAGGGGACACTAAGTAAATTTCCATGCACGTTAGAATACCAGTTTCTTGTAGGATTCATACTGTGCCTTCATTGTGTATGATGGTTTGGAAACACTGCATAATGTGCTTGGTAGATCTGATTTCACAGAATATGCATATTTTCCTATTGAAATTTTAGGTAAATATCACCGACTCACTTGCAGTCATAATGAAAGAAATACTTTTACACTTATATTATGTCCTGACACAGTATTTATTGTATTTTCTCTCTTTCCGAGGATCCAAGGAAAACTAGGGAACCGGAAGAAAGTTACGGATGCGATGTGTGTGTGTGTATATATATAGATACATATAATATAAATTATATATATATATATATTATTATATATAATTAAATATATATAAATATATATTTTTTTTTATTTTTTTTTTTTTTTTTTCCAAGTGGTTAATTTGATAATGATAATTTGAAGTTTCTTTTTTATAGAATTACTGAAATATTTTACCGATCCTAGGGAGAAACATAGTGAACAGTTATGTGTAAGTAGGAATATATAATCGTAGAGAGACAGGGAGAGGACAGATAATAATGGACTATAGAGTAGGGTAGGTAGGAGGTAGGTAGAGAGAGAGACGAGAAGAGAGAGAGAGAGAGAGCGAGAGAGAGGAGGACGATGATGAGAGAGAGAGAGAGAGAGAGCGAGAGAGAGAGAGAGAGAGAGTTATGCGGGCAAAAACCTAAGGGATTACAATCCACGTCGCCACCTTCGCATTCCGATGTTGGTAAGCCTAACTTATTCAACTGTTTGATGGATCCGATTCAGCATATGCAGCTATACAAAATACATTCGATTGTAACTTATCAATACAAAGTTACGGAAAAAACACCTAACGTACATTTCTTATAAGAAATATGCAGAACCGCATAGGGCATCAACTGGACAGGCCCAAACCGCTCTACAGAAAGAAATGGACGGGGTCCAAACACCCAAGATCTCATTTTTGTAGAAAGCTGTCTAAGAGATACGATTGCGATGATACTTCCTTTATTGTTTCAGTACTTCGATCCGCGGAATCGCAAATGGTTCGATCTATGATTCGGGTTCACGGTATTTTCAGATAAGCGACATGGGGTCATCTGCTAGCGTGCATGACGGCTGTATGCCATGTGTGAGGCAAAGGAACCCGGCGTGGGTGGTAAGCATGATCAGACTATCCAGCAGGTGCGGGCCAGGTTGGACCCCGCACCTCGGGTCGCATCGAAGCGACTTGAGAATGAGGAGATGATGCATTTATCGGTTGGTGAATGCGGATATACCTCTCTCTCTTTTCCTTCTTCTTCCTTCTCCTCTTTTCTTCACTTCTTCTTCTCTCTCCACCAATCCCCTCGGCTCCTCTCCTCTCCCTCTCCCTTTTTTTCTAGTCATCATGTTATATTGGAAGCCCTCTTGTTTCTGTACATTTCGTATTTTTACTATTTCCCTGTTATTTTACCTCAGAAATTATCCTTTTATTTTCCTCTTTCTCCTTTTTGTTTCTCTAAAAGTAAACTCCGAGATGATAACATTGGGTTACACTTTCCTCTTCGTTTCATTACTTACATAAACATCTGAACCTCTTGCCATCCATTTCCCATAGGAAACAAGCGGCATTATTTAAATCCAAAAGACAGTCGATTCCCCGTTATATATGGAATATTTTGTCTCCGCCTTTAAAAACGCATTTTCTCTTTTCAGTTTTCATGTGTAGGTTATCTTTCTGCCTCTCTGTTTTCCATCTTTCATTAGATTAGATTTATAAAGAGAGAGAGAGAGGGGGAAAGGGAGAGGGAGGGGGAGGGGGAAAGAGAGGTAGAGAGAGGAGAGGAAGAGAGAGAAGAGGAGAGAGAAGAAGAAGTAGAAGAAGAAGAAGAAGAAGAAGAAGAAGAAGAAGAAATAGAAGAAGAAGAAGGGGAAGAGGAAGAAGAAGGAGGAGGAGGAAAACAAAAAAGAAAACGAAAATGAGAAGGAAAAGAAAAAGGGAAAGGAAAAGGAGGGGGAGAGAGAGAAAAAAGGATAGAGTGAGAGGAAAACGGAGAGGGAGACGGAGAGCGAGAACAAGAGTGAGAGGGAGATAGAGGAAGAGGGAGAGGGAGATAGAGGAAGAGCAACAGAGAGGTAATGGGAGAAGTATAGGGACAGGGATGAAGAGGTATAGGGGGAGAGGGGGAGGGGAAGGCTAAAGGAGAAAGGAAGGGAGAAGGGAGAGAGAGAGAGAGAGAGAGAGAGAGAGAGAGAGAGAGAGAGAGAGAGAGAGGCAGGGAAGAGAGAGAGCGAGAGGGAGAATGAGAGAAGAGGAGGGAGAGGGACGGGAGGGAGAGAGAGAGGGAGAGGGAGTGAGGGAGTATCGCCTTCTACTGAACCGCGCCCATAACTTCCGTAATGATGCTTTGTGACGTCACCAGTCACGCCCACAGCGATGCCTTGTCACACCCCAGCCATTGACTAGTCGTTTAACAATTACCTCTTTGTCGTTTGGCATTTGACGTTCCATATTAATGGCAATACGCAATCCGTTTTGTTAACATTATTATCTATCATTATTCTTGTTCCTGTTTTATGTTATTGTCGCCGTGGTTGCTGTTGTTTATATAGTCCGTTCTCTTGATCAGATTTACGTGATCGGGAAATTGTAGCTTTTAACCTTTGGAATATTATTATTATTATTATTATTTTATTTTATTTTTTTTATTTTTTTATTTTTTTATTAATTAATTAATTATTTTTTTTTTTTTTTTTTTTTTTTTTACTCTCACGTTATATCTAGATAATGAGGGAGAAAGAAGACAACGGGAGAGAAGTTTATTTGGATATGGTTCTAATTTGGATCACAGACTAATATTTTTCCTGTTCATTACGGAACAGACCTAGAACATGGCCGTCGAGGCTTCAGAGAAAACCACGCGTGGATTTTTAGAGGGGACACTATAGTAAATTTCCATGCCACGTTAGAATACCATTTTCTTTGT
>NC_051403.1:35607508-35612508 GCF_015228065.2 Penaeus monodon
TTGGGCTGGCTTGGCCACCCAGTGGCTAGGTAGGCAATCGAGGTGAAGTTCCTTGCCCAAGGGAAAAACGCGCCGGCCGGTGACTCGAACCCTCGAACTCAGATTGCCGTCGTGACAGTCTTGAGTCCGATACTCTAACCATTCGGCCACCGCGGCCTTGACGATCATGGGCTTTCCATGATTTTTCTTGGCAATTTAGAGCGGTGGTTTTGCCATATGCGTGTATGCATTTATTTATTTATTTACATACACGCACATACATACACATGCATGCATATATACATACATACATAGACATAGACATAGGCATATAGACAGAGACCAAGAGATAGAAAAGGAATAGAAAGAAAACATAGTTTCCCATGTTTAGAACAATGACATTTTAGTGTTCTGTATTAGCTATGCATTTTAAGTAATTTCGCGATAGTTTTTATGACAGTATCTAAACTTACACAAGACGACGTGTATGTAACACACCTATATGTTTGAAAAGTACTTTTGTCAATGTTTGCTGTGCAGTATAGAAGAAAGGACAGAAATATATATATATATATATATATATATATATAATATATATATATATATATATACGTATATATATATATAATATATTATATATATAATATATATATTATATATATTATATATATATATATTATACGTATATATGTAACACACACACACACATATATATATTATATTAATATATATATATATATATATATATATATATATATATATATATATATATATATATATTTATATGCATGTTTTTCATTTAGTTACAGGATTAATATCCCTTTGTCTTAGTGAAACCAAAGGCATGTGTTTATTTTTAAAGATTATCTGAATACATTTTTGCTCAGATATATACTGTGTATACTTATTTACACATTATGTTGGCCATATCAAAATCTTACCGAATATAATGTTTCGTTTATTGCGAGTGCCTATAAATGTTATATACTATCAACAAATTATAGATGTTGTAATAGAGCTCACCAGCATTGGTCCAACCAACCCTGTACAAATATTTAGGTTACCCCTAATAATGGTCTCGTGCTCTATTCCGTTTTCTGTAGAAAACTCTTGATACTCTTGACATAGAAAATGGGTTTGATTTCGGGGTGACTTCGCCAACATGTACGTAGCAGTAAATTTCCTTTTTTCAAAATTTGCTTTATATTCGAAACTCATTATTATATATGATATTAAATATATGATAACAGTAGCTGAATTATTCTTAGAAATTGATAACAAGAAAGAAAATTATATCAACTTTGGAAATTAGCGAAATCTGAGGCAGTGGAACATGGGCCTAGACTCTGTTTGCCCCCATAAGTTTTTTTTTTGCCCCTCCCCTCTTCCCAAAAGGGGGGGGGGCACGTTTTTTCCCTTAAATCACAGCATTATAGCTCTGGTTGTAGCTTAAAATTGCTCCTAGAATGACTCATTTTTCAAAAAAAAAATCCTTCCAGAAACTGATTGTACTCTCTTCGCTCGCCAACCTTGCTCCCACAGGAAGTTAAAATAACCCTCCTGTAAACGACCACTAACCTGTGAACAAGATCCTTAAGCTATCGTAACTATTCAGTGGGTTGCACTTGAAGCTGTCATCACCGGTGTGGGTGTAGGTGAAGAACGGGCATTTCACATTAAATACTGAAAATAACTGGAACCGAATTCTAAGGAAATAGGTGAATTTACTCCTGCAGACACCAGCAACTAATGTAGTCGTTTTATGGCCTTTGCGTAAATATGTTGTGTGCTTGAAGTCTAAACACATCAGAGCGTTCAGGCCAATCTTCCTCGTGCATCAGTTACGGCTGAGACTCGTAACATTCCTTGCTATTGTCCTATTATTAGGGAGTAAGGGCTGTTGAAGAAGGAGTGTGAATTTGGCCTTGTTGTCCTCGACACACAACCATGCGACCGCGACAAGGGTCCCTTTCTTAGTTCGAGATGCCACGCCGTGATTCATATTCCGTTTTGTAATCGCCGTCTTCGTGAGGATACCTAGTTCCATGGGGAGAAATTACAGGCTTGGGAGCTTGGAGGCTAAAGGACTGGTTTTGCACTAGAAATGATGGCCCATACAGAACATATTTTTCAAAAGTACGTACAGTTAGTCTGCATCAACAAGTAGTTACTCTTAATGGATACATCAAGCATTTCTCTTCCATTTGATTCCCGCAGCCTCCCTCCCTACAACGCCACAAATCCGCGGTCCTTTTTTAATAAGCATCCCCCGTGGGAAGCTCACGCCCTCTTCGCGGGAGATTAAGCCGATCATAACATGCTTTTTCTGCATTTCAGACATCAAGGGCGCCGCCTCCTTTGGGGTAGGAAACCTAAACGGAGCGTACATAAGGACCGCGACGAAGCGATTTCGCGACTGAATTTAGATGGCGCGCACTTGAAACAATTGACGCGCAAAGACCGGCGGGACAAGTGTTGCGTGGGAAGACAGAAATGGGAGTGAAGTGCGTTTAAAAGTTGTTTCTCGGCCTCGGCGCTCTTTGTCACGCCGTAGATGGGGATGGTAGTTAAAGCTTCTGACCAGTGACTTTGCCCGCTCGTGATTTATATGTGTATATTTTACCCCGTGTTAGACGACCACTTCTTCTCTGTTCCTCTCTCATCTCTCCTCTCTCTCATCTCTCTCCCGCTCTCTCTCTCTACTTCTTCCCTCCCCCCCTCCCCCCTCTCATCCTCCTCTCCTCCTCCTTCCTCCCTCTCTCCTCCCTCCTCCGCCCTCCTTCTCCGCCTCCCTCTTCCTCCCTCCCTCAATCCATCCATCTCTCCCTCCCTTCCTCCCCACCTATCCCTCTCCACCTATCCCTCTCTCTCTCTCTCTCTCTCTCTCTCTCTCTCTCTCTCTCTCTCTCTCTCTCTCTCTCTCTCTCTCTCTCCTCCTCCTCCTCTCCCTCTGAATCCAAAGTCGCCAAATCAGAAGGGCAGAAAGCCATTTATTCAGTGATTTACGGAAGTTAACAGGAAACTGACCAGAGAATATCAGGTTGCTTGAAGTTCGTGTCTGGCCATGTCGGAAGCGTTTTAATCCTTAATGAACCAATTAGTCCGCGGAACAGCCGTCCCCAGGGCTGTGCGACGAAGAATGCAGCGGCCTTCGGGGTGAAATGTGACTAAGGAAGAGGACTACCGGGAGTGCACTGTAGTTCTTAAGATTAATGTATTTTGTTTGCATTTTAACTCGTGTGCATGACCTCGTTTGAAAAGATGAATAATATTTATGGATATACGAACGGACTGCATTATGACATAATGTTTTTATTACATATATATATATATATATATATATATATATATATATATATATGTATGTATGTATGTATGTATCCATCTGGCCTATTGTCTGTATATAATATACGTCTCATCATTCAAATTGATATAGAAATATTTATGAACGGCCTTCACGCATAGAAATAAAATGTGCATCTCTATCGTTAATATTTCATGTGTAATGAACAAACTTCTTTCAAACCTTCACTTCATAAAACATTTACAAAAGAATGAAAAGAAACATCAAAGGGCATCGGTAAGCGTCAAGAAAGTGTGCCTTCGCCAGCTCCGGAAATCCCCGAGCAGTGGCACCAGCCAGCGCCGCCGACTACAATGGCAGGTTATCACCCAGACGATTCGCAGGCCTTCGTGACGCATGCGCGCACGCCCCTCCTCCGGGCGCGGCTCCTGCGGATAAGAAGAGCTGTTTTTGTTCTTCGCCCTTCACCCTTTCTCCCTTCCTTCCCGCCTCCCCACCTCCTCCCTGCCTCCTCTCCCCCTCCCCCCCAGCAACCCGTCATGCGCCGTTCTTGTTTTTGCTGCCACTTTCTTGTCGCCTGCTCATGTCCAGCCCGCGGTTTGTTTACATCTGTGACGTCACGGTTGCGAGTCCGATCTGCCATTATCAGCGATGGAGGAGGAGCCCGAGGGCGTTGCTCGTGATTCATCGCTGATTCATCAAAGTGATATATATATTTGTGTGTGTGTGTGTGTGTGTGTGTGTGTGTGTGTGTGTGTGTGTGTGTGTGTGTGTGTGTGTGTGTGTGTGTGTGTGTGTGTGTGTGTAATATAATATAATATATATTTATACTATTATATATATATATATATATATATATATGATAATGTTATTATTATATAATAATATATGATATATATTATATATATATATAATAATATATATATATATATATATATATATATATATATATATATATATATATTATATATATTATAATATTATATATATCATGATATATATTTTTATATAATATATATATTATCATAGTCTAATCTTAATATTATAAACAGTATGAATGTGCGTATATAGTCATCGAGAGCACGAACACTTTTTCAGAAAGAAATGACGAGGATGCCATCGACTAGTGTGCTAATCTTTAAAGAATACTGTAAACTGCTAATAGCAAATGTAATGTGCATCGTAGTCAGTGTCTTCCCGTTCTCGTTTGCGCTTAGTTATCCTTAAGCGCTATCGGCTCGGCGCGTTCATTGGATAAAATGATTTGTAAATAACCGTATGTGCAGTGACGCTCAGCAGGATTAACACGGTCGGCCACTCGCTGCTGCCGAAGGAGAGTTGCGGCCCTCAGCGTCACCAGGTGATGTCTTCAGTTCAAGGGCCGTCAGCCGCGCCTTCAAGCTATTTCATCAGCTATTCGAACATTAGTGCACAGCATGGTTGGGTGTTTTTGTTTCTGCCGACGAGTCTAGTCATTTAAGGATAAGAAAAAATAATTGCCTTCATACCATTTTCATTATATTTTTGCACCAATCTTGATGGAATGGAAAAAATCATCTTGTAGAGCAGGAGCAAAGCCGTTTTTTTTCCCAAGGAAAAATAAACGTCATCGGGAAGAACAAGAGAAGAGCACCCCCCCCCCCGGAATGCGCGTCTGACTCACACAAGAAACCGAGAGGACGCAGGATACATCCACCCAAGTTAATCCGGAGACGGC
>NC_051403.1:35622508-35625008 GCF_015228065.2 Penaeus monodon
CTCTCCTTCCCCCTCCCCCCTCCCCTCCCCTCCCCCTCCCCCTGCCCCTCCGTCAAGGAGATATCCATACCATTTTCGTGTTAAGCTTAATTCGTCCATCTCTATGTTTATTTGGTCTATGGCTGTAGCAGGATTACGCCGTGATCTATGCAATTAAGATTTGGAAGTTGGGGCGTAGGGAAAGGCCCCGTCGCTGAGCAATCCTGGCAGATGTAAAATTAATTCTCGCTCGTTTTTTTTGTTGTTTTTTAAAGTTGCAGGACATGTTTTGCATTTCTGCAGCCGTATGGTTATTGGGGAAATAATGTAAATATTAATGGAATATAGATGATGTTTGTGTCTTTTACGCATGTAGTGTAACCCTAATTTGTTAACAATGATGACGTCATGCTTGTCAAGTTGCCGGTCAAAGGAATAGCAAGTCATCTTTAATTATTGCAGATTACTTGAGTTACCAGAGGTTCTAGCGGGTTTATTTGTCTTGGGGGAAAAGAGTTTATCATTGCAAGAAATCTGGTCGGTTAGTTACCAAGTGCTTTTGTTAACGCTGACATACCATGCTTTCTTTTTAGCTTTCTTCTTTTTACACACCTCAGAATTCACGAGATCTTGTTTCTCCTAGACATAAACATGGCTGCGACGGGTAGTTAGGAAGTGTCCCAATAGATGGCCTTTTTGGCGCTTTTATTTTCTGCTCGCTTTTAAATATTTTTACAAGGAGATTAAAATATAGCTACATGGGGTGACTTTATTAATATTATTTGTGCTCTCTCTCTCTCTCTCTCTCTCTCTCTCTCTCTCTCTCTCTCTCTCTCTCTCTATTATATATATATATATATATATATATATATATATATATATATATATATATATAAATATATATAATTATATATATAATATATATATAATTTATATGTATCTTTCATTCTTTTCTTTTCTTCCATATCCAATCATCAGCACACTGTCCACTGGACACTCACTCATTCATTCCATTTTGATATAATAAGTAGACTTTCTTTGTGCGAACGTGGCCGAGCAGGGAAATGTACATTCGCACAGACATCCTCATATATCATCATTGGTGTGTTTATATGTTTTATCTCCGAGTCCGCTTTTCATCTCCTTAAAAGATAAAATAACAACTCACGTGACACCCTCTTTACGGGGTCACGGGAGGGTGGGGGAAGGGGGAGGAAGAGGAGGGGGAGGGAAGGAAGTAGGGAGTAGGGAGGGAGTCAGGGGGAGGAGGGGAGGGAAACGGGGAGGAGGGGAGGGGAACAGGGTAGTAGGGGAGGGAGGTAGGAGGGAAAGGAGAGAGAGGGACGGAGGGAGGGTAGGAAGGAGGGAGGGAAGCAGGGGGAGGGGAGGGAGGTGGGAGAAAGAGGAGGGAGGTAGGAGTGACGGAGGTGGGGGAAGGAGGGAGGGAGGTACAGTATTAGTTTTAACATGTGATTTTTATGCCCTGCTGTCTCCTCTTGTTGTTTTTCTTTGGTGGATGGTTGGAGTATTTCGTTATTTGTGTAGCGTGGACCTGGCTTTCGTCTGTCGCGTTCCATATTGTCTCTACCTCCATCAACATAACATTTTATCTTTACGAACATTCTTTTATCATTATATCTGTATCCTTTACTTTCTTCCCCTGCCCTGGGTCATTTCCCCCGTCTCTTTGCTCTTCCTTCCGCGCCGAAGCTCCTCACAGACCCACCTTTCCCTCCTGTCGCCTCCCGCTCCCCCTTCTCCTCTCCCTCCTTTTCCCCAACTCTGCCCCCACCTCCCCTACCTCGGGGCGGCCTTCCCCCTTTAAAAGCCGGGGAAGCGACGGCCGCAACAGGTTCCCTTGAGGTCTCCCAGGCCAGGCCGGGCGGTAATCCGAGATGGGTCTGTTTGCTACACTGACCCCCCACTCATGACCTAACATATTTTTAAGCCAGTGCCGCCGCCGCCTCTGCTACCTCCTCCTCCTCCTTCCCCCTCGTTTCCCTCCTCCTTTGGCAACCTCCTCTGCCTACTCCTTTCGCTGTCTCCCTCTTTCTTTCCTCTCCTCCACCGACCCCTCTATGCTCCGCCTCCTACTTCCTTTTGTTTCAGCTTATATTTCATTTCCTCGCCCTCTTGCTTTTCCACCCCCCCCCCCATTCCATCTCTCCTTCTCCTCGTCGTCCTCCTCCTCCTCCTCCTCCTATTCCTTCTATTCCTCCTCCTCCTCCCCCTCCTTCTTTTTCTTCTCCATTTTTTTTTCCTTCTCCTCCTCCTCTCCTCTCTTCTCCCCCTCCCCTCCCCCCCTCTCTCTTCTCACTCGAGCCAGCTTTCCTCTAGTCCCTCCAGCTGTTTATAAAAGGATATTAATCCTGTTTCTGTTTTATTAATTTTAAAATCATCGTCGACTTTAACGTAATGATCTGTATTTTCGATAAATCCTATCTATGTTTTTTTAGGAAAAATAATCCGAGGTGATGCTAACTGTTAATGCGAATTGTATTTCAGCGGATTCCTAATTATT
>NC_051403.1:35627508-35632508 GCF_015228065.2 Penaeus monodon
CCTCTCTCTGTCTTTCAGCCCTTCTCTCCCTCTCCCTCGCCTTCTCCCTCTCACAGTTCTCCCTCCTCCCTCCTGCTCTCTCTTCCTCTGCAGCGAAGATCAAACCAAGAGGATCCCCCTCCCATCTCCGTCTTGAAGGTAAACTAATTTTAGGGCAAAGGAGGTCATCTGGCATTGCGCTCGCGTTGGGGCTGGGGTCAGTGTCCTCGAGGATGTCCTCTCCCTTGCGCTGCCAGGGCGAGGCCGCAGGGACACCTGGCCACTCAGAGATGTAGGTGCGCCTTTATTAATACTACCTGTGCATATATTTGGTGATTTGTTTGTTCCATACATGCAGTTTGTATTTCTTTCTTCATTGTATTTGTATGGTTTTAATTCATATTGCTTATTTGTAGTGCAGTGTATATAATTTATATTGTGTGTATATATTACTGTATGTTGACATGCTTATATGTTTGTGTATTAATATTCCTGTGAGAAATCTGCGTTTGATTACATAATAAAGATCTTGAAACATGTCTTTCATTTCTTTATACCTGAAACATTCTTCCCTCGCCTTCCCCCTCCCCATTCCTTTTGCCTTTGCCTTCCCTCTCACCCCCCCCCCTTTCGTAGCTGTAAAGGAATGCGTCGCTTAAATCCTTACGTCATGGTGCAGCGCAAGCAGGATCCCTCCCATGACGTCATAAGGCACGCATGATGACAAGCCCGATGTATTTATCATAGTCTTCCCAGCTCACCAAGATCATTATCCAGAGGTTTTGCTACACTACAAATGTATTGAATTTGGTCAGACAGATAATGTTTTCCCCTTTTCTCCCTCTTTGCCCTTTTGCAAATGCGTGTTACAAAGGACGGATTTTGTTACACTTTTCCTTTCGTACATGGCGCTGGTAATTGACACCTCGGTTTATAAGGACAGGGGAAGCCCTCGGTTTTCATTCCGTCGCGTCTTCTGTCTGCCATAAGGTGACTTCTGGAATAAGTCAGATATTCACCTTTAACTAAGTTGTCAGATAAAACAACTAGGTCTAAATAAATTTCGCTTTCTAAAAAGAGATCAGTGCAATACGTTATTCCAGCACACAATTTATTCCCTGTGTATTATAAATATTGTTTTATTTGCAAATTGAAAACCGATACACTTTCAAAACTATATCGTTAAAGAGTAACGATAGTGACTGTAATGATAATGATAATAGAAATAGTAACAAAGTGAACTAAGAATCATTCAAAACGCACGGGCAAACCCGCGGCCGAAGTCCTCTCTCACGAAGGAAACCATTCAAGGAGGAGAACCGGCAGTGTATTTTGTTTAAGCCAATATTGTCACATGTCTGTCAAGACGTCGGAGGCTGTCGGCAGAAGTTCTCGATAGATTTATTTGGTCTTCTCCTTATGTGTCGGCCTTTTTTCTCTGCCTCCATGTTCATCTCGTCTTTTTCATGCATCCTGTGAGCTTTCGTCCTTTGTCCTCTGAAGGGAGGGACGCGTTGCTTCAGGAGACTTGGGGCCTTATGATGGCTGTCGTCAAAGGGGAAACTATGCAGGTTGTTGTGAATTGAGGAATAATAGTGTCAGCGTCATCACACACACACACACACACACACACACACACACACACACACACACACACACACACACACACACACACACACACACACACACACACACACACACACACATGCATACGCATACGCATACGCACACATAGTAGGAAGAAACATTTAAACCTATAAGGAGTGAAAAAATTATTAATAAAGTTTTGAAAGGATCAAAAATGGAGGAAATTTGAAAAACGTGTAAAACAAAAGAGAGAGATAAATTAGACAGACAGAAGTTGACACACAGACTACGGTAAGAAACGAGAGTTTAATCACTATTAAGTGAATATCATGACAGAGTTCTCAAAGACGAATCCGACAAACAAAAATGGTGAGAGACAGACAGACAAAGTGAGAGGAGAGGGAGGGAGGGCGTGAAAGAGACTGCATTTGGAAATGAGATGCAATAGTAAAATAAGCGTAGACTTCTCTCCTCAATTACTATAGTTTTTTCTTATATGTAAATAACTGTTGTTTTGATATTGTATTTATAAAAAAGAATGTGCCTGTATTAATATGTAAGCCAATGAACATTATATCGTATATGCATATACTTTATATAAAAAAATGAACACATTTATGCTTCTCGATTGAGAGACAATATTTAATTGATTATATAAAACTGCAAGCTGTGGCGACATGAGTTCTGATCACTGAATGTAAAGTATAATGTTGCAAACACTTTGGTATGCAAGTAATGCAGGCTCCGACATCACGATTTCGAAGAGCAGTTTCACAGCTTTTACGATATGATAAAAGACTTCCTTTAAAGCACTGACTGGACAAGTTCTCAAATCCTCCCTCATAATTCTTCAGATCAAATCCCGAGCACGAATGGCCGACCTCACGCCACGGACTGGGTCGTTTCGTCACGCCACGCACGATTCCTATGATACAAGAGTCAGGCGCGACTTCCATAAGTCACAGGTCACGTGGCGCCGGTGACTCAGCCATCTCTTGTTTTCCTCATGCTTTGCCTTTATCCATCTATTTGTCTATTCCTTTATCGTCGTAATAGATTATGACAATGTATTCTTTGTCCTCAGACATATTTGAGATCATTTGTTTGCATAAATAAATTGATTTTTAACCGTCATCTTCAGTTATTGACCCTTATCTCAAGAGAATAATCTACCTCCCAGAATCGCAAAAGAACTTATCGCGTAAAAGGTCGCTAGATTCATTAATAAACGCTAACACACATCCACTCAGCTGACCAGCTATTAAGAAAACAGCACACGCTTTATTGATGTTGATCCGTGTGTGTGTGTGTGTGTGTGTGTGTGTGTGTGTGTGTGTGTGTGTGTGTGTGTGTGTGTGTGTGTGTGTGTGTGTGTGTGTGTGTGTGTGTGTGTGTGTGTGTGTGAGAGAGAGAGACAGACAGACAGACAGACAGACAGACAGACAGACAGACAGACAGACAGACAGACAGACAGACAGATAGATAGATAGATAGATAGAAGAAGATAGACAGACAGACAGACAGACAGACAGACAGACACACACAAAAAAAAACGGGAAAAAGAAAAACATAGAGGAGAAAAAAACCCCCACCCGTTTTTTCGAAAAGCGGGAAAATTAGAAAAACCCCACTATCACTTTATTAAACTTTACAAGTCAACCTTGGGGAAGGAAATGTGAATCGAGAAGGGGGGCTCGCGAGGAATGGTTACTGTAATTTTAATTAAGAATTTTAAACAAGATTATTAATTTTTTTTTGTTTTTGTCTTAAAAAACTATTTTAATTCAACTTTGAGTTTACTTATTTCAGGGGAGGTTTTTGTGGCCAGTTAGGCGGAAAAAGGGCTTGTTTAACATTTATTTATAATTTATTGAAAATTATTATAATACTTTTTTATTATTAATTTTTTTCTGTTATTAAAATTCTATATATTGTTTTTGTTTTTTTTTTTCTTGTTGTTATGTTTTTTTTTTGTTTGTATTGTGCGTGTGGAGTGTGTTTTTTGTGGTGGTGTGGTGTGTGTGTGTTGGGTGTGTGTTTTTGTGTGGGGGGTGTGCGCACACACACACACACACACACACACCACACACACACACACACACACACACACCACACACACACCACACACACACACACACACACACACATATTTATATTTTATATATATAAAATTTTATATATATAATAAAATTTATATATATATATATATATAATATATGTTTATATCTGGGGACCCTACCACGTACTCACTCCAATATCATCACAACATGAAAACTAGAATTAAGTATCATGCTGTGACCACGGCGGCTCAAACATGAACCTACCGTTAAATAATATGTTTATATACATAGAAATAGTATATGTATATATACAGACATATATATACATGTGTGTGTGTGTGTGTGTGTGTGTGTGTGTGTGTGTGTGTGTGTGTGTGTGTGTGTGTTGTGTGTGTATGTCTGTGTGTGTGTATGCATATGTATGATATATACATATAATATATACATATATATGCATAATTATGTTTATTATATATTCATATAATATATATATGTATATATATATATATATTCCAGAAGCTAATAAAGATAAAAAAGACAATGTTATACATACTTACATGCATACATACATAAATGCATAAACACACTCAAATATATATACATATACATACATACACACACACACACACACACACACACACACACACCCCAACACACACACACCCACACACACCCCACACATATATATATATATATATATATATATATATTATATATATATATATATGTATTATGTGTGTGTGTGTGTGGGGTGTGTGTGTGTGTGTGTGGGGTGTGTGTGTAATATACATCATTTATATATATATATATATATATATATATATATATTTGTGTGTGTTTATGCATTTATGTATGTATGCATGTAAGTATGTATAACATTGTCTTTTTTATCTTTATTAGCTTCTGGAATTGACTGTGAAGCAGCAACGTTAAAATATATATTGATATATAATATATTTTTTACCAATCCCCCATTTGATTATATATAATTAATGAAAATAAAAATATTCCTTAAGATCTACTCTTACATTTTCTGTGAATCATCATGGACGAGATTTACAGTGTTGGTGATTTTATCATTAGGCTCCCTATTACCATTCTCTCCCTCATTCTTTCCTTCCACGCTCCTGGTCCCTTCGTAATTCTAACCACTGTAAAGTTTCAGTTTCATTATCTCTCTCTTCTCTCTTCCCCTCCCTTCTCTTCTCCTCTTTCTCTTCGCTATCTTTCTTCCCCCTTTTCTCTTCCTTCCCCCTCTCCCCCCCCCCTCCCTCCCTCCCTCTTTCTCTCTCTCAAATTTCTCCTCTCTCTCTTCACCCCCCCCTCTCTTATTTCTTCTTCCTTTTCTCCTTTTTTCTCTCCTCTCTCTCTCTC
>NC_051403.1:35667508-35685008 GCF_015228065.2 Penaeus monodon
CGTCTCCTTTTTGCTTCTTCTTCTGTTAACATAAAATATTTCATATATTTGTTTATCTATTCCCTTAATTACTGCTATATACGTCTTTTTCTGTAAGTTCTTTAGATTTATGATTGTAGTTCTGAAGATTATTCTAGTTTTAGACCAATTACCAAATAAGCATTTAATTAGATAAATCTGTTTTTTATCCATTTATAATGTTTATTACGATAATAGTTGTTACCTCAACGATGTTCTTTTTATCCTTATTAGTCTTATACTTACCCGCTTCCTTCTGTTCTTTTACTCACTTTCTCCCGTTTTTGTCACTTCCCCCTCCCCCTATTTCCCCTCAACGCCTGCTGCCCCTCCCCAGGAGTCCACAGGGGAAGACACTGGTGCTGATTTTGATATCACACAATCCCATCTCCTCCCAAGGATGTACAAAGGTGTCCTTGTTGGCTGGGCTTCCCTTCCCTTCCACCCTCCCCCCATCCCCCCCCAGCGCCTTCCCAAAACGTCCCTTTTCCTTGTTCTTCTAAACGAACCATCTTACATCAACTTTTTTTTTTTTTTTTTTTTTTTTACGTCTTTTTTCTGGTTCCATTTCCTCTTCTTTTCATTGAGATAAAAAAAGGAATAGAAAGAACTAGAAAATGAGTGCAGGGTTTCGTCAGACATTTTAATAGGATTATATTTTCATCACCAATCGTTATTTATACTATTCCACTGGTGGGGATGTATAAATCCTATCTACATACTGACCATGATGTTAATAATATCATTAGCAAATACAACGATATAATAATCATTCTAATATTACCATTTTCGTTGCCATAACCATTGTTGATCTCAAGACCATTCTTAAGAGTTGCTCAAGGGGGCCGGACCATAGAAAAGGAGAAAGAGAGAAAATAGATAGATAGATAGAGAGCGAGAGAGAGAGAGAGAGAGAGAGAGAGAGAGAGAGAGAGACATAAATTGAAGACAGATGCAGACAACAAACAAACAAGCAAAAAATAAAACCTAACCCAAGCTTGCTAGCACGCATTAGCACAACAACTTGTTTATTTGTTAATACAAGTCCATTCACATATAAAGGTGCAGTTATTAAGCGAGATCTTTGAACCCACTTCTAAAGACAGTTTAATAAGCTGTTCAGGACACTCGACGAAACTTTGTCTTTATTGAAGAGTTTTACATCGTGAATATTGCTTAATAACGAATAAGTTGCTCATATTTATTGTACACATAATGCTATATAAATTGTGAGCACTGTGATAATGTCAGTAGTAATGACCATGCTATCGCTATAATTATCATAAGTATTCTTAATATCATTAAAATACAAAAATACAATATTTGTAATAGTACTACTACTGCTACAATACTTCTACTAATACTACTCCTATCATTACTGTTACTACTACTACTACTACTACTACTACTGCTGCTGATAGAGATAATATGATGGTATGGTACTACTACTACTAATAATAATGATGACAATAACAATAATAATAATAATAATAATAATAATAATAATAATAATAATAATAATAATAAAAATAACAATAATAAAAAATAACATTAATGATAATTATGATGATTATAATAATAAATAATAATAATAATGATAAATAATGATAATGATATCAATACCAGCAATAACAGTAATAATAATAATAATAATAATAATAATAATAATAATAATAATAATAATAATAATAATGATAATAATAATTATTATTATTATCATTATTATTATTATTATAACAATAATGAAAATGAAGATAATATAATGTATATTATTATTATCCTTATTAGTAGTAGCAGTATTATCATTATTATTATTAGCGTTATCATTATTATCATCACCACTATCATTAACACTATCACTATCCTTATTGTTATCCTTATCATTATTATTATTATTATTATTATTATTATTATTACTATTACTTTATTTAGTGGCAATATTGTTATTATTATCATTATTGTTGATATTGTTATTGTTATTGTTATTGTTATTATTATTGTTATTATCATTATTACTACTACTGATATTACTATCATTATCACCATCATTATAACCGCATCATTATCATCATAATCATCGTTTTTGTTTTATCATTACTATACATATTATTATTATTATTGTTATCATTATAAACATTAAAGTAACAATGATAATATAAATAGTGATGATAACGATGATGATGATGATGACGATAATAATGATAATAATGGCAATAATGATACTAGTGATGATATAGCATTTGCACAAAACTGGTTCACCATAAAACTCATTTTTTGCATTAATTTGATTGACAAAGATATCTTAAATGACATCTTAATAGTGCATTTTAAGAATGACTTATTCTAGCAACAACTGCAATACCTTGTGGCTAGGCTGCCATCCATATTACGGAAATGTATATCATTTGTAAATTTCTCGTAGTACTCCATGAAGAAAGGCCGCCGGTTAATTTGAATGCTCTATTCTTGATGATGATTCACTGTATTCTTATCATCATCACAGTGTGAATTATGTTTTAGTTGTATACTATCAACAGGGAGACAACTGGAGGGAAAGAAATATCTATTATGTTGGTGGAAATTAACTAACACTTTCGGATTTTGATATAACTTATATCTTTCAATTGGAAATCGTATTTTCTATATGAGATTTAACGCCGCGTTGCAGCACGGCGAAGCACTTAAGCTTCATAAGAACATCCAAACGGAAGGAAAAGGGCAAATTCCTTCCACCATTTTCCAGTGCCAGGAGGAGGTGTCATGAAACAGGTGCTTCAGCTGGCGCGGCGTCATCACCAGCTGATTAAGAAGACCCGGACCTCATTTTTTTTTCTTAATCTCTCTATCTCTTTCTATCGCACCATCTTGACGCACCATCTTCATTTCATTTCTTAATCGTTCTCCTCATTTTTGTCGATATCCTTGATGAGAAAGATAGACTGAGGCTTAAGAAATAAGTCCGCGTCGTTTAACCTTTGTTCAAGTAGCATTTTCCAATAACGACTCCGGCCGCTTTCGACCCCATCCCGCCCGCGCCCTCGCCTTTCCCCTCCCAACGAGGGTCTTTATCTCCTCCAAATCAAGTGGGAGAGCTCGGTCTCCCCCTCTTCCCTCCTTCGCATCACCCTCTCTCCTCTCTCCCATCTCCCCTCGCCCCATGCGTCCCTCCCTCCCCCCTCCACCCATCCTCCTCTCTCTCCCACCCTTCTCCCTATTCACCCTCTCTCTCACCCGTCCCTCCTTCCATTTCTCCCCCCTACCCCTTTCTTTCCCCTCCCCTCCCCCCTCACCTCCTTCCCCTCTCTCCCCTCACCCCGCCCACCCCGAAAACCAGTTCCTAAGACGGGTCCTTGTTCGAGGCTAGATGTTGGGTTAGCAGAGGGTCATGGGATTATACTGATGGGGGGGGGGGTTAATTAGCGATAGGCCAATTAGTAACGGGTGATGATCTATCGTGTACGGTAATTATGCGTTGAGGAGGTACCTGTGGCTTGATTAGAAGGGAACGGCAGTTGGATAACAGGGTGTCACGCGTCGGCTAGGGAAGACCCGCGGATTGAGACGTGGGTGGCGGAGGCACTTTTTCAATTACTTTTCAGCTTTTTATTCTCATTTATTATTATTACATTTTTTAAAGATTTTTTTTTTCTCGCTACCTTTTCCTTCCTTTTTATTTTCGTTTGATCTCTTCTTCGTTATTTTATTTTCATCTTCTGATTCATGTTCTTGTTCTTTTTTTTACTTTTTATTATATGGTTTCCTGTTGTTTGTTTGGAGTTTTATCCCCTCATCCTTTTTTCTCATACTTGTTTTTAATCTCTCTCATGTTTCCTATCCTCCTACTCTCTCCATCGTCATTTTCTTATCTTTTTCTTTCTGTCCTTCATCTCCTTTTTTTCTGTTTCTGCTCATCATCTTTTAGTCTTTCTTCTTCTTCTTCTGCTTTCTCCTCCCCTCCCCTTTCCTCTTCCGTCTCTTCCATCTCTTCCTCCTCCTCCTCTCCCTCTCTTAACTTCTCTTCTTTGTCTTTCTCCTCATCCTCTTCCTCCTCCTCCTCCTTATCTTCCTCTGCCTTGTCTTCCTCCTCTTTTCTCTCTGGTCTTCCTCCTCAAATCCTCACCATCGACTTCGTCTTGATTTTCCATTATTATTATTATTACTATTATTACTATTATTATTATTATTATTACTATTATTATTATTATTATTATTATTATTATTATTATTATTATTATTATTATTATTATCATTATTATTATTATTATTATCGTTATCGTTATTTTCATTACTCAAATATTTTTCATGACATTCAGAATATTATAATAAAGGTACTCGTTGTACAAACACTTATGGTATAACCATTACACAAGATTATATAAAATTCCTCTGTTTCCACTGACTTACACGAAAGCGGATGCAGATAAACAAAATAAAAAATAGACTATATGAGATTAAATAGCAAGAGAAAATGCATATGTAATAAAATTTAAAGAATTACTTGCGTAACACGTAAGATTAGACTTAGACGCAGTTTTCTTTTTTTCGAACTCACTAATTTAGGTCAAATCTGCGAACCAAGTTGCTAATGGCAGCCGAGGGTTCATTATGGCATTAGGTTAGAACACTCCGATTACTCAATTATGAAGTTTGGAACGTGATTGGACGAATAACCGAGGGAATCACATGGCGGACAAAAAAATCATTTTCGGCTGCCATTAATTCACTGACATAAATTACGCAGAATATTTCCACGTGGTGGTCGATCTTTTCCGTGATACATCGCTTCATAGATGTGTCAAATTTTGATATCTGTTTTTAGATATTTCTCTTCTTCAGCCCATTCTCTCACGCCTCTCCTCCCTTCTCATTTATCTGGTGATCTTCCTCCTTCTTCCCCCTCCTCCTCCTTCTCTATATTTTCTCCCTCACCAGATTTTCCTTATTCGTCCCATTGCCTCCTCCCTCTCCAGATCTTCACTTTCTTCCCCCTCCTCCCGCTCTAGATCTTCCTTCTTCCCCCTCCATATTTTTCTCTTCTTCCATATCTTCTTTCCTCACCAGATTTTTAAAGATCTTCTCCCTTCAGACTTTCTTCTTCTTCCCCACCATCCTCGATGACCAGATCTTTCTTCTTCCCTTTCCTCCTCCACACATTATTATCATTTTTCTCCTGTGTCTATATATACTCTCTACCTCGGAAAAAAATCCACATAACACAATAAGTTTTATCGATAAGTACGCAAAGGGCAGACTTGTAATTAAAATAACTCATATATCAATAGCAAAACCTGTGATCCTGTACATGTGTGTATTACTGATGATTTCAATAATAATACAGCTGATTCAACAATCAAGAATATTGAGAGGATGGAATGAAATCACGAAGGAGTTGTTTGGTGTAACATACACGAACGTAAATTAATTTGGCGATTCGTTCGTCATGATTATATTCCGATGAGTGTGTTCGTAAAGTGTAATTGATCCTTGTTATTGTATAGTGATGGTCCATATAATTGTTCTGAAATAAATAGATGTAGTTATTGTTTAAGGGTTTTCAGGAACATTCTCTATGACTTTCATTTCAAAAGAAATGGATTTATGATAAACAATACATGACATATAGTCATAAATACATGCAATTAAAAGGGGTGAGAGACAAGAACAGTAATACTCATTAAAGTTAAACGATGATGATAGTAACTATGAATATAATGTTGGTGGTGATGGTGCTATTGATATTAAAACCGATAATTATAATGATAATCTTTACAGAAATAATTAAAAAGATGGTGATGATGATAACCATAAGGATGATAATAGCAGCAAAAACTAATTATGAAGATACCAAAAATTATGATAATTACAATAATAATGATGGTAATAAAGGTAATGAAAATAGTGGTAATAAAAATAATGATAATTATACGATAATACGATAATTATTACCGTAATAATAATAGTAATAATAAACATACACACTAAGGACAGTGGTAGGAATGATATCAATAATAATTATATTAATTAAAATGATAATTATAATATGAATGTTAATGATAATGATAACAATGATAATAGTGAGAATTTTATTATTATTATTATTATTATTATTATTATCATTATCATTAGTATATTATATTAGTTTTACTATTATTATTATTATTATTATTATTATCATTATTGTTGTTATTATCATTATTATTATTACTACTATTGTTATTATTATTATTATTATTATTGTTGTTATTATTACTATTATTATTGTTATCATTATTGTTATTATTATTATTATCTAGAAATATATATTAAAGAAAAATAATAATAATAATAATAATAACAGCAATAATAACGAGAACAGTAACAGTAACAGTAACGATACTAAAAAAAAAGAAATATATATTTATAGATATAGATATCTATATAATAATAATGATAATAAGATCAAAAATAGTAACAATGAAAATAACGTCAATGATTAATAATGATAATGATAATGATAATAATATTAATAATATAATAATAGTTAAAAGATTTAGTACTATTAGTAGTGATAATGATACTGATAATAGTAATAATAATAATATTAATAATGATAACAATGAAAAGGATATATTGATAACAACATTCATGGTAATAATAACAATACTAATGAAATTAATAATAGTAATGGTAACAATGATAATGACAGTGATAATTATAACAATAACAATAATGATAATGATAATTATAATGATAATAATATTAATAATAATAATAATAATAATGATAATAACGCCAACAATATCATCAACAACAACAACAACAACAATAATAATAATAATAGTAATAAAATAAAAGTAAAGTAAAAAATATAATGCAATAACAATGATAATGATAATTATGATGATGATGATGATAATAATAATAATAATGATATTAATAAAAATAGAAAAATAACGATTACAAATAAATAAAAAATAAATAATACTAATGACAATGATAATGATAATAACAACAATAGTAATAATATTAATGACAATAAAAATAAAGATGATAATATAATGATATAGATATTAATGAAAGGAAAAGAATACTGATAACAATGATGATAATAAAATAAAATAATAATGATAGTGATACTACTACTACTACTACTAATAATAATAATTATTTTATTATTATTATTATTATTATTATTATCATTATTATTATTATCATTATTATTATTATTATGATGATGATGATGATGATGATGATGATGATGATGATGATGATGATGATGATGATGATGATGATTATCATTATAATCATAATAGAAATATTAACAACAATGTTAATAATGATAATGATAATAATAATGGTAACAATAGTAATAATCAAAATACAGCAGTAATAATAACAACAACAACAACGACAAAAACAACAACAACAATAATAATAATGATAATAATAACAATGACCATGATAATAAGAAATTTAGTATTAGTGATGATAATAACAATGATAGTGATAATAATGATAATTATAATAATATAATAATAATAATAATAATAATAATAATAAAACAATAATAATGATGATAAAATTAATAAGTAAATAATAATAATAATGTTGATAATAGTAACAATAATCTTTTTCTTCTTTTTCTGTAGCTTTGTCCCATTCTTCAATGGGGTCAATATGATCAGGTTCTGGCAGATATTTTTGTATGGCCGGATGTCCTTCCAGACGCCAACCCTCTCTATTTACCCGGGCTTGGGACCGGCACTGATTTTGGTTGGCTTGCCCACCCAAGTTTTTTTTTTTTTTTTCAACAGCCATTTAATCCACTGCAGGATCTAAGCCTCTCTCAATTCAGTATTGAGTGGTTATTTGGCAGCACCACCTTTGCCTGATTGGATGCCCTCTCTAATCAACCGCGGTTCGCCGCGCCAACACTACCCCTACGACATCTGCGTTTAACTTCTCAAGGCGATAATGATTATAATAAGTATAATATAATTAATATTGATAATGATAAAGGCAATGATAATTAAAATGAAATGATTCGTAATAACAATAAATATGATAATAATTATAGGAATATTTATTTGTACAATACTATTCATAAAAAAGATAATAATGAAGATGATAATGATAATTATAACAATAATAATATCAAAAGATAATAATAATAATGATAATGATAACATAATAAAATGAGAATAATAATAATAACAATGATAATGACGAAAATCACAGATAATAATGATGATAATAACAAAATGATATAATAATAAAAATGGTGATAATAATAATAACAATAATAGTAATAGCAATAGTAATGACAATCATAATGATAAGAATTATTATGATAATAATAACAATAATGTTACTAATAATGAAAATGATAGTATTGATGATAATAAAAATAGTAATAATAATAAGAATAGACACTGATGATACTGATACTAACAATAATGACTAACAAAAATGACAGTAACAGTAACAGTGTCAGTACCGACAATGATGATGATAATAATAATAATAATGATAATAATAATAGTAATAATAACAATAATAATAAAAATGATATTCTTGGTGTGACATACCTCTCTGCTTGATTTTGCTCACGTGTGTCAGCTGCTGCTGACTCGGCCGAACCGAGTCCTTGCCCGCCGTGGTGCCCAGCCACAGCAGTAACCTCCAGGCGACAGTTGCAACTTCTCGCGCCTGGGCGGGGCGCGAACCGCCGACCCCTCGGATGAGAGGCCGACACGTTACCACTGTACTAGCCCGGAGGCTAGTATCAGTAATAATAATGATAAGAATAAGGATAAGAATAATGTTAACAATGAATATAACGACAATAAAAACAATATTAGTAATAGTGATAACAATGAAAATAGTAATGATAGTGATATTATTAATAATAATAATAATAATATTAATAATTATAATGATAATAATAATAATAGTAATAATGATAATAATAATAATAATTATTATTATTATTATTACGATTTTTTATTATTATTATTATTATTATTATAATGATGATAATGATATTAATAATTATTTTTTATAAATACAATGAAATTTATTTATTTATGATGATAATAATATCAATTATAATTATGGTATTAATAACAATAATGACAATAAAATGAATTTATATATTTTGATAATGATAGTAATGATAATCATAGCAACAACAATAATATTAATAATAATAATAATTAATTATAATTATAGTATTTATAATGAAGATAATAATAATTATTATATTAGTGAGAATAAAAGTAATAATGATAGTAATCGTGATGATGATGATGATGATGATAATGATAATGATAATGATAATGATAATGATAATGATAATGATAATGATAATGATAATGATAATAATAATGATAATGATGATATTGATAATAACTGTAAATAATAATAATCATATAATCATTATTATAACAACAATTATTGATTATGAAAATAATAAAAATATTCTTGATAATAGCAATAATTATAATTATAATTATAATGATTATAATAATGATAAAAAAAAATAATAATAATAATGATAATGACAAAAATATTAATAATAACAATAATAATAAAGATAAATAATATATATATATATATATATATATATATATATATATATATTATATATATATATATATCGCATCATCAAGGGGCTAACGCCGACGGGGGCGCATGGCCGTATCCACCTTTCGCTTCCAGCCACAAGGGTCCCTCGTGGCGAGTCTCTAGGCAGCCCCTCGGTCCATCCTTAATTCCTCACGACAGGTCATGTCGCGCTGCCTCCACGCAGGATTTTCTTGCAAAGACAAAGTCCTGAATCTTGGTCTTGGTCCAGGAGACCTTAAGGCCCAAGTGCTTTGCTTCATTACTAAATGCATTAAGAGCCACCACCAGTGATTCCAGGGACTCAGATATGCTAGCAACATCATCAACAAAGTCAAGGTCTGAGATGTTGATATTGCCTAGTGTTGCTCTACACTGACTTTGGGTAGTAGCTCTGCCCATTATCCAGTCCATGCAGGTGTGGAAAAGTGTTGGTACAAGGACACAACCTTGTCTCACACCTGAATTGACAGGGAAGAAGTTTGACAGGCCCCCATCACACCTTTCAGCACTTTCAGTAGCTGTATATGGGCTTGCTATTAGGCCAATAATCTGTGTCAGAATTCCCGAGTCTCAGAATCTCCCACAGGAATTCTCGATGCACCGAGTCAAACGCCTTCTTGAGGTCTATGTAGCATCAAGCAACCCACGACTGAACTCACAACGGTGTTCCACAATTACTTGAAGTGCTAGGATATGGTCTATTGTGGACTTGCCAGGAGTGAATCCAGACTGCTCCGGTCTCTGGTGCCTTAGTAAGTGGTTGCAGATCCATTTCAGAAGAATGTGGGTGAAAACCTTACCTGCTATGCTGAGCAGTGTAAATGCCATGATTTTTTTTTGTCAATCAAGACTGCATGCAAACCCTGTACCATAAGTTCACCCCCAGCCTATAGCAGTTCAGCAGGGATATCACATATGCCTGCAGTTTTCCCACTCTTCAGCATGGAAATCACCATCCTTTCCTCCGTTATGGTAGGAGGTTCCTTGATGATGGGTGGGTCTGGCACAGGCATTGTGATACCACTTGTATCCAAGCTAACTGTTGGAGGGTCTCCCTGGTACAACTGCTCAAAATACTCAGTCCAGCATTCATGAACCCTAGCATGATCTATCCATTCACTGAGTGGACTGCAGTCATCTGTGAGGAGGGCTTAGTGTTCAGCTTTCTTAGGGCTTGGTAGACAGGGCGAAGGTCATTTACAAAGAAATGGCCTTCAACCTCCTCAGCAAGATTCCTGATGAACTGTTCCTTGCCCCTTTTCTGCAGTTTCTGAGCCCAATGCACCAAAGAGCGATGCAAGAACTGATTGCCATTCAGCCAAGCCATGCGACACACTTCAGTGGCCATCAATGTCTCCAAGGTGATGAAATTCTGGCTTGCCCTCAGGCGTACGCAAATGGACTCCTGTGCTGCTTCAAGTGTTCTGCGCTTGAAGGACTCCCACAGAACAACTGGGTCCATCAGGTTTTCAAGTTATGCAAATTGATTGGAGACTGCCATGGTGAACCCACAGACACACTCCTCCTCCCTCGGTCTGTCCAAGTGAAACCTTAGAGTGGCCACTGGAGGAATGAGCAATTTTGAAGTGGACCCGTTGGGTAGCCACTACTCGCCTATGGTCATTGTCACAGAACTCGGCACTCTGGTAAACCCTGCAATTCTGGAGGATCCTCCATTGCGTGCTAAATGAATGTCGTTATACCATGTCCAGTGATGCAGGTTGGAGCACTGATGCCAAGAGCCAGAGATCCTCATTCCCAGGGACCTAGCAAAGTCCCGGAGAAGGAGGCTGTTCTCGCTGCTGGAATCAGCTCCCAAGCCATGGGGGCCAACAGACATCTCAAAGCCAGCTCAGTCACAGACGAATACCGCATTGAAGTCACCCAGAACAATGCAAATATCTCGCCAAGGGCAATTGTCTGCCACATAGAATTCCTCTTTCACATCAAATTTGCAAACATCAGTAGGAGCATACACAACAATAATAGAATGAAGCTAAAGGCATGCTTCAGCCTCAATGCCATAATACACTCATCAAACGGTGTTACCTCAACTACCGAGGGTTGAAGTCGACTGGAGATGCTATGGCTACTCCCTGGAGATGATGACCATTACCACAGCCTGACCAGCAGTACTGATCGTGCTGCTGCCAGGTCTTCTCATCTCCGAGAGGGCAGCCACCTCAACTCCCAACCACTCCAATTCTCTCGATAGTAGAGGTAACTGCTCGTCCTGCCGCAAGGACCGGATGTTCCAAGCACCTACCCGGATAACTTGCCTGGGGTTAAGCCGCAGGCGGTCGCTCCAGCTGTATGCCACCTCTGCCACCCCCGCCGACGCTGCTCCAAATAAAGGGATTTGGCAGACTGTGGGGCCCACCATCCACCTGTGGGGTTCCCTAGGACTTTGCCCAACAAGGCACATGGGGAGTTGGCACCTGCCTGGGCACAGGCAGGACAGGTAACTCTCATTCCCAACCTGTGCCCCAACATTTGCCCTCCCAATGGGACCCACAGCCCACCTCACCCCTCACCCCAGCATACCCATTTAATTTGGTAGTTGCCGGTGAGTTATCTGGGGGGGAGGATGGTTGGCCATTAACCCAGGGTGACTAAGGGGCAGGAGTTGGTACAGAGCCAGGCCGTGTCCACACGCCGGTGAGTCATGGTTTTGTTCTTCTGGGGCCTCCTGCTGCTCCGAAATCCCCTACAGTTTAGCCTGGGACCGCAAAGTGCCCTATATCCACGGCCACGAGGAGGTACTGCAGTAGTCTCGATGATGGAGAGTTTATGAACTGGCAGAGGAGGCTTATACAGAGCTGCTCCCTTTTTCGCACTAGGCTAGCCAGTGGTGACAGCTGTAAGGGAGAAGGCATACAAGCACTTAACATTATCTAGGCTACCACACCATCGCTTCACATCATCCTGAGAATGAAGCATCCACCCATTATTATTTTTATTATTATTATTATTATTGTTATCATTATACACACACACACACACACACACACACACACACACACACACACACACACACAAAAAAAAAAAAAAAAAAAAAAAAAAAAAAAAAAAAATATATATATATATATATATATATAATATATATATATATATATATATATATATATATACACACACATATATATACATATATATACATATATACTTATATATACATATATACATATATACATACATATACATATACATAAAAATATAATAATAATAATAATAAAAATAATAATAATAATAATAATAATAATAATAATAATAATAATAATAATAATAATAATAGTAATAATGATAATGATAATGATAATGATAATGATAATGATAATGATAATGATGATAATGATAATGATAATGATAATGTAGTATTGATAATAATCATTATTTTTATCAATATAATGATGATAATAATAGTGATTGTAATACTGATAATATTCGCGTTAATGATCGTTTTAATAATATTTATGATTTCAATAAGATGAAAGATGATAAAACAAAAAAAAACATTTCTGCTGAAAGTAACTAAAACAATTTTTTCCTAAGAATTTCCGGATAATAAGAATAATAACAATGATAATAATAATGATTATAACGATAGGAAAGCCTATGATAATGATAGCAATAATGGTAAGTAAATAATGATAAGATAATAATAATGAAAAGGTAATGAAACATAATAGTGATGAAAAAATGTACTTAAAACTCGTTTTCCTGAGAAGGGAAGTCATAGCATGAGCTCTTTACTCAAGATACGGTTTAGTTGTTCGGAGGATATCAGATTCAGAAACCTTAAGAGCTCATAGGCCTACCATCTTTGTCTTCGTTTATTCGTGTTTTTATTTCATTTGTTTTAGGCACCTTGTATATTTCCTCTTAGTTCTTTTTTCTTTCGTGTGTTTTTTTTCCTAATTTCTTTTTTTCTTTTTTTTTTCATCCTTCTTATTTCTGCTTCTCTTTTGGTTTTCTCTTGAGCATATTCTGTGCGATGGATATTTTCTCTCTTTTTCTTAATGCTTGATTGTATTATAATTGGCGTTATTTTTGTGATGCATTCATCTAGCTGTAAAAATGCACTGGGTTAGTAGGTTTTTACTTTCTGTCTACATTAGTTCCCTATCTGTCAATTCCTATATTTTCAATAATTGATTATGTTCTTTGTTCATTTATGTTAGTTTCACGTCTTCTCCACTGAAATTTTCTTCTGTAAAAATGTGACATTAATTACTAAACTACTATCATCTTTTATGTTACATATTTAATCACCTTCATTGCTGGAATATCCTTACCTATGTAGGTCAGTCTGTATGCAAGTGTGGCCTTTCATGTAAATGATTTATGTGAAATATGCTTGTTTATTGTAGTATGATCAACGGTCTAAAGAACCGTGCACGTGTATACCTTCTTAAGTATGTTTAATGGTATGTGCGTATGTGTGCGTGAGTGTGAAGGCAGAGACCCAGGCTCTTCACTGCTGAATCATACATATCAAACCCTGTTTATCTTTCTCTCGTGTTATTTTTTACCCGGGAGTAGAAGCTTGCGTCGTGTTTGTTTAAGGGTTGAGAGTTAAAAAAAAATCCTCTTTTAAGTTTCGCTGCAATGGAGGATATCTCGCACCTCTCCGGCACTCAAGTGGTCATCACAGGGGCTTCCTCGACGGGCAGTTACTGTTTACGGGCCCTCGTGAGTGCCAATTTATAACCCGTGGCGGCCAGTGACTCACGCGCGCCCGATCGCACAAGGAAGCAAAAACATATCAAACACGCATGTTATAGACAGACGCACAAACACAGGCACATGCACGCAAGCTCAAGGACACACATACTCATAAAAACAAGCGCACGCAATCATGTGAACGGACACAAATTTGTACCTAAGTAAACATCCTTTATTCCGCTAGAGAAGCAGTGCTGGAATTACCATCTTTTTTACAAGTCTTTTTCCGTGAATCGAAGGAGAAAGCTAAGGCTTAAGATGAAGAAAGAAAAATAGCGAAGAGAGCCAGAGCAGCAGTTCATTTTATGCTTTACTTACATCCAGTTCTCCTTGCTCTGTACTTTGCCCTTTCACCTACGCCTCTTCAGACTGCCTCGCCGTCCGTGTTTTACTTGCTGACTTAGAGTTAATCAATTGATAACTTTGAAGGGACTTATTAATGCGTGCCTGCATTTTCAAATTGTGTTATATTCTTCTTTTCTTACCATTATCATCGTCATTATAATTATTATTTATTACTGCTACTACTACTACTACTGATACTGTTATTATCATTATTATTATTATTATTCTCACTATTATTATCATTATCATCATAATTAGTATTATTGTTAATATTATCAAATGATAATGAAATGTCAACTTTCTCCTTATGAAAACACTATGTGCATTATGGAAGTTATTTTATATCATATGAATAATGCTGCTTGATTTGTGACGTTCATCGCGGGAGCCGTCTTGCCGCGGCTTGAGGTCCCAATGATCTGGTGAGCCGGACCAGAGGGCTACCCATACTGGAGGGGTCACCAGTGAGGGATGAGACAAAATGGCTTCCTGGTGCACCAAGGCCTATGAGAGGGGATGGTGTACCCACCCCTGGTTCATTCCATCTTGGACCAGAGAGAACTCTCCCACGCGTGTTTGCCCTGTATTACTAGGAGACAGGAGTCCTGGAGGTGAGCGATGCTGCACGCTGCACCCTGTAGCTAGCAAACATCTCTACGATTTCTACAAATTTAAAAAGAACTAGCTCTCTCCCTGACAACCTATGAAATCCCCTGGCCAATCCTTCTGGAACATCACATGTAGTCACTCTGGAACCTCTTCAGCTTCCAAAGGGCAAGAATGGAAATGGTTCCTGGGCTCCTAAACCAGGTAAGAAGGGAAAAAGTTCTCCTCAATCCATTAAGGAAAGCTTATCTGGTAAATATGAAAATATCTCATATAGTAAATACCTAGTAGTGAAGACCACTGATGGTGTATCAATCATGGCTCTTGATATTCTTAGAGTACATCGGAAGATAGTTGAGATGTGTTAACGTGATCCTCGCATCACCCTACAGAGAGATGGTAGCATGACAGTTGAGGTTTTGTCACCAGACGAGAGTGACATTCCTGGGGCTCAAGTCTCACGTTCTCCTCACAAAACATTCAATCAGTGTAACTGAACTGTCTCTTCCCGAGACCTGCTAAGCTATTCTGAGGAGAAATGTTAGAGGAACTAAAGAATTTTAATGTAATGGCAGTAAAACGTTTTAAGAAGAAAGCCTTATTGTGCCCAATCCTATGCAGTGCTTCCACTGCCAGGTTATGGGCATGGAGCCAACTTTTGCCGTTTCAAGGAGAATGGACACCAAGAGTGTGTATACAGTATGGTACAACAGGTCATCAAGGAGATGACAACTGTTCAGGTCCAATATGTTGATACCACTGCAAAGTTATTCATGAAGCATCTTCAAAGTAATGTAAATGGTACAATTTTGAAAAAGAAGTATTGGTAATAAAGAGCAAGAAGAAAGTTAGTTTTCCAGAGGCAGAGTGGCATGTCTGTGTGCTTTTTGCACAGCTAGGTAAGTCCTTTGCCTCGGTTTTAGCCCATCCTCCTTCCCGCCATCCCATGCCCTCCAATGCTTCTTACACCACACACTCTGCCACTCCTTTAAACCTCAGTCCTCAAATGCTGAAACTGCCTCCTGTGAGTTCTTCCACCAGAAACGGAGTAGGAGTGAGGGATCTATTGAGGAGATTCCTCCTCCCAAAGTAACGTCTTTGGAGCCATCAGTCAAGGCTCGAGGGGCCTCAATAGTAACAGCTCCAGCTGCCACCACATTCACAGGGGTCTCCGCAGCTAGGCAGAATGCTCCTGAACATAGGAATCTTGAGCCTGTTCAAAAGATTCCCGCCCCAGAGTGGGTCTTTGGAGCCATCAGGCATGCCCCAGCTGCCACCACATCCACAGGGGCCTCTGCTGCTATAGAGAATGCCCCTGAACCAAAGGTCCAGGCAAAGAAATCAATCCTGAGCTTGTCTGAAGGAAGCCTGTGGAAACTAGTTCCACAGGTAAACAACCCTTCAAAATGTACTTCCAAGGTGCTGGAAAGGGACAGCCTAAAGATGTGGGGCAGGCCTTAACTACAGGTGCTGCCAAACACCTTATGAAGAGGTAGTTTGTTAACCTGAAGAAATGGATACATTAATCCAATGGAACTGTCAGGGAATTCATGCAAAATGGGAAGAGCTGCAACATCTGATAGCTTCATATAACCCAGTTTGTATATGCCTACAAGAGATTATGACCAGGGAAAATCGTCCCATTTCCCTGAGAGGATTCCAATTTCAAGCCCATTATGGGATCTTTGGCAATGGATCTCATGGAGGAGTAGCAGTAATAGTACGTCAAGATATTCCCTTCCAGGCCATCCACCTGCAGGTGACACTGCAGGTGAAGGCTGTGAGAATAGGCTTGACACGACCTTACACTGTTGCGTCCATCTACCTTCCTCCATATCACTTCTGGGGTGACACTTTGTGCAACCCTCGAAGGGTATTGGAACCCTTGTTCTCAAAAGTAGATGCAATTTTACTGAACAGTGGCACTCTCACACATTTCCAAATTCAAACTGGGACATACTCCAATACTGAACTGTTTGATTCACCAGATTTACAGTTGAATTTCACTTGACAGGTCATGGAAGACTTACAAGGAAGTGATCACTTTCCAATACTTTTGGAGGAGTTGAATGTATTCCAGCTAATGGAGTGCAGGGGTGGCGACTTGAACATGCAGACTGGAATCTTTTTAGATCAGCTGCAGTATTGCAAGGATCTGTAAATGATTTCCAGTTCAAGATGCTGTTAATCACTTCACATC
>NC_051403.1:35697508-35700008 GCF_015228065.2 Penaeus monodon
AGGTGGCTGATGAGAAACAGGCGAGAATCACATTGGATTCGGGTGTATTTTCAACCGTTGCTGTTAATTACGGGTGACTCTAGGGATAATACATGGGTTTTCCACGCAATAATGTTTTGTTTGAGTTCTGTATTACGCTCGCCCTTTCAGAAGGTCTAAAGTTAATAAACTTTTTCCGACGGGTATTTGTTGTTTTGTGGGTTTCTCAAATCTAAGATTTCAGAGAGTATTAGGGCAAATTATTATTTCTAGATGGGTTTAGATAATACGGAATCCTAATTTACATACATGCATACACATATACACTTACATATGTATACCAGTACATATATATATGTGTGTGTGTGTGTGTGTGTGTGTGTGTGTGTGTGTGTGTGTGTGTGTGTGTGTGTGTGTGTGTTTATATATATATATATATATATATATATATATATATATATATATATATATATATATATATATACATACATACATACAGTACATATATATGTGTGTATATGTGTATATAATACTATATATATATATATATATATATATATATATATATATATATATATATATATATATATATATATATATATATATATATATACATACACACAACCTCTCTTCGCCTTCTTTCTTTCCTTTTATCTGCACATTTTGAGTGAAACAATCTCTTTCCCCTCCTCCACATCCAGCACTTCCACCTTGCACTCGCTGGAGAATTTTATCAGATAGGAATGTCTCCATACTATAACCTTATCTGCGCATAATGGTGCCAGCCCCTCACAACACGTCGCCAGGGGTACCAAACGTATTCTTTAATGGCCTGCCTCTTCGCTCCGCTTGCCTCCATCGCCAAAATTTTATTTCCATTTTCTTGCCTTATTTATAACTGTTCATGGCCTATTGGTGTAATTGAGGCTGAATGAAGTTGTTTGCCGAGGAATACAACAATCTAAACGATATCCGATATGTCGCTGAAGAGAAAACTGTAGAAAAAAAGGAAACTGATGAACTTGTATAGACCCGTAGTTGGCGCGGGAGACAAGCGCCTTCGAGGTTCGGCTGTTGTTTAATTAATAACCAAGATACGCAGCCCCGTCGCTGTTCCACAGTTGTTTTGTAACTCCTTACGAAAAATGCGAGTTGATAGCACTCGACCCCTCGCCTCACCCCTCCTCCGCTGCCGACCACATAGAGAATTCTAATTTGTTTCGTCTCGGTCCAAATTTCATACGCCCACGGAAGTGCTTTTGGCTGCCTTTCATCCAACTTTTCGTAGACGTATTCCAAAATTATTGTTCAGACTTGTATAACCACATGCCCAACTTCCGAAGAAAGAACATATCAATTCTACATATCCCTAAAAATGAAGTCTGTGCTGTGAAACAAGTGAACGAAGTCCAACAAGATCCAATAAATTCGTCACGTGACCTTTGCCCCCCTCTGGCCATTGCTCATCTCAAGTGGCTCGGACGTTTGAACTTGGCGCGCGGTGACGTCATTCAAAATGGTGGCCGAACTACAGGAAATTCAAGATGGAAGTGTGAATAATGGGCGAAGCGCTGGGACCGATTCGATGACGCACTGTCGCACTGGAAGAAGTGAGTCCTTAGCTAGAAGCAAATGAGAAAAAAAAATCTCTTGATTTTCAGCTTTCGGTAAACTATCTCCCCTCTAGTATTCTGCGAAGGATTTACTACAGATAAGTCCAGGCTGCCGTTAATGTGAATGTAAAATAAAAGTGAAAATGATAAGGTGCTCATAAACGCCACCGAGGGCGTAGCACATTGTGCAACACATGAGACTTTGACCGAGGAATGCACTTGGCGGGTCACTACGGAAATGTGACCGGCGCCTGGCGTGAGAAGGCTGCGGACGGGTGCTCCGACATTGTTCTCGCCTCTCCTCGCTTATTAGCATATATATATATATATATATATATATATATATATATATATATATATATATATATATATACATACATACATACATATATACACATATATACACATACTCATCATCATAATTACCATTATCACGGTTAAGCTAAATATAGATCAATAATCCCCATAATTACCATTATTGATGGCATGAACATTATTGGCTGTATCGTAGTTACTTATTCCTTGTCCATCACATCGATCACAAAGAGATGAATGTCTATAGAAGAATGAGAGAGACAGAGAGAGAAGGGGTGGGGATACAGAGACAGAGAAAAAGAAAAAAAATGAAAAGAGAGAGGACACACACACACACACACACGCACACACACACACACACACACACACACACACACACACCACACACACACACACACACACACACACACACACACACACCACACCACACACACACGCACACGCACACCACACACACACCACACACACACACACACACACACACACACACACACACACACACACAACACACACACACACACACACACGCACGCACACAACTTTTCAACTTTGCAAACCTCTTCTCGTATCTTATTGCAGGGGAAGTGTTTGCA
>NC_051403.1:35705008-35712508 GCF_015228065.2 Penaeus monodon
AAAAAGAAAAAAACAAAAAAAAAAAAGAAAATAAAGCTTTTGAAGTTATGAAGTTGTTGCTATAGATAGAAAATCATGAAGGTATCAACCCCAGCTTCACAGCATGAGGACTATGTCTTGCAGTCAGAGGAAAGGCAATTTATTTCGAAGAGTGAGGAGGATGCTCTCACAGTACGCAATGTAATTATACATAGATCTGACGCTGAAATAAATAGTTTACAAACATTCAAACATCTTTACATAGACGACGACGACGATGATGATGATGATGATGATGATGATGATGATGATGATGATGATGATGATGATGATGATGATTGATGATGATGATGATGATGATGATGAATGATGAGATTGATGATGATGATAATGATAATTATAATGATACTGCTAATGATAATGATATGATAATGACAATGATAATGATAATGATGATGATGATAATTATGATAATAATAACATTAATAATAATAGTAATAATGTAATATTAGATAAAAGAAAAACTAACGTGTGTAATAAATAATAATACAGCAAGGCCAAAACAAAGGAAGGGCGCCAGGCAGTCTGCATCGGCCACCCCACGGCTCTCCCGCGCTCTTAAGTGATAACTCGATTGTTTGCGTTGAAAACTTTGTCATAAGAATGAATAATGTTGATCTAACAATGTATGTGGACAGCATGAAAAATTGACTTTCCTGAATACTATTTTTTTACAAAATAACACGTTTAACGTGTCAGAAAACTATATTTTATTATTTTTTTCATTATTATTGTTATCATTAGCATCTTTATCATCATGATCATCATGATCATCATGATCATCATGATCATCATCATCATCATCATCATCATCATCATCATCATCATCATCATCATCATCATCATCTACACACACACAAATGGGTGGGTGGTTCATGCTCAGGGTGATGTGAAGCGATGGTGTGGTAGCCTAGATAGTGCTAAGTGCTTGCATGCCTTCTCGCTTGCAGCTGCCACCGCTGGCTAAACTAGTGCGAAAAAGGGGGCAGCTCTGCATAAGCCTACCCTGCCAGTTCACAGCCACGGAAACTGGGCTTAATTGTGTGGGATCTCAGAGAAGCATGGCCAAGCCCTGGCTCCGTACCAACTCCTGCCCCTCAGCCTCCTTGTGGTGAATGGGCGGCAGGAAACCCCAGGAAACTCGCTGGGACGGCAAATGTTGGGGGGCAGGATGGGAGCAAGAGTTGCCTGTGCCCTGGCAGGCGCCAACCCAGGATGAGGCCTGTGGGGCAAAGCCCAAGGGAACCCCACAAGCAGACGATGGGCCCTACAGCCTACCGCCCCCCTTTATCTGGGGCAGCGTCCATCCGGAGCGACTACCCGAGGCTTAATCTCAGGCAAGCAATCCAGGTAGGTACTTGAAACACCCAATCCTTACAGCAGAATGAGTGGTTACCCCTGTTATCGAAGGAATTGAAGCAGTTGGGAGTTGAAGTGGCTGCTTTCTTGGAGGTGAAAAGACCTGGCAGAAGCACGATTAGTATGGGTGAGTACACCTACTACTAGTCAGGATGTGGCAATGGTCATCAGCCGACTTCAATCCTCGGTAGTAGGGGTTAAACAGGTTGATGAGCGTATTATGTCACTGAGACTGAAGCATGCTTTTGGCTTCATGTTTCTTATTGCTGTGTATGCTCCTACCAATATTTGCAAATCTGATGTGAAAGAAGCATTCTATGCCAACTCACATCCGTGGCAGACAATTGTCCCTGGCGAGACATTCACAGTGTTCTGGCCAATTTCAGTCCTGTATCCAGTTGTGATCGAGCTGGTCATGAGATGTCGGTCCCCATGGCTCGGAAGATGATCCCAGCAGTGAGAACAACCTTCTTCTCCACGACTTTGCTTGGTCCCAGAGATTGAGGATTTCTGGCTCCTGGTATCAGTGTTCCAACCCTCAGCGCTGGACATGGTATAGGGATACTGGTACTGTGGCCAAGGAGATCAACTACATTCTTGTCAGCACTCATTGGAGGATCCTTCAGAACTGCAGAGTTTACCAGAGTGCCAAGTTCTTTGACAATGACCATAGGCTAGAAGTGGTTACCTTATGGGTCCACTTCAAAACTCCTTGTCCCTCCAGTGGCCACTCTAAGGTGATTCACTTGGAGAGATTGAGGGAGGAGGAGTGTGTCCAAAAGTTCGCCATGGCAGTCTCTGATCAATTTACAGAACTTGCAAAGCTGACAGACCCAGTTGCTCTGTGGGAGTTCTTCAAACACAAAACACTCGAAGCAGCACAGGAGTCCATTGGCAAATGCCCAAGGACAAGGCAGAATTTCATCTGCCTGGAAACAATAGAGGCCACTGAAGAGTGTCGCATGGCTTGGCTGAATTAGGACTCTGTTCCTTGGTGCATAGGTCTCAGACACTCCTGAGAAGGAACAAGGAACAGTTCATCAGGAGACTTGCTGAGGAGGTTGAAGGCCATTTCCTGGTAAATAACCTTTTCCCTGCCTACCAAGCCCTGAGAAAAATAAACTCAATGAATGGACAGATTATCTCAGATCATGTTGGGGTTGATGAACGTGTGTTTTGAGCAGCTGTACCAGGCAGACCCTCCAATAGTTAGCTTGGATGTAAGCGATATCACAGTACCTGTGCCGGACCCACCCATCAGTGAGGAACCTCCTAACCTAACAAGGTTGGATGCGATTTTCCAGCTGAAGTGTGGGAAAGCCCCAGGCTATGTGATATCCCTGCTGACTTCTAAAGGCTGGGGGTGAACCTATGGCTTAGGCCTTGCATGCAGTCTTGGCTGCCATCTGGCAGTCTGGTACCATTCCCCCTGACCTGTTGAGGGGCGTGGTCATCTCTCTCTGGAAGGGAAAAGGGGATTGCTGGGACTGAAGCAACTACCATGGCATTACACTGCTCGGTATAGCAGGCAAAGTTTTCGCCCACATTCTTTTGAAATGGATCTGTGACCACCAACAAAGGCACTGGAGCAGTCTGGATTCACTTCTGGCAAGTCCACAATACACTGTATCCTAGTAACTGTGGAATGTTGTGAGTTTGGTCGTGGGTTTTTCATAGCCTACATCGACCTCAAGAAGGAGTTTACTCTGTGCATCGAGAATCGTTATGGGAGATCCTGAGACTTTGGAAAATTCCGACACAGATTATTAGCCTGATAGCAAGCCTATATACCAGTAATGAAAGTGCTGTAAAGTGTGTTGGGGGCAAGTCGAATTTCTTTCCTGTTAATTCAGGAGTGAGATAAGGTTGTGTCCTTGCACCAACACTTTTCAACACTTGCATGGACTGGATAATAGGCAGAGCTACTATCCAAGTCAGTGTGGAGCAACACTGGGCAATATCAAGGTCACACACCTTGACTTTGCCGACGATGTTGCTATCCTATCTGAGTCTCTGGAATCACTGGTGGGCAGCTCTTGATACATTTAGCAATCAGGGAAAGCCCTTGAACATAGAGGTCTCCTGGATCAAGACCAAGATTCAGGACTTTGGGGGCCTGTTAGGGGAACCCATTCAGTCCATCCATGCTTGCAGTGAGGACGTTGAAGTCACAGAGAGCTTTGCATACCTTGGTAGCGTAGTCCATGTCTCCAGGTTGTCAGACCATGAAGCCAGTAGAAGGATTGGTCTGGCAGCAGGAGCCAGAGCATTTGGAGATGTCGGTACCTTTGCAGTAAGACTAAACTACGTGTCTTCAAGGCCCTGATACTTCCAGTTTTGCTCTATGGAAGCGAAACCTGGATGCTATCTAGTGCCTTGGAGTCTCCTCTTGATGCCTTTTGTAGCAAGTCCCTTCGCCGGATCATGGAGTACAGTTGGCAGGACCACGTGTCCAACCGACGGCTACACCATGGGACTGGCACGGTACCTGTTACTTGCATGATCCGAGATCGCCAACTAGGATATATGGGCAACTAGCTCGTTTCCCTGTGGATGATCCTGCCCATCATGCTGTTTTTTGCGAGACAATCCTGGGTGGAGTAGGCCCGTGGGACGACCTAAGAGGTCATGGTTTGGGCAGCTCGACCAGACCTCTCGCGAAGAGTTAGAGATGGGCCGAGGGCTTGAGACTCGCCATGAGGGACCCCAGTGGATGGAAGCGAAGGGTGGATGTGGCCATGCGCCCTCGGCGGCGTTAGCCCCTTGATGATGATAAGGATATATATGTGTATACATATGTGTGTGTGTGTGTGTGTGTGTGTTGTGTGTGTGTGTGTGTGTGTGTGTGTGTGTGCCGCGCGCGCGCGCATATAGGGAGGTCTTTGCCATTCGTCGTTAATAAGAACATCAAAAATATTATGAAAAGGATACATTACGATAATACCTGCATGCAGTAAACCATTCCTTTGCCAAAATTCCTTAGAAACAAAATGTAAAAGCGATCGGGCGCGGATGTTGCTGGGCACGTCCTCTAAGACAACGATTTGTAAAAGTAGGAAGGAATTAAAAACTCTTGATTCAATAATTAATAGGAATCGTGTGGAAAATTAAATCAAGCATGCTCTCGCAGGTGAGTTCGCTATAGTTCACGCATACACACTCACACACACGTACAAACACACACACACACACTCCACACACACACACACACACACACACACACACACACATGTAGATAGGAAGATAGATAAACAGATACATAAATGTTCTATTATTATCATTGGTATTATAATTATTATCATTATTATTGTTGTTGTTATTTTACTATTGGTATTATTAAGATTAGTGCTGCTATTATCATTATTACCATTATTATCATCACGTTCATCATCATTACCATCAACAATGGCATCATTCTTATCATTAGTGCTATTGACATTAACATCACGCTTAGTTATTCCTTCATCAATTTCTTGTCGGTTGTAATATGAAACCCATCTTCACTAACTCACAGGAGGAGGAACTATGTCATTTGTGCACAGTCGCAATCTCATGACCTTACGCAGTGTGTATGATCCACTAGCTCTTTAATCCTATCTTCATGAATTATTCTTAACCTTCAGTAGTAGACCTAACGAAAGACGCATTTTTGGCCAGAAACGCAACCAAGCTATGGTTTGGTTCGTCTTGCTTCGCCTCGCCCAGTTCGTCAAAATCTTACCCAACGCCCAACTTGCTTTCTATGTAAACAAACAACCGCGATGTATGATGACTCATTCCCCTTGCAGTGGGTGACAGCAGTGATCGAGGAAGAAAACAGAATGTATGCTGTTGTTAGTACTAACGATACTGGATTCAGCGAGGAGAGATACTTCCCTCGCCTTGGTTTGATAGTAAACGAAGTTGCAAATGAAATACAAAAAAAAAAAAATCTTCCATACATTCTAGAGCACTGATTTGAAAGGATGGTATCTGCTGTTGATAACAAAGATAGGGTTTTGAGATTGAGTTTAGAATGGAATAACATCTGCAAATCCAAATGCTCTCTGAACATCCCCTGGATGACCATAATGCAGTATAAGCATCTAATATTTATCTTCTAGAGAATAATGAAGCTATCCGTACACTTTAGCTAATGCTTCTGTTCGGCTACAAAATAAGTTCATTATCAGCAAAATTTAATTGTACTTACTGAATTGTGTCAGTCATATTGGCGGTTTGATTGCAAATATGACATGGTGAAACTGGTGCTAGCTTTTCTGGAGGCATTTTGAAAATATCTGACCAAGAAGTTTTATGAAAGACAGATATAAACAAGTTTCGTTTCAGGATTTTTAAAGAAATTTTGAAATATGTCACTATGTTTTGATAATGAATAACATAATTCTATATAGTAAGCAATTCTTAATGAAGAAAAGAAATCTTTCTTTATATATATTAAAACAAAAATAAGTTGATTGGGAAACGAAAGTACATTTCATAACAAATAAACATAAAATGAAACGATAATTATTAATATGCCATCTTATTTTTCGCTTTGTTCATTTATAGCAAAGGTAGGTTTGCTATATGAAAATTGGTATGATTTTCTTTTGGTATAGAATCTGGAATTTGCATGTGCTTGGCCGCCAGAGAATGCCATTCTCACGGGAGTTCACGCGGACCACACTGCACTGTGGTCTGGACCTTATAAACAATCAACACAGAATGTTCACAAGGAACGAACGATCAGAACAAACATGTCACCCACATGCGGCGCAGCACTAACGAATTTCCCGATCGACAAACCTGGAGCGAAGCCCGTGCTGTCTATTAAAGGCAGATCACGGCGACGGAGGCGCTTCTGGATTTTCCTGTTCGCCTGGAATGCCGCGGCAGCTCAGGCACGGGACAGGCGAGGCAGGGTCGGGGGAATTATGGTGTGAGCAGAAGTTGGTGAAAATCGAGGGACGTGAGCGATCGGGAGCAGGTCAGCAAGGAGTTCGGCAAGCCAACGAGGACAGGCGAAGGCAGCAGAGCATCAGCGGGGTCGGCAGCCCTCTCTACCTCGGCATCGACAGTGGTTACCGGTGATTACAAGTTGTGTTCTGGAGTTGAGCGCGCCTGCGTAACCGGAACTTCGTCAATAAAGGAGCTTGTCTTGGCTATACTTTGTAGCTTATTTACTGCTCTTAAAAGTAATGCCTGCCATTATCATGTATATTTAAAAACACTGAAAAATCTTCATTAAAAGTGAACAATCAGATTTTCCCATAGAACCTAAAATCTTCCGACGCTACCGTCACGTCCTCCGCCAACGCTTCGGATCGATGCGCTTTTTTTTTAGATGGTTACACATATACGTCAGTTACTGCAACGTCGATCTCAGTGAAGAAGACAACCATCAGCCATCTGCCATCATTTTACAGTGTATACCTCCCAAGATGGACTCTCAACATAGTCTATGTTACCAACGTCGTCTTTGCAGGCGGCAATTAGGATTAGGATCCATTTGGACCCCACAGAGAATCTTTTGAAAATGCTTTCTACGGTGATGGGCTTTCGGTGCGGGTACATTTACCTTAAAAGGGAATAACTTACGGCCGACCAAACAGAAATTATTACAAAATATATCACAGTGGAGTCGATATGGGCCACAGGCGCAACGAAGAGGGTTCAGCATGTACATAATTGTTATCGTTATATATCATCAATAATCGCATTCTTTTGATTTGGAATAATTTCAGCATCAGGGTCAGGTATCGGATACCTTAGTATATTCAGAAATAGACTGCGGAAAATGTAGGATAAGTAATTGCATTTCATTTCATGAAATAGCAATACGGTGTCATCCCAATGTAAAAGCTATACATTATACAGACGATATATATATATATATATATATATATATATATATATATATATATATATATATATATATATATATATATATATATATACACAATGCAAAACAAATTACGTTGTAAAAATAATTGACTTTACCGTGATCGAATAGTAAATGACACACAGGTTTCGCCTCGTTAGTATCACTTGATTAATTATTCATTTTTTTAATGAGCGCCAGAGTTGTTTCTTTCACATATTTAAAAATACTTTCTTTCT
>NC_051403.1:35747508-35752508 GCF_015228065.2 Penaeus monodon
GGCATCACACTGCTCAGTACACCAGGCAAGGTTTTTGCCCACATCCTTCTACAACGGATCCACGATCATCTACTAGGGGACCAGACACCGCAGCAGTCTGGATTCACTCCTGGCAAGTCCACAATAGACCATATCCTAGTGCTTCCAGTCATTGTGAAACACCGCCGTGAATTCGGTCGTGGACTGCTTGTGGCCTCTATCGACCTCAAGAAGGTGCATAGTGAATCACTATGGGAAATCCTGAGAGTTATGGGGAATTCCGACACGAATTATTGGCTTAATAGCAAACTGGTACTGAACGTGCCTGTCAAACTTAATCCCTGATAACTCAAAGGTGAGGCAGGGCTGTATCCTTGCACCAACACTTTTCAACACTTACATGGACTGGATAATGGACAGAGCTACTATCCAAAGTCAGTGTGGAGCAACACTGGGCAATATAATGGTCTCAGACCTTGACTTTGCCGACGATGTTGCTATTCTATTTGAGTTTCTGGAATCACTGGTGGTGGATCTTGATGCATTAAAGCAATGAGGCGAAGCCCTTGGGCCTAGAGGTCTCCTGGACCAAGACCAAGATTCAGGATTTTTGGGGCCTGTTAGGAGAACCCATTTAGTCAATACATGCAGAGCGGACAATGAAGTCACAGATAGCTTTTCATACTTTGGTAGCATAGTCCATGTCTCTGGGCTCTCAGACCAAGAAGTCAGTAGACGAATTGGATTGGCAGCAGGAGCCATGCATTTGATCAACAAGAGTATTTGGAGATGTCAGTACCTATACAGGAGGACCATGTGTCCAACCGACGGCTACACTGTGAGACTTGCATGGGACCTGTTACTTGCTTAATCCAGGACTGCCACCTCAGGCTATATGGGCACCAAGCTTGATTCCTTGTGGATGACCCTGCCCATCAGGTTGTCTCTTTGCGAGACAATCCTGGGTGGAGGAAGCCCATGGGACGACCTAGGAGGTCATAGCTTGGGCAGCTCAACCACACCTGACGTGAGGAGTTATAGATGGGCTGAGGGCCTGCTTGGAGACTCGCCATTAAGGACCCCCGTGGCTGGAAGCAAAGGGTGGAAGCGTCCACGCGCCCGTCGGCATTAGCCCCCGATGGTGATAGTGATATATATATACACTTACATATATATAGGCATGTCTCAATCTCTATCTATCTTTCTATCTATCTGTATATATATACACACACACTTATATATATATATATATATATATATATATATATATATATATATATATATTGATTCGATATTTGATAAAAATATATTGGTTATAATTGTAATCATGTTTTTACCATGCAGAGAACAAGACAAAGTTGTCAACCTCACCGAAATATTTATCTTTGTATTTTTATTTTGAAGGTATTTCAATTTAGAAAAAATCGTGTTAAAACTAATAGAGTAAATTATGATAATGGCTGGTTTGCTTAAATTGTTCACAATTAAATGGGGGGAGGAAGTCACGGGAATGAGCAATGTCATCATAGTCCTTCTTTATATAGATTCCGACTCTCATGCTGCACAAGTCTACATCAGTGTTGGGCATTAAAATCTTCTTTTTACCTAGGAGTTGAAGTTTTAAGGATGGCTAAGTGAATTCTGATATATTCTTGTTTTTCGGGTAATAGAGATGAATCCCGAATTTCATCTTGCACGTCTGAGGAAAAATAGCAACATGAATACACGCCATGTTTACCGCCAGTCCATTGTTCCCAGAAAATATTTGTTCATTCATTTTCGGCCCATTAATACAAGAATGGGTTGGAAATGGAAAAATAGATCAAGGTTAAGTATTCAAGATAATAGTGGGAAATAATGTAGTCTGGCTTCGCTATGTAGATGACATCCTCGCTGTAGTGCCGACCAGGACAAACCTTCAAGACCTCCACAGACTAAATGCAGTGCAACCATCCATACAGTTCACCACAGAAGAGGAGATGAATGAACAGCTTCCTTTCCTCGACACCTTAATCCATAGGAGACCTGACGGCCCGGTGTTCTCTGTATGCAGAAAGCCCACAAATAAAGATTTCTTACACTATTTCTCTGCCCACAACAATAGAACCAAAGAAGGCATGGTCATTGGTTTCTTCCTCCGAGCACTTAGAATCTGCAGCCTGGAGTTCCTGGAGGAGGAAATGCAACACGTCAGTAACACCTTCCAACGCCTCCGTTACCCTCGCGCCTTGCTCAACCACCTCCGACGCAAGGCGGAAAAGATCATGACCAGATCAAGAGGGGACGCCACACAGAACAAGACACACAGAATTATCATCCCACACTCGCAACTGACAGAACACCTGGAGGCCATGTTGGGCTGCAACATGGCAAGAAGATCGGAGACCGGAGAGGTCAGACCGCAGCAAACCTCGTAGCCAGGTATACAACATACCTTGCGGTGGCTGCGATAAGGTATACATAGGTGAGACAGGACGTGGCCTCCACGAACAACGAATCGACCAACACCTCAGCGCCCTCGACGACATGACAAGAGAAGCGCCTTCGTTGTTCACGTCGACTCCTACGGCCATCTCCCTAAGTGGTCCCAGCCTCCATCGTTAAACAAGGCCTGCCCCCACGACAAAGGAAGATGGTAGAAGCGGCGTTCATACACACAACTAACAACTTCAACACCGCAACAGGGAGCCATGAACTAGACAAGGTCGTTGCACACCTAATTACCGACGTGACCTGACCACTCAAGTACATGCATATATACCTATATGTATCTCTAGTCTGATATGCCCTGATGAAGCAGTAAATTTGAAAAGGCCTTCGGCATATTCGTGTGTTTTCATGTACTTCCCTTCGTTGTTCTACTTGCACTTCTTTCGACATGAATTCCACACCAGTTTTTATAATCAAATTAATTTAATCAATAAGTGCTGGTCTCTGGACAGTGCGGTTTCCTCGACAGGATGCAGTTTTCGAGCAACAAAATAAGTAATGTGTAAAATTATGCGACTTGGGTGCTTTGCACTTTTTTCAGTGGTGATATCTGACTATCTTTGCCTCCAACACTGCATCCTGTACATAATGTATAGTGTATTCATAACTTGCTTTTTCCGAGTTCATTATAGACTTTATATTGTTTGTCCATAGATGTCCATGCAATACCTTCATAATGCCATTTTTCTTCAGTTTTTCGGTGGTCCATACCTGGCCTTCATAATCTCAAAGACAGATGAAAAAAAATCGTTTGTTTGAGAGATATGGTACTGCATAGTATGGTTCTTCACGGGAGGGAGTAGGAGGAGGAGGGAGAGGTGTGGGTGAATGAGTAAGCAAGGTATGAGAGGAGGGCCCTCAAGTAAGCAAAAAACAACAGCAACAAGGGTTCAGCTGAAAATGCACCACCTTTATTGGTACCACTCGGGTATCTCATACCCAATGGTTTCGATTTTATGGCATTTCATGGACTGACAAGCTGGTAGTGCTCTTGGCTTCTGGACAAAGAATGACGCTCCATGGCTGCTGCTGCTGGGTCCAGTCAGACACGTCTCGGTGGGCGTGTGTTAATTTCTTTTTTATGGCTGGTGCTTGGTAAACCATGCCTGGTTTAGAATAAGGTTTATTAAATTTTATGTCATGTCATGTCAAGGGAGAGTAAATTTAGAAATAGTATACTTTACTATCTCAACATATTTACCACCATATTGGCAGAAACGACTTTGACAGAAGATACATTAGGCCTCGTCTGTAGCGCCAAATACTTGCAATTATTTCGGTGCTGTTAGGCGTACGAACACCCGTCGTACTGCTTGAACAAAACCAGCCACCTCACACAGAGCGTCCCGGGGCACTACAACTTATTTACGTTTAAGAAATAATATGATCATAATGGCAGTTGATATCCGATATGGCTTATACCCAGTACTACATCAGTTGCTAGAATTATGTTTTATAACTGAATTGTCTTTTTTTTTAAGTTCATTGGTTTCCACATTCCTATGTCATATCATTAAAGTTGAAATTATAATTCATATAACGGTGATGCTATTATAAATGGTAAATGATAATGATAAAGGACAATAATAATGATAATGTAAATGACAATTACAGTGATACGATAATTATTGTAATAACAGTACATTCAAATATCATCTTTGTACTTAAGACCTTTCTTACTATATTGATGATACTAATAGTAATAATGGTAATTATTATCATTATTATTATCATTATCATCATTGTTACTATCATTATTATCATTATTACTATTACTATTACTATTGCTATTACTATTACTATTACTATTACTATAACTATAACTATTACTATTACTATTACTATTATTATTATTATTATTATTATTATTATTATTATTATTATTATTATTATCATTACTACTACTGCTACTGCTACTACTACTACTACTACTACTACTACTACTACTACTACTATTTTCAATATAATTATTGCCATTATCATCATTATCATATATCATTTATAAGGAAAGCAAAAAATATATATTTTAGTATTTGCGGAGCTTTATTCGAAGGATCACTTGCTGCCTATCAAAAATGTACACAAATTCGAAGGTATTACTTTGGTTGCAATTTTGTACTTTGTCTGTCTGCGTTCGGATGAATTTTAGAAAAAACATTTTCATAATTTTTTTTTTTTATTATTACAAAACATAATCGCATGCAGTCTATTACGAGTTTAAAGATAAATCTAAGTCACGTATATCATTTCAACGTTATTTTTCACCCATTTATTAACGCTGCCTATGATGTCATTAGTATTAGGTTTTATTTACTCTTTTTTGCCTAAAAATAAAGGTGTTTTTGTATAATCTTATGCCATTTTCGCCTGCGTTTGTTATAAAATCTCTTTTAAATACTCCTTAGATGGCCAAATGAAGAATTGCAAAGCAAAATACCGTAAGTATGTGGCATTTTAGCTATTCAGCGATGGGTCGCGCGTAAGTGTTGAGGAGCTGAATGGACAGGTTGGCACGCCTGTCTCCGCCCACG
>NC_051403.1:35777333-35780632 GCF_015228065.2 Penaeus monodon
CTGACTCCAAAGTAATCTAAAATGCTAGCTATTGATTCGAGAGAGTAATTACCACCTTGGGGGTTCCAGTAATTATTTCATTCTTACATCATATTCAGCGAGATATACCACTTAAACAGATAATATGCAACCCCGCACCAAAACAAAGTGAATCATAAATAAGCCTTCAGAATAAGATTTGTTTACTCTGTTGCGATCCAGCCTAGATATAAACCAACACACCTTCGGGTTCATATTATTTATTCCTCTCCCCTCTTCATCTTCCCCCCTCTCTCTCTCTCTCTCTCTCTCTTCTCTCTCTTCTCTCTCTCTCATCCCCTCTCTCTCTCTCTCTATATATATATATATATATATATATATATATATATATATATATATATATATATATATTTATATATATGTATATAGAGACAAAAATCAGCGCGCGTGCTCACATACGTGCGCGGGCAATGCGTGTGTGCATGGATACCCACGCACTCGCATGCGGCGATTCGTGTGTGCACTTGCACTGATTTACATAATTTTAGGTAAATCGAACCTAGATACGATGAAGTTCCTTGGACAAGGAACTTCACCTCGATTGCCTATTTAGCCATTGGGTGGGCAAGCCAGCCCAAGTCAGTGCTGGTCCCAAGCCCGGATAAATAGAGAGAATGATTACCTAAAAGGTACCACCGGCACTCACCTTGGAAAGGAACTGGGGACCCTACCACGTACTCACTCCAAAAAGCATCACAACATAAAAACTCCCAATTAAGTATCAGGGCTTGCCACGGCGGCTCAAACAAAACTACCGTTAAAAATATTAAATATGGGAGAGAGAGACATATATGGATAGTACATCCCTTTATATATATAAAATTATATATTTTATATAAATATTATATATATATTTTTAATATAAAATATAAACACACACGTATCCCACACACACACACACACACACCACAAACACACACACACACACCCCAAAACACACACAAAACACACACCCACACACACCACACACACACAAAACACACACAAAACCCCATGCCACACGACCCACAAAAAGAAGTGTTAAAACTAGGATCTAACTAGCTTTAAACAGACTTTTCCAAACTACTCATACATGGTAATGATAGAAAGGGTTTTTCCACACCTCCTCGTGGTTTTCAAAAATTCGAAACCAAAGTTAGATGTACTAAAGGGGTAAAATATTTAAAAAATTTGGGAAAAGTGTAAGCCGCATTAATTGATATATAAAACCCTCCCCCGATCAAGCTCAACCCAGGTTTGTTTTGGCATGGTTGATTTTGTACGGGGGCCTCCGGTTCATACCTGGGGTGAACCCAGGCCAACCTGGGTTTTTGGGGGGGGATGTTACACACAACACACACCCACACACACACACACAACACACCCCACCACACACACAAAACACACACACCAACACACACACACACACCACACACACCACAAAAACACAAACACACAAACACACAAAAACCCACACACACACACACACACACACACACACACCAACACACCCCACACACCCCTCAAAAACAAACCCCAAAACATTTTATATATATATATATATATATTTTAAAATATATAATATATATATAAAATTTTTTTAAAATATATATGTATATATATATATTTATATATATTTTTAGGGAATATATACAACATAAAATACATTGCACATACATATGTAACCCCACACTCACCCAAAAATATATATAAATTTTTTCATACATACCTGTGTGTATTTATTTTACACACATATATAACTGCCGCTTTGGGCCAGTGGGTTTGACATGGGCCCCCCCGGAACCCCGTGATCCCCAGTTTTAAAATTTCCCCCTCGCGGCGGCCCTAGAAATGCCTGCGCTCCGACTGCTCCTCGAGCCCCACCTCCCCGGCGAGAAACACCCCATCGCCTTGAACGTTTCGGGGAAACCCCGGTTTATTAGGAAGGGGATCCATTCCAAGGCAAGGGCGAGACTGCCAAAAAATCCTTTTTAATGAAAACCAGGAGGCCGATTCCCCCGCGGGAATAAAAGTCTGTTTTTAAAAAAAATTTTATATATATTTTATATATTTATATATATATATATAATATATATTATATATTATATACATTTTATATATATTTTTATAATATATTTATATATTATATATATACATAAACCCCCACCCACCCACCCACCCCCACACACACCCACGCACACACAAAAACACACCACACACACACACACACACACACACACCAACACACACACCCACACACATAATTATAATATATATTATATATATATAAATTATTTAATATATATATATATTTATTTATTTATGTGTGTGTTGTGTGGGGGGTGTTTTGTAACCACACACACACACACACACACACACACCACACACACACACACACACCAGATATAATATAATAATATATATAATATATATATTTAAATATATATATATTATATATATTTATTTTGTGTGTTGTGTGTGTTGTGTGTGTGGTGTTGGTGTGTGTGTGTGTGGTGTGTGTGTGGTGGTGTGGTGTGTATTTGTGTGCGTGTGCGTGCGTGCGTACTTGCGTCATTAAAAATATCGGTTTGGTTATACGATGTAAATCTTAGCAATGAAATTTAAAAGAAAAAACCTACCAAATAAATTTAGGTTTCTATGCCCTCCCTTTCCTTACTAATTACAAATTAATAACAATCATAATAATCACCCTCGGTATTTTTCCATAATTTCCTTCGACGAATAAATCGTCAATCCTAGTCCAATTACGTGGCCTTTCCCTTTAACACATTACTTTGATCTCATTGTAACAAGCTCAGTGTATTTTTGGTGCAATTGGAATGGTCTCCTTCGACTAATTCCGTTGCTGCATCCACGCCTCAAAAAAAAAAAAAAAAAAAAAAAAAAGAGAGAGAAAGAGAGAGAGAGAAATAGCAAAAATAGAAGCAAAATCTAGACATTGGGCTGTCTGAGTCATTGCGTGTTGGCATGTTGCTCTCGCTATGAATTTTCCTCCCTCTCTTTCTCTCTCTCTCTCTCTCTCTCTCCCTCTCCTGGTCTCTCCTCTCTCCTCCGCTCCTCCCCCTCTCCCTCTTCTCCTTCGTCCTCTCATCTCTCTCTCTCTCTCTCTTCTTTCTCTCCCTCTCTCCTTCTCTCCTCTCTCTTCTCTCCCTCTCTCTCTCTCTCTCTCTCTCTCTCTTCTCTCTCTCTCTCTCTTTTTCTCTCTCTCTCCCCCTTTCTCTCCTCTCTACTCTCTCTCTCTCTCTCCCCTCTTCCCCGCT
>NC_051403.1:35790732-35799377 GCF_015228065.2 Penaeus monodon
ATATTTTTTACCCCCTTTTAGATATTATATAATAAATTTTTTTTTTTTTTTTTTTTTTTTTTTTTTTTTTTTTTTTTTTTTTTTAAAAAAAAAAAAAAAAAAAAAAAAAAAAAAAAATTTTAAATTTTTTTTTTTTAAAAATCAATAAAAATTAAAATTTTAAAATTTTTAAATTTTTTTTAATTTTTTTATTTTTTTTTAAAATTTTTAAAAAAACCCCCCATTTTTACAAATTGATTTTGGGTATATTCTTTGTTTTTATTTATTGGGAATATAATTTTTTTAAAAAAAAAAAAATAAAAAGAATAATTTTTGTATTTATTGGTCTAATTTATTATATACATATAATTTATATTTTAATATAAATAAATATAATATATTATATATATTTTTAATTATATTAAATTTTTTTTTATATTATAATATATTATATATAAATTAATTATATATTTATATATATAATTAGTATTAATTTATAAGATATTTATAAATTAATATATATTATTTTTTTTTTTTTAAAATTTATTATGTTAATTATGAATATTAAAATTTATTTCTTTTATTTATATATTTATATTTTTAAGATTTTATTTTTATCTTTCCCCTCGTTTTTTTCTTGGGGTTTATTGTTTTTTAAATTATAAATCAAATAATTTTTATAAAAAATTTTAATAATTTAATAATTCTTTAATTTATTTTTCTTTTTTTTTTTTCTTAGCTTTTGGCCCCGGGCCTATAATTTAATTTTGTAGTTTTTTATGTTGTGTGTTTGGGTGGTGTGGGGGTTTTGTTTTTTGGGGGTTGGGTTTTTCTTTTTTAGGTAAAATTTTTTAACCCTTTACCACCAGGGGCTCTTCCCAATTGGTAACACAAAGCCACCCAAAACAACCCCCCCACCAACCCAACCAACCCACACCACCCAACCACCACCCACCCCCCTTTTATATGAAAATGAATTTGTGTGTGTTGTGGTTGTGTTTTGTTGTTGTTGGGGTTTTTTTTTTTTTTTCTTTTTTTCAAAAAAATCAAACCCATACCACCTCTCAATATTTAACACCAACCCCCCCCCAAACACACACCAAACCAACACACACACCCCCCCCCCCAAAACCACCCACCACCAAAAATTTTTTTTTTTGGGTTTTTGGAGAAAGTATGTTGGTAAAAAATAAATAAAAATATACTAAAAAAAAAAAAAAAAATTTAAAAAACGGCCTTCCAGTGGTTGGGGACTCACCCACGGTTTACTCCCCCGGGTTTTTCCGGGCGGAATTCATAATTCTCCTACCAGGGGGTAAACAGAAGCCTTTAAACCCCGGAAAAAAAAAAAAAAAAAAAAAAATAAAATTTAAAATACCCTAAAATATAAAAAATAAATAAAATACAAATTTTTAATATATTTTTTGGGAAGGGGCCCAAAATGAATAAAAAAAAAAAAAGAAAAAAAAAAAAAAAAAAATAATAATATTATTTTTATTTTTTAATATTTTAAATTATAATATTTTTTTTTTTTTTTTTTTTTTTTTTTTTTTTTTTTTTTTTTTTTTTTTTTTTTTTTTTTTTTTTTGAATTTTCGTATTCGATATGACCTTAAATTTAAAAAGAATTTTTTCAAAAATAATCCCTGTTCGGTAGACCGCCCCCCCAAACCACTTTTTTTAAGGGAAAAATTATAATTTAATTAAAAACATGGTTTCAAGACTAAGGAAAAAATTTAATTCCCAAATTTTGCAGCACTTTTTGAACAGCGTATTTGGCGATTAACGATCTTTTTTCCCCTTTTTTTTTTTTTTTTTTTTTTTTTTTTTTTTTTTTTTTTTTTTTACTTTTACTTTATCGTTGTTCCTCCCCCCACATTCTTTGGAAAAAACAAATTGCAGCTTCGACAAATTCCTTTCTGATCCTGGATAAAGAAAAAAATCACAGTTTTTCCCAATATTTTTCAACGAGAGTCAGGATCCGTAGAAAGAAATGACTCCTGCTCACTCCCTGATTTTTTCTTCCCCGCTTTGGGTTTTTTGCGGTTTAGTTCTTTTCGTTTTTTGGCTATTCTTGGTTATTTTTTTGATGAAAGCATTAAATACATTCTACACGACTTCATTATTATCATTGCTTTTTTTTTTTAACGGATAGCGGACTTACTGAACTAAGGCATGGTGGGGGAAAACGTTTTCCCCAAATACTTCCCTTTAACATTGATAATTAGCATTGTGTTTTTTTGTGATTATTTTTTGACGTATGTGTGTGGTGGGGTTGGTGTGTGGGGTTTGTTTGGGGGGTAAGAAAATAATATATATATATTATATAATATATATATATATATATATATTTATATTATATATAATAGGGGTGTGTGTGTTTTTGTGTTGTGTGTTTATTTTTATATTTATATATATATATATATATATTATATTATAATTATATAATTATATATTATTTTTTTATTTTTATGTTTATATATATATCGATATATTATTAAGACACTGGCGGTTTAAATATTTTTGGCAGCTTGTATCCCAAAACTAAAAGAAACTTATCATTTCAATTTAAAATTTGCATCGTTCAAAAAGGTATGATATTACCAGAACAGCCAGCCTTACCCCCAACGGGCCCACAAAGCCTTTGGAAGGGCCTCGAATTTTGGGGCCCGGCCTTTTCCGTGAGATTTTTGTAATGCACTTGGCTATCTTGTCTTTCATGTTTTTCCCAAAAAACCCTCTAAAAGTTTTTAAATCTTGATTGATTTCAGCCGTCAAATTCTCTATCCCCAGATAATCAAAGGGTTTTTTTAACACTTATGGCTATGGGGCAGGGGAGTTTTCGACATTCATGAAAAGCAAGACGGCAGAAGACCCAAATCATGATATATCCGCTTGATTTAATTCCTTTTACAATTTCCAGTTTCCCAGACAGAGATCAAGACCAAACCATACCTGGTGGGGAATTTACTTGTGCTCTCTGGCACTCGGGGGGCCCCTTTCTCTTAGCTAGTCCTCAAATTTCTACGTGACCCCTCGAGAAAAAAAACCACGAATTTAAAAAAATAAAAATAAGAGTCATTGATAATTTGAAACCTTCAATAAAACCCTCTGACCTCCTCTCCAACACAAACCCTTTTTCTGGTCTTGTTTTTGAACCAATCATGAAATTATATTGTTAATGTTTTGAACAACATTTTTTTTCCCAGTATACATATTTTTTTTCGAACCCATAAAAAAACGTAGTCGAGAAGAAAGATTAAGTGAATTTACCTTTTTCCAACCCTCTTATTTCAATCTTTGCGAGCCTTTCTCAGGAAAATCTTTTTTTCATCATTTTTTATGGTTATGGTTAGTCTTGCACCTTAGCCCAAAAGCCTTAACCTAGGTGAGCTGTCGGGGGGAGGATTGGAACGTCCATCCTTGCAGCGGGATAGCATTTACCCTTGCTATCAAAGGAACTGGCAGTTGGTCTCTTTTCCAGGGGGTACCCTGCTTTCCCCAAAACCGATTAAACCCCTCGGGTAAGGTAACACCGTTTTAATGAGTGTTTATGGCTTTTAAGCTGAATCATGTTTTGGCTTTATGTCTTTATTGATTTTAACGCTTTCCGTGCTTGTAAGCTCATGTTAAAAGGCTTTATCATCTTGGGGCGAAAATTTATCCCGGGCAAGACATGGCATTGTTCTGGCACTTCAAGGGGTTTCCCGGGCTGTGATCAAGCTAACTACAAATGACTGTCAGCCCCCAGCGCGGGGGAAAAGCCCCCACCCCGGGGCTTTGCTGGGTTCCAGAGTTTGAGGATTCGGGGCTCCTGGTATGCTGGACAGGTATAGCAATACGGGTACGTCCCAAAGGGAAAATAAATACATTCTTGTCGGATTTGCTGGAGGTCCTTCAGTTTTGTGGGTTTTTATGGGAAAGAAAACCGGGTTCGCGCAAATTATGGGCTATTTTGTGGCTACCCTGGGGGTCCCTTCAAAACCCTTGCCCCCCAGTGGCTATTTTTTGGTTGTTTCACTTGGAAAGTTGGGGAGGGGAAGTGTGCCCAGGGTTTTCCCCGGCATCTCTGATTGGTTCACGAACTCGAAAAATGAAAACCCATTAATCTGTGGGAGTCATTCAAACACAAAAAACTTGAACGCCAGGAGTCCATTGGGGAACGCCCAGTGTAAGGCAAAATTTTACCTCACTTGGATTTGGGGGCCAAGATCATGTCGCATGGGCTTGCTGAATGGCAATGGCTTGCACCATCTGGTGGTAGGGGGGAGACATTATAAAAGGGACGGAAAAGACCGCCCTCCTCCAAGGGCGGGGAAAAAAATGAACTCTAAGCCCTGCGATGACTGCAGTCCACATGGATGGACAGATCACTCAGATCATGTTAGGTTTGTGAACGTCGGGCTGGTATTATGGCCTGTACCCGGTACCCTCCATTTTAGGGTTTGGAAAAAATTTGTATCCAATACCTTGCTGGACCCACCATCACGGGAACCCCCTACCCAAAGGGGTTAGGATGGCGATTTCTAAGCTGAAAGGGGGGGAAAGCTGGTGCATATGATTGCCAAGCTGGTTGGGGGGAACCCCTTTTCACAGGGGTTCTACTTCTTAAATGCCATCTGGCGTCTGGTTCCATCCCCCCGACCGTTGAGGGGGGGTGGCATCCCTCTCTGGAATGGGAAAGGGGGCGTTGGAAAATGTGCAAATACTATGGCTCATCGCCATATACCAGGCAAAGGTTACTTTCAATCCCAGACCACCATGTAAATGGCATTAGGTCGCCTTTGGATGACCCTCCCCTATTCCAAAAAATCCTGGGTAGAGGTATCCCCTTTGAACGACCTAGGAGTCAAGGTTAGGGAATTTTACAATCCTGCGCGAGGAGAGAGTATTATGTGTTGTGTGTGTTATTAAATTTTTAAAAATTTTTAATATTTATATATATAAAATATATATTTTAAATATATTATTATATTTTATTGTAATAATTAATATATATATATATTATAATATTATAATTATAATTTTATATATAATTATATATATGTATGTATGTAATTACATATATATATATATATATATATTTTATATATAATATATTTTTATATATATATATATATATATTATAATTTTATATATATATATATTTATATAATATATTATATTATACATTGTGTGTGGTGTGTTGTGTTGTGTGGGGGTATAATTGGGGTGGGGGTTTTGGGTTGTGTGTGTGTATATATTTATACACACACACACCACCAAAATAAATGTAATATAAATATATAAATTAAATTTTAATATATATTATTTATTTATTTTTTAACATACAATATAATTTTATAATAATTATATACTTAAATAATATAAAAAATATATATAATTGTGTGTATATTGTATAATATATTACATATTGTTTTACATAATTTTTAAAAAATAATATAATATATTAATATTTTTTGTATATATATATATTAAATTATTTTTTTCAATATAATATGATATATATATATAGTTATATTTATATATATATATATATATATATATATATATATATATATTATAGATAAAAAATGTATGTATCGTTGGTGTGTGTGTGTTGGTTTTGCATTATATTTTATATTTATATATATATATATTATCTATATATATATAATATTTATATTTATATTATAATATATATTATATTATATATTTATATATAATTTTATATATATTAATATTCCGTGGAAAAGGAAATGGGACCCCACCACGTACCCCTCCAAGATCTCACAACATGAAAACTTTTAATTCATGCTGTGACCACGGCGGCTCAACATGAACCTACGTTAAAAAAAAAAATATATTTTATATTATTTTTAAAAAATTTTATATTATATATATTATATATAAAAAAAAGAGAAGAGAAGAGAGAGAGAGAAGAGGAGAGAAGAAAAGAGAGAGAGGGAGAGAGAGAGAGAGAGAGAGAGAGGGGGGAGGGAAGGGGGGGGGGGGGGGTGTTGGGGGGGGTGTTGTGTTGCGTGTGGTGTTCCTTTTTTAAAATTTTGCCCCTTTATAAACCAAATTTAATTTAAAAAAGAAACATACTATATATACATAATACATTTTATATATTATATAAATATATATATATATATAATTTATATAATTTTTTAATTTATAGAGGGGGGAGGGGGAAGGGGAGGAGAAAAGAGGAAAGAAAAAAGAGAGAGAGGAGGGGTTTTTTAGATGATAGAGTATTATTGTGGTGTTTTGTGTTTGTGGTGTGGTGTGTGTGTGTGTGTGTGTGTGGTGTTTGTATGTTATATATGCGTGTCCGCTTTCATTTAATCCCCTAATATTTTTAGCTTTGATCTGTAATTTTTTCAGCTGTAGAAGGACACATGTTATTTTTCTTAAAATACAGTTTGGCCTCCCTTAGAGCGAAGCCCCTCTCCTCCCGCCAGTTCCGTCCTCCCCCCCGACTAAATAGAGAGATCAAAAAATGCCCCTCAGGAAAAGCCCCCAAAGAGCCGTACTGGGTTTTATAACCCCCGCATCGGACCATTAGTCCCCCCGAGGGCGCCCTGCAGAACCCGATGCCTCTAAAAACCCTGCGCGGGGGCCTCTTGAAACCGATACCCCGCGGCCGAGAGATTTCCCCGCTCCAGTAAAAAACCATTTTTATTTTTCTTTGCGTTTTGCTGCGAAATCCTTTTTTCTTTTTTTTCTTTTTTTTTTTTTCTCTGATACCACATTGTTTTGAGTGAAAAAATTTTGGGATGGAGGGGGGGAAAGAGGAAGGGAAAAATGGTTATGGAAAGGGGAAAGGAGGATGGGGGAAAAAGGAGAGAAAAGGGGGGGGGGAGGGGGAAAAACATTTGGGGTTTTTCAAAAGGCGGGGGGTTTTTTAAAAAAAAAAAGAAACTAAGTTTTTTTTTAAATCTGAAGGGAGAGAAGGAAAAAAAAGTTACGAGATAGATCCCCTTGCTTCTCGTCTTGTTAAAATAGAATTTACGTTATCTTTTTCGTCTCACTTGGGATATCGTGTTCCCTTGAAGTGATTTAAGGGGCTTTTTCATTCCCTTTTTTTTTTTTCTTTTTTTATAATTCATTTTTTATGTTCTTCATATTTTTGGGGCTCGCTTTTCAAATCTATCAGTGTTTCGGTTAAGATTTACGCAGAGTTTCCCCCAATGCTTTTATCGCAAATTAAAACTCCTCTCTCCCCCTCTTCCTCTCTCCTTCTCTCCTCTCTCTCTCCCCCTCCTCTCTCCCCTCTCTCTTCTCTCTTCTCTCTCCCCTCTGCTCCCCCCTCTCTCCTCTCTTCTCCCTCTCTCTCCCTCTCCCTCTCTCTCCGAAAAAAAGACAACAAAAACCCTTCGTACCTGCCTTGTTCCACGTCGCAAAAAAGAAAATGAAACTAAAAAACCTTTCACCCCCCCCCCCCACCTGCCCCCCCCCCCCCCCATGCCGTCCGGTAGTATGCTTCCCGGTTGTAAAACGTGTCAGAAGGTGATCACTTCTCTCCTTGCGCTTTCTTTCTTTCCCTTCCTTTTTTCTTTCTCTTTGAGTTCCTTGGGCCTCTCACTCCTTTTATGCTTTCTCTGCCTCTCCCTCTTTTTTCTTATTTTCTCTCTTTTTAATTTTGTTTAAATTTTTTCATTCCCTTTTTTGTCCTTTTTTTTTCTCCTTCACCGGTTTCCTTGTTTCTCTAATTTTTATTTTTTCCATTTTCTTTTTTTTTTCTTGCCCTTCACCCATTCTCGCTATTTTCTCTCCGGGGTTTTTTCTTCCCCTTTTCATTATTTATTCCTTTCTTTTCTTTGTTTTTCCTTTAGTTCTTCTCTTCTCTCTATTTTTCTATGTTCCTCCGCCTTCTTTATTCTTTCCTCTTTTTTCCTTTTTCTTCTTTCGTTTTTCTTTGTTCCTTATACTCTCTTTTTTTCTTTTTTTCCCCATTTCCCCATTTTTTCCCTTTGTTTTCAATTTTTCCTGTTTCTTCACCCCCCTGCCCCCCTCTTTTATCCTGTTTTTTATCCCTTTTCCTTTTTTACTCATTTCTCCTTTTTTTTTCTTTTCCCCTTCCTCTCTTTTCCCCCCTTTAATTCCTTCATTCCTCAAACCCTCCCTCTTTTTCCCGGGTTTCCGCTTTCCCCTCTTCTTCTCCCCTTTTCCCCCCTCCGCCGCGCCCCCCCCCACCCGTTTTCTCCGCGCCGTCGACCAGGATTTTCACCCCGCTGTTTACTGTAAATGAAAGCCGTGTGTATAATCCCTCGAAGCTGCATCATGCATTTGCCACAACTTTCCTCGCGCTGGAAGGACGGGGGTTTCGAAAGCGTTATTTGTGGACTTTTGATTTCCCGGAAAACGATTTGGAGCCGGTTGGGTGCCAAAGGGAGGGGGGGGGCGGTTTTTAATTTAGTGGGCGTGTTGGTGGGAGGGGGTGGTCGGGTGTATTTGGGGGGTTTTTGGGAAAGTGGTTGATTGGGGGTTTTCAGGGGGGGTGTAAGATTTTCTGGGGGGGTGTTGGCACTTGGGTGTTGCGAAATGGGTGGGGTGACTGGATATCTCGGGGGGGGGCGGAAGTGTTGAGGGTGAATGGAGTGAACGTAGTGTGTTTTTATCTTGCGCTGTTTTAAATTGCGGGAATTTTTTAGCGGGCCCTTTAAGGAAAAAAAAAAGGAA
>NC_051403.1:35809477-35811977 GCF_015228065.2 Penaeus monodon
TGAGGGCCTGCTTGGAGACTCGCCATTAAGGACCCCCGTGGCTGGAAGCAAAGGGGGGAAGCGTCCACGCGCCCGCCCGGCATTAGCCCCCGAGGGGTGATAGTGATATATATATACACTTACATTATAGGCATGTCCTAACTCTATCTATCTTTCTATCATCTGTATATATATACACACACACTTTATATATATATTATATATATATATATATATATAAAATATTATTATTTGATTCGATATTTTGAAAAAAATATATTGGTTATAATTGTAATCATGTTTTTACCATGCAAGAGAACAAGACAAATTTGTCAACCTCACCGAAATATTTATCTTTGTATTTTTATTTTGAAGGTATTTCAATTTAAAAAAAATCGTGTTAAAACTAATAGAGTAAATTAAATGATAATGGCTGGTTTGCCCTTAATTGTTTTACAATTAAATGGGGGGATGAAATCACGGAATGAGCAATGTCATCATAGTCCTTCTTTATAAGATTCCGACTCTCTGCTGCACAAATCTACATCAGTGTTGGGCATTAAAATCTTCTTTTTACCTAGGAGTTTGAAGTTTTAAGGATGGATAAGTGAATTCTGATATATTCTTGTTTTTCGGGTAATAGAGATGAATCCCGAATTTTCATCTTGCACGTCTGAGGAAAAATAGCAACATGAATACACGCCATGTTTTACCGCCAGCCTTGTTCCCAGAAAATATTTGTTCATTCATTTTCGGCCCATTAATACAAGAATGGGTTGAAATGAAAAAAAGATCAAGGTTAAGTATTCAAGATAATAGTGGGAAATATGTAGTCTGGCTCCGCTATGTAGATGAAATCCTCGCTGTAGTGCCGACGACAACCTTCAAGACCTCCACAGACTAAATGCAGTGCAACCCTCCATACAGTTCACCACAGAAGAGGAAATGAATGAACAGCTTCCTTTCCTCGAAAACCTTAATCCATAGGAGACCTGACGCCCGGTGTTCTCTGTATGCAGAAGCCCCCAAATAAGTTCATTTCTTACACTATTTCTCTGCCCACAACAAAAGAACCAAAGAAGGCATGGTCATTGGTGTCTTTCCTCCGAGCACTTAAAATCTGCAGCCTGGAGTTGCTGGAGGAGGAAATGCAACACGTCAGTAACACCTTCCAACGCCTCCGTTACCCTCACGCCTTGCTCATCCACCTCTAACGCAGGGCCGAAAAGATCATGACCAGATCAGAGGGTCGCCACACGCAACAAGACACACAAAACTATCCCACACTCGCAGCTGACAAAACACCTGGAGACCCTGTTGGGCTGCAACATGGCAAGAAGATCGGAGACCGGAGAGGTCAGACCACAGCAAACCTCGTAGCCAGGTATACAACATACCTTGCGGTGGCTGCGATAAGGTATACATAGGTGAGACAGGATGTGGCTCCACGAACAACGAATCGACCAACACCCCAGCGCCCTCCGACGACATGACAAGAGAAGCGCCTTCGTTGTTCACGTCGACTCCGACGGCCATCTCCCCAAGTGATTCTCCATCATAAAACAAGGCCTGCCCCCCACGACAAAGGAAGATGGTAGAAGCGGCGTTCATACACTCAACTAACGACTTCAACACCGCAACAGGAGCCATGAACTAGACAAGGTCGTTGCACACCTAATTACCGACGTGACCTGACCACTCAAGTAATGCATATATACCTATATGTATCTCTAGTCTGATATGCCCTGATGAAGCAGTAAATTTGAAAATGGACTTCGGCATATTCGTGTGTTTTCATGTACTCCCTTCGTTGTTCTACTTGCACTTCTTTCGACATGAATTCACCCAGTTTTTATAATCAAATTAATTTAATCAATAGTGCTGGTCTCTGACAGTGCGGTTTCCTCGACAGGATGCAGTTTTCGAGCAACAAAATAAGTAAAGTGTAAATTATGCGACTTGGGGGCTTTGCACTTTTTTCAGTGGTGTATCTGACTATCTTTGCCTCCAACACTGCATCCTGTACATAATGTATAGTGTATTTATAACTTGCTTTTCCGAGTTCATTATAGACTTTATATAGTTTGTCCATAGATGTCCATGCAATACCTTTATAATGCCATTTTTCTTCAGTTTTTCGGTGGTCCATACCTGGCCTTCATAATCTCAAAGACAGCTGAAAAAAAATCGTTTGTTTGAGAGATATGGTACTGCATAGTATGGTTCTTCACGGGAGGGAGTAGGAGGAGGAGGGAGAGGTGTGGGTGAATGAGTAAGCAAGGTATGAGAGGAGGGCCCTCAAGTAAGCAAAAAACAACAGCAACAAGGGTTCAGCTGAAAATGCACCACCTTTATTGGTACCACTCGGGTATCTCATACCCAATGGTTTCGATTTTATGGCATTTCATGGACTGACAAGCTGGTAGTGTTCTTGGCTTCTGGACAAAGAATGACGCTCCATGGCTGCTGCTGCTGGGTCCAGTCAGACACGTCTCGGTGGGCGTGTGTTAATTTCTTTTTA
>NC_051403.1:35833096-35835596 GCF_015228065.2 Penaeus monodon
CCCTTCCATCTATTGACTTGTTTACATGTTTCTTATAAATCTCTTCACTGAGCATACATGCATGCGTTGTAAATGTCATTATTCCCTACATTAATATATTTCAGTCAACGGCATCATTGTTATCGTTCTCAGTTTTATGAAGAAAATCTACTATAAATCTTATTCCCTATCTTCTTCATTACTGTCAGTCTTTTTATTATTCACTTTTTGTTATAATGTTAAGTATCTGTCTTTGCCATCATTATCATTGTTATGGTTGTTATTATCGTTAATGATAATAATAATGATAATGATAACAATGATGATAATGATAATAATAATATTGATGATAATAATGAAAATGATCATGATACTAATAATCATAATAAAACAATAATGATGATAATAATAATAATGATAATAACAGTGATAATACTAATAACAATAATGTCTCTTTGTTATAATGATTATAATAATTATAATGATAATAATAATATTATTATTATAAATAATAATAATAATATCATCATCATCGTCATTCTCATCATTATCATTATTATTATTATTATCATTATTATTATTATTTTTATTATTATTATTATTATTATTATTATTATTATTATTATTATCGTTATTATTATTACTATTATTATTATTATTATTATCATTATTATCATTATCATTAGTATTATTATTATTGTTATTATCATTATTATTATCATTATTGTTGTTGTTGTTGTTATTATTATTATTATTATTATTATTATTATTATTATTATTATTATTATTATTATTATTATTATTATTATTATTACTTTTACTCTCATTATTAGTAGCATCATTATTTTCATCTATCATTGTTATCATCATAATCGTTATCATTTTTATCAATACTAATACTATCGTTGTCATTATCATTATTGTCAGTGTTATTATCAAGGCCAGCAGCCTGTAATTATGGGTGTTTTTGATATCGTTGTTATACTTATCATTGTTATCATTATCACTTTTTGTTAGTATATAAGCATATAACTATATTTTTACACCGCGATTGTTTATTTACATATTTTATATCAGTTCTATCCTTTTCATTATCAGCATTTTTATTAACGCCATCCTAATCATTAAACATAATTACAGTTACCACATTTCTTCACTTCATCATCTTTCTAGTCAATCTTATCTATATTGTTGATGTTTTTGTTGTCATTCTGTTATCATAATATCAGGAGTCTCCTTGTGTATATGTCAATCTGTTATCATGATATAACTAGTATCTTTGTTAACAGTTCATATCAGTGTTACCTGAAGTTATACTAGCAGTAACAGCATTGCCTTCAGTGATATTATTTATCATCATTATCAATATCGTCACTAAAATATTTTGATTAGAAACATATTTATCCTAATCACTATCAATATCATTATGATTTCTTAGCAACGCCTTACAAAAAAAAATCATCAAATGGTAAAATAGGCCCATATATGATTATTTTCAACCTCAGCTGTATCTGATAGGCAGACAAACAAAGTTAAAGTCAAATTAATCTTCTAAAATCTTTTATACGACTCGTAATGCGATTTAACCTTTTGACTTTTGACCTCTCTTGACCTGTATTGGCTCGTAAATTGTCCTCTGGATAGCCCATTAATCATAAATCTTTTGAAACATTTTCCAAGTGTTATTTATGGAAGCATTAAGGCTTATCTATAGAGCTGTGCGGTTATGTAGTAGCTTGAGCTGTTCGATAATCTTCAGCATTTTCTGTCTTTCTTCAATAATCTGGCGGTTTTCTTCGAAGATTCTACTTCGTCTTCCTTTATCAGCGCTGTACAAATAACCAGGCTCATATTCCGGTCCACATTCAATTTACCAGTGACGTTCCGAAAGTCTTTTTCAAGAACAATTTTTCTCGTCCGATTATATTTTCAAAATGGATCTCCTGGGGCTCGTCAAGCTGGTCGGAAAACAACTAATTGGAGATTCGTTAAACAGCTAGTGGAGGAGGAGGATTGTTTCTTTTCTTCTTCTTCTTCTTCTTCTTCTCCTCCTCCTCTCCTGTCGGTCTTTTTTTCTCCTTTTTTCTTCTTCTCATTCTTTTATTCTGTCTCCTTCTCTATATCTGCATGTCTGTCTGTTTGTTTGCAAATCTAAATCTTTCGGTTAATATCATGTTCTCTCTGTCATTCACTTTATCTGTCTTATATCTCAAGATGTCAACCGTCCATCACTTTCCTTTTTATTGTCGTAATTCATGTTTCTCCCACTTATATCTCCTCTTTCTCTTCCTCGTCTGCTTCCTTCTTTTCTAGTACCATCATCTCCTTTTCCTTTATTTCCACCTCCGGCTCCTGCTCTTTAACCAATTTCTCATCTTCTTTCCCTATTCTTTTTCTTTCATCTAATCTTTCTTTATTCGTATCTCTCTCTTCTACCTTCTTCTTTCTTAGTATCAACATCCGCCTCCACCTTTTTAATTCCTTCCCCATGTTCATCACCTGCTCATCCACTTTCGTGTCC
>NC_051403.1:35853096-35855596 GCF_015228065.2 Penaeus monodon
AACATAATCATGTGTAATACTGATAATTATCGTTGCTGCTCGTGCATCCTTGTACTGCAGTCAGTTCAGATGTAATAGTGTTATACATACCAGCGATTATGGCTGTTGCGATAATACTTGTAAGTATTATATTTTTTGTTGTTGTTGCTAATCTCATATAGTTATTGAAATTACCAGTACTGTCCTAATAATCGATAACCTCATTATTATCATTATTTTTCGCATTATGGTTACTAGTGTCACAGTAACGGCTGTGGTAAAAGTAATTCTATAAAATTTGTTATTACGGCCGCTGCAGATGTCCAAGAATACAATGGTGGATATGCAGTTAGAAAGATAAGTCGCCAGTTATGAGTATCACACATATAACATTGTCACAACGTATAACAGCCTAATGTAACTGATTTGTATACATCTTTCCTCGTGCAGATCTCTGAAATGAACTGCAATGTTCTTTTCGAGATACTGAGAGGTCAGCAGTTAAAATAATGCTGAAAAAAATATATCGAAAATTGAATACACAGACCAGAGGATGGATTAAAAACGTGGCTTTTAAGTTATTCCAATTAGCAGTCGTTCTCGTATATTGTAAATCGCAAAAAACGAAAATGCAGATCGAATTCAGATATGAAACAAGGGACAGAAGAGAAGAAAGCAATCACCCTACAAATACTCATTCCCTAACTTTTTTTTTTTAATTCTATTTTCTGAATTTACGCAGTGAATACCAGTCCAGACCGTTAATAGAAATAACCCCCAAAGTCCTCGAACTGAATCAAGAACAAAGCAAAAATTATTTTGATAGCTTCTCTAGGTCGAAATGAATATGAAATCCGTGACATTTACGTAATATATATATGTTTAATACTGACAGAGCGTGTATTTAAACCATGTACAGAAATAATAGAATATAAGTGTCCGCTTACTAATGAATCTTGCATTTTATTGCGCCATATTTCGTTGAATGTCTTCATGGTATCTGAGAATGTATATTAAAATGATGGTCGGTATTTTTGAAGACGTTAACTTGCGATTTTTATCATTAAATCCATAATTTTCCTAGTCCTGTGTTTTTCTGTGTTTTTTTTTTTCTTTCTTTTTCTTTTCTTTTTTAATGAATATAGTTCTCTAATGTAACGTGCGAATTTTAATTGGTCTTTTAGCAGTAAGTGTTTGTACTGTAATATTTCAGAAATCATCTTGCTGTAGTGATACTAATAGTACTTATAATAACAGTAATCATTATGCAGACACTAAGGTATATATTTCTACTAAACTTTTTGTTATATTTATCATACACGCCAGGAAGTGATCATACCACCTAGACAATCGACATCACAATTACTATTTAGTATACGAACCACCTTCAAAGCTTGGCAACAACCACCACTTCCTTTCTTTTCCTCTCCCTTTCTACTATCCTTCTGTGCCCCCGCCCCCTCTGCAACCCCTCCCCCGACCCAGACCCTAGCCCCGGCCCTGTCTCCGACCCTTTCTGACCCCCCTCCCTCCCCTTCTCCGCCGCCTTGCCTCCCCCCTCCCCATACTCACGCCATTATCTCCCCCATCATCGTCGACAGAGAAACACAGACCTGCATTGTGTAAACCCTTCGCGGACCACCTATTGCTGTAGTGTGTTAGTATGATGATTGTATCTCTCTTACTTATCCGATTTAGCCTGATTTTACCGAGCGTGAGTTTATGAGTTATGAGCGTAGGCCGTGAGGGCGGGCGTTGTAGCAAGTGACAGTAACGACACTCGTTTATATGCAAGAAATACAGTTTGCTCTTATGTTTTTGGCCAACTACAAGATGGGCGAATGTTAACTCGTTTTCTATTCCTTCTTGGAGGAGAAAAAATTCATTGCGATGAGTGACTAATGTAGAGTGAAGAGAGCGTCTGTAATTATCAATTAGCTGATATGTGTCAAAGGAAATACGATTTAATGAGGAGTTTCCGAGGAAAGGGATCGTCTTTTCTTTTTCCTTTTCCTTCTTTCTTTGTCTCTCCCCCTTCGTGTGCATTTCCTTTCGGGAAGGACGTATATCCTTCTTCGTACTCTTTACAGTAAAGATTTATATGGCACTCTTGAAGTATAATCAAATTTAGTTTAAAACGAAAGTGCTTCTCTCCTCATCTGACAGACTGGAGAAAATTGTTGAACTTCAAAGACCCTAAAATAATCAATATGTATCTACAAATACGGAATATCCCAAAATCTCCAAATAAACATTTTCGTTGCGAGAAGGACGATTCAGCTTATAAGTGGATGGCCATGTTTATTTGGAGAAAGGCCGGTTCAGGGAACATTGTAATGCTAACCCTCTCGGTTGAGTGTCCGTTCGCGCCATTTTTCAGAATTTTATTCACTGTTTTATCTTATTGTACAGATAAATGATGGCTGTTCCGTATTTTACTGTCGGTTGTTGTGATGTGGAGTCACGTAACGTTCAAAATTTAAAAAATGAAATAGCTTTTACTGTTTTTAGAGACAGCGAA
>NC_051403.1:35873096-35875596 GCF_015228065.2 Penaeus monodon
GTTTCGTAAAAAAATTACTGACGTTTCTCGAGACGGTGAGAGCGAGCGCATCAGGTTTCGGATAAATAAATGACGGAGATTTTCAAGCTGTTATGGGGTTTATAGAGAGGTCATGTAACAAGGATTCCTGTTCACCGTTCTTAAAGGGTTTTAAATCAACGGATGTAGTCAGAAATGAGTCACGCACTGCACCCTTTAAACGCTGAATTCGAAAAATAAAAACACAGGAACAGCTGAAGTGCGAGAAAACGCGCAACATCAGAGCATGAGAATGCGAGGAATTTAACCCTAATTTTAGCGCCAAGTCTCTATTCGCTTCTGGTAAACAAGAATAATTCCGCAGTCAATTTTCTTCTGGGGAAAAGACCTGGAGAAAAATGAATAAAAAATGTCGAAAGTTCTCCTTCCACGAAAATGTTTGATGGAATTCTGCGCTTGAATTTCCTGTCATCAACAATAGAAGCTGCATTGATTACCTCAAGTATTTAGGTAACTTTCATACCCGGTGGGGAAGCAAAAAAGGGAAAAACATATGTTCTAAGAATGCAACGAGAAATCACATCTAATCTGTGACAATATCTATCGATCTCTTTATTCATTCATATTTATACTTCTTTGGCACGAACCGATCATACGTACCTGGATTATGTTATTAAATCTTAATGTTGAGCTGATACCAAATAACCTCCCAACTTAGTGGGAGCGCCGCTAGTGACAGCTGTACCGGACATGACAACACAGGCTATATTTCCTGTCGCTAATCTATCCAAAAGTTACTTTCAGTTTAGTAAGATATAGGAACTATCCCAAAAATACAGAACAAAAGAAAGCACATAATAAATGAATAAATAAATGTAAATACGTATATACATATATGTGTGTGTGTGTGTGTGTGTGTGTGTGTGTGTGTGTGTGTGTGTGTGTGTGTGTGTGTGTGTGTGTGTGTGTGTGTGTGTGTGTGTGTAGATCGATACAGGTATAGATTCATATATAGATTAAGATATAAACACTGATATATAGATAAACACATAGATATAGATATGTGTATGTGTATAGATATATAGATATATAGACAGATAGATAGATATAAATATACATGTAGATACCGATATGTAGATAGAAATATCGATATAAATAAATACAGATATGTAAGATACAGATATGTATGACTATAGACATATACATATACACATAAACATTGCAAGTAGGACAACGAAGGGAAGAACAAGAAAACACACGATTAAGCCGAATGTTTTTCACTGTATTGCTTCTTCATGCCATGAAGAAGCAATACAGCGCATGACTGAGTATATATATATATATATATATATATATATATATATATATGTATATATATATATATGTATATATATATATATATATATATATATATATATATATATATATATATATATATAAAACATTTATATATACATATATATATGTACATTTATATATATATATATATATATATATATATATATATATATTATATATATATTATATATATACATATATATATGTATCAATATATATATGTACACACACACACACACACACACACACATATATATATAGCCTAATCCCCTCCCCTCCCGAGCGGAAAACGCCCCGCCCCTCCAGCATCTGCGCGACCCCCCCTCCGCCCGGCATGGAAACCGCTCGGCCTCCTTCGGATTCGCGTCAGGTCCGGAGCAGAGAGTTCACTCTGGGGCCTTATTCCGCGGCGGCCGGATAAGGCGCTTCGGCGGGGCCGGCATCAGGGAACGGCGCTCGGATAACGGGTCCGGGGGCGGGCGAGCGCCGGGTGCATCATAATAACGAAACCATTTCCTCCTCCTCATTCTAGCGGGAAGAGGAGTGGCCGGGCGAGGAGTGTGTGCTGTGTGTGAGTGTGTTGCGTGCGTGCGTGTGCGTGTTTAGTGTCGTGTCCTCTGTTGCTCTCTCGAGACTGACGTATTCAGTATAACCGGTAGGAAAGCGGGCCAAGATCAGTCGGGGGGGAGGGGGGCGGGGGGAGGAAGATGTGGGGAGAGAGAAGGGGGGAGGGAGGTTGGGAGGAAGAGAGGGAATAAGCCAGAGTCATTCGCGGGTGAGGAGGGAGGGCTGAGATTGGGGGAGAAAGAGGTGGGGGTAGAGGAGAGAGAGAAAAAAAAAGATGGGTATAGAAAGGGGTGGAGGGGAAGCAAATGGATAGCGATTGAGAAGGAGGACAAATTAACCTGCAAGACAAAGAAATATACATTTGAAGGGAAAATAAGAACATGAGAGCGAAAGAGAGCGACAAAGGAAGGACATATGCATATATACATACATGTATACATGCATGTAGATAGATAGATATATACAAATATAGATGGAGGGCTAGATAGACAGACAGATAGAAAGATAAATAGAGAGAAAGAGAGAAGGGAGAAAGAAAGATGTGTGTGTGTGTGTGTGTGTGTGTGTGTGTGTGTGTGTGTGTGTGTGTGTGTGTGTGTGTGTGTGTGTGTGTGTG
>NC_051403.1:35900596-35908096 GCF_015228065.2 Penaeus monodon
TTATTACCATCCTCATTGTCACTACCAACACTGCTATGATGATCATCTTTATCATTATCATCATCATTGCCATTATCATTATCACTGTTATCATCTTTATCATTATTACCATCTTCATCATTATCATGATCATCATCATCATCACTATTATGATTATCATTATAATTATGATCATCATCGTCATTATCACTACATTATCATTATCGCCATTATTATCATTATGATCATCACTATCATTATCATCATCATAACACAACTACATTATTGCCAATACTGCTACTGTTAATGTCATCATTATAACCATCATTATCAGCTATCTCTCATCACCAATCTCCCACTCTTTATCACTCGTATAACCATCCTTGTTCTTACTTAATTCGTTATCATATCACTAGCATGTAGGTGTTTTCCTTATCTCCATTATCAGCCTATTTATTCGTTAACATTGCCACTCCTGATAATGGTGAATTTACTTTCAATCTTAGAGTTTTTGTTGTTTTTCTTATTAAGATTTTATTTTCTATTGTCTGTTGTTTTAACATTATTATTGTTATTACTGTTATTCTTATCATCCTTATGGTTATTTTTGTTGTAACTGTTATTATTATATCATCATCATCATCATCATCATCATCATCATCATCATCATCATCATCATCATCATCATCATCATCATCATCATCATCATCATCATTTTCATTATTATCATTTTCATTATTATTATTATTATTACCATTATTACAATTATTATTATTATTATCATTATTATTCATTATTGTTATCATTTTTATCATTATTATTATTACCATTATTGTTATCTTCATCATCATCATCATCATCTTTATTATTGTTGTTGTTATCATTCTCATTATTATTATCAATAATAATATCATTAACATTATTATCATTCTTGAAATTATTGCTTTATGATCATTATCATTTTCATTATTTTTAGTATTGTTGTGCTTATCATTGCTATTATCATTATCATCATTATTATCATTGCTGTTATTATCATAATCCTTATTGTCATTGTTATTATAATCACCATTATTCTTTATCATTATAATTGTCATCTTTATTGTCAAATGCATCATTATTGTCATTATCACCATTTATTATCAACTGCATTATTATCATCATCATCATCATCATCATCATCATCATAATCATCATTATTATTGCAGTTGTCATCATTTTATGAAAATCATTTATGCCGCTCTTACCTGAATACTATGCAACAACCCCTTTTATGCTGGGCCTGTCTTCAGTTACCAGGGACCAGAAACAGAATTATTATCAGAATTAGACTAGAATTGTGCATGTCACTAACAGCTTGAAATAATTCCAAAAAATCATCAAACAAATTACAAAGAAATCATCTTTAGAAAATACTTTGCTATTATCAGGCACGTTCAGTCAGTGATGAATATAACAACGAAATTCATTGATACTAATTTCACACATAAGGTAATTATACTGCCTATTATGAAACAATTTTGTAATGATTTTGAAGATATAAGATTAAATTCATCTGTCAGCGTACAGAGTTGGTCTTAAAAAACCTTGCTTGCCTGGCTCGAGTCTGTGCCGAGTTTAATTGCGATTTCTCATCTCAAAGTACAGAATCTGAGAAACGGGGAATATGACATGACGCTAATGGTGATGATAACGATGGCGTATATGATGGTAACGTAATTATTACCTTCATCATGGTTACGATCATCATTAACTTTTCCTTGTCATTTGCATTATCATCACCAATAACAGTTGTTCTCATCATTATCATAATAAGAGCTTCATCATACTTGTTATTATCAGTATCATTATTACTATCATTATCATTATCATTATTATAATCATCATTGTAGTTATTATTATTATCATTATTAATATTATTATTATTATATTATATTATTATATTATTATATTATATATATTATTATTATATTATTATATTATTATTATTATTTATATTATATATTATTATTATTAATTATATTATTATATTATATTATTATTATTATATTTTTATTATTATTATATTTATTATTATTATCATTATATTATTATTATATTATTATCATCATTTTTATTATTATTATATATTATTATTATTAATTATTATTATTATTATTTTTTTTATGATTATTTATTATTATTATTATTATTATTATTATTATTATTATCATTATTATTATTATTATGGGATTTTGAGCATTTCTGCACTGGCTGTTCTTATTGCCGTTTTTCTTCCTGTTAGGCGAGTCATAGCAAATGACTAAAGGCTAACAGTTGTCCTTCTCCTTTAAAGTTCTAGCACTTTTCTCAGTATTCTTGCCGTCCCCAATAAAGCAGTCTTCTGCAGTACTCCAACCTCAGGCGCAATGTCCATATTTTCAATCCAACATTCAAGATCTTTTGTAACAGTAACGCTTCCGAGGGCACCAATCACTACTGGAACAACTTTTGCACATCGCAGTTCCCACAACCTTTTTATTTCCCTTTTCAGATCTTGGTACTTTTCTACCTTCTCTAACTCTTTTTCTGCAATCCTCGTATCTGCAGGTACGGCAATATCAACTATTAGAGCCTCTTTCTTTTCCTTATGAATTACTATAACATCTGGTCTTCTTGCCTGAATGATGTTATCACATTGTACATTGATATCCCACAGAATTTTCACGGCCTCGTTCTCAACAACACCCTCTGGGGTGTGTTCATACCACTTATCTGAATGCTCAAGCCCATGCTTCCTACACAAATCCCAGTGTACTTTCTTTGCCACGTTATCGTGACGTCTTTTGTGCTCTTTCTGGGCTAATTTCTCGCACTCTGAAACAATATGCTGTATGCTTTCACCTCTTTTACCACACATTCTACACAATGGACTGTCACTGCTCTTATCTATATAATGCTTCACGTAGTTGGTCCTTATTGCTTGCTCTTGTGCAGCACATAGGAGAGCTTCCGTCTCAACCTTATTATCATTATTATTATTATTATCATTATTATTATTATCGTCATCATCATCATCATCATTATTATTATTATTATTATTATTATTATTATTATTATTGTCATTATAATTATTTATTATTATTATTATTATTATTATTATTGTTATTGTTACTGTTATTTTATTATTGTTATTATAATCATTGTTGTTATGACTGTTATTATTATCATTATTATTATTATAATGAATATTATTATTTTATTATTATCATTATCATTATTATCATTATTATTATTGTTACTGTTATTATTATTATTATAATTATTATTATTATTATTATTATTATCATTATTATTATTATTATTATTGCTAGTAGTAGTAGTAGTAGTAGAAGCAGTAGTAGTACTATTATTATTATTACTATTATCATTATTATTATTGTTAGTAGTAGCAGTAGTACTTTTATTATCATTATCATTATTATTATCATTATTATTGTTGTTGTTGTTGTTACTATTATTGTTATTATTATTATTATTATTATTATTATTATTATTATTATTATTATCATTTATTATTATTACGATCGTCATCATCGCCGTCTTTGTCATCATCATCATCATCATCATCATCATCATCTCATCATCATCATTATTATTATTATTATTATTATTATTATTATTGCCATTATAATTACTATTATTATCATTGCTATTATTATTATTATTATTATTTTATTATTATTTTTTTTTTTTTTTTATTATCATTATTATGATAAGAATCATTATTATTATCATCATTATCGCAATCATTACTGTTATAATTATAGATATCATAATTATTACTATTGTTATTATTATTATATCATCATTATCATTATCATTATCATCATTATTATTATTATTACTATCATTATAATCTATATTGTTTTTATTATTATCATTACTATATTATTTTGTTATCATCATCATTATTAATAATAATATCATTATCATTTCCCTATTATCATCAGTATTGGTATTACTATCATTATAATCATCATTATTATTATCATTATTATCCTGATATCATTATCATTATAATCATTATTATCATTATCATTACCATTGCTGTCAGTGCCGTCATTATAGTTATCATAATTATTATTTTTATCATTATCATTATCATCATCATTGTACTTATTAACCAGCCTAACTTTTCATTCTTTCCTCTTCGGATTTCATTTTCTTTTATACTTCTAAAATTCTAAATTATTAGATCTGGATAGAGAACAACCAATCGCAAAGTAAGACATAATGTACACACGACAATTCTAAATCCAATCAGCAAAATTCCGATATTTAGCCAAAATTTGACTTAAGATTCCATATTATCATTTCTCGTAATTTAAACCATTCGGAAATCAAAGTAAAACTTATCTTCTGATATAGGTTAATATGATATTTACATGATGTAGCTCTCTCTTTCTCTCACTTGATCTGAATCCAAGCGGGAGAACAGAGGGTCTTCTTTACAGTGTAATGTAAACGGAGTAATGTAAACTATAATCAATAATTCTACGGGAACCTCACGTCAGTTTTCAAACTATTTTTTCCACCATAGGCGGATGAATTAAGGTTTAATCATATTTAAACATGTTTATATCATCTAATCATCAGATGAGATCACTATAATCACATGACCGAAGGAATAATCAAAAAAGATAAATATGACCTGAGATTAAATATGTCGGTGGGTCAGAAAATATAAAGTATATGTCTGACAAGAACACATTGCGCGTGTTGCTTAATATTAACAATAGGGTTTTCAACAAAACAACCGCAGAAGAGGCTGTGAGAAGGAAGGAAATAGGCAACTGATTCTATAAGGATACTCCTCGTAGAGCTAATGTACAGAGAGTCGGACACATTTTCTTTATCAACGGAAGCGTTCGGAGGAGCTGTAAACAGTCTTGTGTTCCATAGTGCTGAAAATAGATTTACGATCCTCTCTGCCGGGATAATCCCGCTATTCGACGCAATGTAAAAGCAGAAGTTACAGCTTTAGTAATGACGGCCCAGCTTCCCGAATCAGCACTCTCGGGTCCTGGTGTTACTGGACTACAGAACCACCCAAATAAGTGTATACGAGATAATACGACTGCTATTGCAGTGATATTAACGACAACAATAGCAACGGACACCATACTATGGCGGAAATGAATAGAAACAGAATTAATTCGTTTCTTCAGGAATTACACAATACAATCCGTAAGTGCTCAGTGTTATTGGGCAAACCATAATTTCCCCAGCAACAGAATTTTGGATGGGAGATCCACTCTGTAATATTAGCAATTAGAAAACACTTATTACCCCTTATTTTACACAATTTGATTTTCAAAATGCCTGTCTTTCACATTTTACTCTCTTTAACTCACTCTGTCTCTGTCTCTCTCTCTCTCTCTCTCTCTCTCTCTCTCTCTCTCTCTCTCTCTCTCTCTCTCTCTCCTTTCTCTCTCTCTTCTCTCTCTCTCTCTCTCTCTCTCTCTCTCTCTTCTTCTCTCTCTCTCTTCTCTCTCTCTCTCTCTCTCTCTCTCTCTCATCATTTTCTCTCTTCTCTCTCCTTCCTCTCTTCACTCTCTCAAATCTCTCCTGACACTTCTTATCATGACTTTTCGATAAGACAGTTCTCAATAATACACATCCTCTCTGTATCAACATTGATTCTAACAGCCAAAACTCGTCCTGAGCCTCACCACCTTAATAACATTCCAGCTTCTCAATTAACAAAACCTTGTGTAATATACGATTTATTTGTTATCGAAATAAGTATGTGTTCATACACATTATTTCCAGTGACTACAAAATCCATAATATACCCTAGTGTCTATACTGTCTATTATATCTATCATTACTATTCTTATCTAATTTTCGTCTATCTATTGTCTAGTGTGTGTGTGTGTGTGTGTGTGTGTGTGTGTGTGTGTGTGTGTGTGTGTGTGTGTGTGTGTGTATGTGTGTGTTATATATATATATATATATATATATATATATATATATATATATATATATATATATATATATATATATATATGCATGTGGGTGTGTGTGGGGGGGGTTCGTGTGTATATGTGCACACGAACACGAAAGAGAGAACGAGACTCGCGTATTTACCTGCACCACTATCAACACGGTGTGTATGTTTTAGTGTGCGAATACATCTAAATAAAAAAGCAAACCCAGAAACACATATAAACACGTACATAAACAGACTCATCCGCACCGTGATACCCCAGCGCCACCGCCACACACACCTCCCTACACGTATTTACGCAAGTACACTGAATCACAACCATTCACCATTCTCGCACCTCGCCTTTACCAATGAAGAAACGCCTATCGAAGGCTGCGGACTCTCGCCGCACACACCCAGCCACCGTCCACAGCACACCTCACATCATCACATAATCTACCAATACTACATAACTACACCATTTCTCTACACATACCCCACACACACCATTATCTATATGTATATATCATTATCTTCCAGTATATAGCTATATATATATAGACCACAAAACACACACACACACACACACACACACACACACACACACACAACACACACACACACACACACACACACACACACACATATATATATATACTATATATATATATATATATATTATATAATCACACACACACACCACAAACACACACACACACCACACACAATACACACTCACACACAACACACACACACACACACATACACACTCACACACACACACTGTCGAACTTCTTCCCTGTTAATTCAGGGGTGAGGCAAGGCTGTGTCCTTGCACCAACACTTTTCAATACCTGTATGGACTGGATAATGGGCAGAGCTACTAACCAAAGTCAGTGTGGAGCACTGGGCAATATCAAGGTTTCAGACCTTGATTTTGCCGATGATGTTGCTATCCTGTCTGAGTCCATGGAGTCACTGGTGGCGGTACTTGATGCATTTAGCAATGAGGCGAAGCCCTTAGGCCTAGAGGTCTCCTGGACCAAGACCAAGATTCAGGACTTTGGGGACCTGTTATGTTTTACATACCTTGGTAGTGTAGGAGCCATGAACTCGATCAACAAGAGCGTTTGGAGATGTCGGTACCTATGCAGAAGGACCAAGCTGCGTGTCTTCAAGGCCTTGATACTTCCAGTTTTGCTCTATGGAAGCGACCGGACGCTATCCTGTCTGGAATCTCGCTGATGCCTTTGTAACAAGTCCCTTCGCCGGATCATGGGGTACAGCTGGCAGGACCACATGTCCAACCGGCGGTTACACCGTAAGACTGGCATGGGACCTGTTACTTGCATAATCCGGGATCGCCAACTCAGGCTATATGAACACCTAGCTCGTGGACGACCCTGCCCATCAGGTTGTCTCTCTGCTTGACAACTCTGGGTGGAGAAGGCCTGTGGGACGACCCAGGAGATCATGGCTTGGGCAGCTCAACAAGATCTGTCGCGAGGTATTAGAGATGGGTCGTGGGCCTGCCTGGAGACTCGCTTCGA
>NC_051403.1:35935596-35938096 GCF_015228065.2 Penaeus monodon
TCAGCTGTGTGTATGTGTGTGTGTGTGTGTGTGTGTGTGTGTGTGTGTGAGTGTGTGCGTGTTACTTTAGAAGAACAATCGCAGTCACAGGAGCCTGTTATCAAAACCCTAATTCTTTTATTATCATAATTTATATTATTGTTATTATCATTATAATTACTACTGTTCTTCTTGTTATTATTTTTCTATTTTAGTGTTAGTATTTGAATTAGTATTAGTATCTTTTATTATATATATTATCATTATTACTAGTACTACTACTACTACTACTACTACTACTACTTTCATTATTATTATTATTATTATTATTATTATTATTATTATTATTATTATTATTATTATTATTATTACTATTACCTTGATTTTTACTATTGTGATAATCAATATCATTATCATTATCATTACTATTAGTAATTTTACATAATTTAGATAATATTATTAGCAAAATAATAATGGTGATGATAATAATAATGATAACATTGATAATGATGATGATAGTAATAATCCTACGAAAAAAAAATAATAAACAAAATGATATCATAGAAATTATAATAATGATAATGATAATAATGATAATAATAATAATAATAATAATAATAATAATAATAATAATAATAATAATGATAATTATGATGAAGTTGATAATGATTATAATGATAATAAAACAAGAGTAAAGGCATTAATAATAATCAAAATAACGATCTAATCATAATTGCAATAGTATTAATAACAATAAGTGGCCTTGGATGCTGCGTCTCGTCCTCTCCATCTCCCGCTCTGCCCATGCTGGAGGACTGGTTGCTGGCCGTCACTTTTCGCTTTGTTTTTGGTTTGCTTTTCTCGTTTCTATTTGTTTTCATTGTTTTATTTTAGTTTTCCCCTTTTTATCTGGTTTTCTGTAAGTGTTTTATTTATAATTTCAAACCGAGACAATCTTATGAACTTATTTTTATTAGCTTTTACCCATTTTAGTATTTTAAACATTCTGTAAACTTTTAAGGCTCGGTTTTACTTCATTTTTATTTTAGTTTTAGGGGGAACGTTTTATACATTGCATTTATCTTTCTTTTAAGCACATTGCCTTTCGTTTTCTATAATTTAAATTTTTATGCTTTTCATTTTACTTTTTTTACCCATTTTTATTTGTATGTTTTAAGCATATTTGTTTAATGGAAATAGTTTTTTTAATGTTTGCCTCTGACGTCACCGAGGCAATGTAAACAAGATTTTTCGAATAATAAAGAGTTGGTCAAGACAGTCAGCAAGTGGTTTACGTTCAATCCCCAGTGATAAAAACAGCGGTGTCGCCATATTCCAAGCGGACACGAGAGGCGATCACAGAAGATAGTAAGCTAAAGTACTCACGTACCTGACATTCTTTGCTTTGGAGCTGGACCTGATTATAAGAACATTTTTAATGAATAATTTTAATATCTTAGTTTTAATTATGAACTTGGCTGGTATTCTTTCCCTTTTTACTTGTAACTTTAAATTTTTCATAGTAGGAAGTCTGAGTGATTTTTCAGTTTTACTTTTCTTGTCTTAGCTTCACCAGACCCGGGTTTTATGCTGCTGTTTTTTTTTTTTTTTTTTTTGGGGGGGGGGGGGGAGTCTTTTTAAAACTTCAGCGGCGACGCCAGACTTGCGGGTTCGTCTTTGTTTAAGCAGTAAGGGCTTCACATCCTTTCCCCCCTCCCCCCCCCGTCCTTATCCTGCCCAGCATCCTTTCCTCCCCCTCCCCCCCCATCCCTATCCTGCCCAGCATCCTTTCCTCCCCCTCCCCCCCCATCCCTATCCTGCCCAGCATCCTTTCCACCCCCCCTCCATCCTATCCTACCCAGCATCCTTCCCCCCCCATCCCTATCCTTCCCAGCATCCTTTCCTCCCCTCCCCCCCCCCCCTTCCTTATCCTGCCCAGCATCCTGGTGTCATCCACAGGCCGAGTCGAGCACACATTTGTACATATTTTGAATAAAACTACTATTCAATATTTTCGTTAGAAACATGTATTTACACGAAGATTCACATAATGTGCAGATAAGAGGACATCCACATCCGCTGCGAGTGAATATTTTTTTTACTTTTTTATCTCTTGCATTTAAGTTCATTTCTGTTTTGTTTGTGGTTTCTTTTTACTTGTTGATCATTTAAATTTTCTTTTGCAACGAGAGAAAGTTACTGATTTTACAATTTTATTACTAAATCGCAGCAGATTGATTTACGTATTTTTATGGTAATTATAAGTTTCTTTTTGATTTCATTTAATGTTTTATTGCTTTTACTAATGGGTTTATCTTTTGTGTATTTTCTGTTATTGTAATGCTTCCCATTTGTTGTTTCATTGTCTTTAACTGCTACGCTTCCGTCCGTGTGAACTCGTGTAAATCCCATGTTTCTGTTAAATAAAGGGGGTGGATGCTCTGACTGTGTGGTGACTTTACCTGTCTGGATTTGCACCGTGGATGCTGAAACAATAATAATAGTCAACCAATAATTTTGT
>NC_051403.1:35955596-35958096 GCF_015228065.2 Penaeus monodon
TATGTTTTATTATTAAATTATTTACATATTTTTTGTTGTTGTGTTTTTTTTTCTTATTATTTTTAAAATATGTTATCTATTTATGTTATATTATATCAACATATATATAATTGATTATTATTATATTATGTATGTTATTATATTATTATTAATTATTATTATATTTAATAATTACAATAATAACAATAATAATAATAATAATAATAATAATGATAATGATAATAATAATAATAATAATAATAATAATAATAATGATAATAATGATAATCATGATAGTAGTAGTAGTAGTAAATAATAATAATAATAATGATAATAATAATAATAATAATAATAATAATAATAATAATAATAATAATAATAAGTATAGTAGTAATAATAACAATGATAATAGTAATAATAATAATAATAATAATAATAATAATAATAATTATAATAATAATAATAACAATAACAACAATAACAATAACGACAATGATAATTGATAACATTTTAAAACAATTAACTTTAAGGTGACAGAAGTCGTTGTTATACAGTGAGTTTCACAGTTAAATATAGCAAAATCAGAATCCCTCTATATTCAAGATCAATAAACACTACACCAACAATACAAAATAAACATCGGGCAACGCAAAAAGAGAATCGAATACCTTAATTGTCGTTTTTTTTACGATGTCATCATATTTGATTCGCCATCGTCGGACACCCATTTTCTTTCCTTGACATTACGGGATCCAATTTTCTCTTTACCTGTTGAAAAGATAATATCATATATCGCTTTCCTTTGTGTACCGTTGACACCTGTAAGTTGATATTGCCGTCTTGTCAACAATGAATTATAGATGGAAACGACAATTTGATAGAACATCCTACAAATGAGCGGTGAATGAGGTATTCTGGTATAACTTAAGTGGAAGATATTGTCAGGCTCTTTTCGGGAAGCATTTCTTGGGTGGTAAGGCAACATGGAAAAACGAAAATGTAATTTTAAAAATCGGAAAATATCATGAAATGCTTCTGAAATAAAAATAAAATTCAGACAAAAGGAATGAGGAATGATTTGTGAGTAAGCAACATTGCCATAGACTCCGTGTTTTGTTCTGTCACACTTTGATAATCGTATTCTCTATGAGATTATCATCCAAAGCAGTGCAGCTCAGTTAAACTTGAAATTAATTTATTTTTAAAGTTTTGTCCCCGTAATAATAACAGGCATGTAATTACAAACACACATGTGCATACGATTCATACTTTCCTAAGGATATGTACAATTATAGATACATGCATATTACTAATTAAACAAATTGTGTCTTGTATATTTGCAGTTCGTGACTTGCTTGATGTTCATTCTCCTGTTTTTGGGGAGAGGCGTGGTTAAAAGGTGACGTTATCGAACGGCAAAGAGGGAAGATTAAGTTTTCAAACCCAAAGGAACTGTAAGGACGTTATGGCATGACTTTGTTGCACATCAAAATATTATTTCATACCAGCGCAAACTTTTTTCAGTGAAAGTTGATAATATACATGTATATTATCACTCATTTTTTCTTCTCTGTTGTATAAGCATACTACGTAGGATCTTTTTGAGTGATTGTAGGTCTGAGAAGAAAATACAGAAATATTCATGCATTTATCTGTATAATTTTCTCTCCTACAGTGCGTCTTTTACAGAGTGTAGGGAATATAACATCGACCTTTAAAATCTCGAATTACTTTATAGCCCCAAAAGTAAATCTCACCACCTCAGAAGTCGTACTGATCACTTATCGAATCCGCAACACCAGGACGACATCTGTTCCTTACATGAACACGGAATCCTGTCCCGAAGGTGTTCGCCGCCATGCCTCTGAGGGGCGGGCGGCAGCGGACTTCCCTTCAGTAGTCACCCATATTTCACTCAGAACTGGCGAAGGGGAACGGAGAGGGAGGGGAACTTCTCGCACTTGGCATGCAGGTGGAAGGGCGGAGGAGGGCGTGGCTGAAGAGGGGTTAGGCGGCAGGGATGACCTATTGTGAGCGGAAGTGAGGTCAGATGTTGTACGGGTTAGTGAAAACAGGACAAAACAAATGCTTTAGTGTGTGTTAAAAGTTTGAAAATACTCGAATTAGGATTAGGAAAGATATATTTTAGTGAATTATTTTCATACATATTTAGTTAACAAGAAGTAGGGATTCAAGGCATTTAATAATAATATCGCCGCCATAGTATTGTTGGACTGGTTTTGACATCTGATGACTCCATGACCAAGAATTACAAGGCAGCCAAAAATTCGATTTAGTTTTTGACCAAATACCAAATTGTGATAACTGCTGTCCTTTCCTAAACAAAAGTAAGGAATGTTGACTTTTCAAATTACGTAAAAAAATATGCGCAAAATCATGTCAGCTCCAACATCTAAACGAGAGAAAAGTCTACTTTTTAACACTCGTTCACCTCTTGCTCCCTACCCCCCACCCCCACCAAATGACCTTCCAAAACTCGCTGCTCCCCCCCCCCCCCAGG
>NC_051403.1:36008096-36050596 GCF_015228065.2 Penaeus monodon
ACACACACACACACACACAACTATATAAATACTATATATTGTAATATATATAAATATATATATATAATATATATAATGTATGTATGTATTGTATATTGTTATATGTATATATATTATATATATATATATATATATATATATATATATCTATATATATATATATATATATATATATATATATATATATATATATATATATTATATATATATATATATATATATGATTCTAATCATTTGGTTCCCAAACTTTTTCTGGTCGTTAAATGATCCACTTTCCAGTGGGTCCAGTGAGTGCCTGCAGTCCAACATTCATCTTATTGGTTCAACTTGGTATTTTTTCTTTTGTTAAGTATTAACAAAGAAATTTGTTGTTTGCCTTTGCTAAATTCCATATAATTAATGAAATGGTACCAAAGAAGTAAAATAATATAATTAAAAAATGGCATTATTGCGAAAAGCCAAGTAAAACATGGCTTTGATAACCTTAGAATAATGTTAACATTAAATCATTTACTATCTTAATGCGTCTCAATGTCTTGTTTTATGTCAAGAACACATAATCAGAGAATAAAGGGAAGTATTATTCATGTGTCTGGCACAAGCCATTGCACAAATCTGTACTGAACCTGTAAGTTCTTTCACTGGCTACCTACTAGCTAAATTCATCCGATTTTATATATACATATCCTCAGATAATGGCCCCTACATTCAACCACATGGCCCCCAGCTTGGGAACCACTGTCGTAGAGGACCCAAACTCTCCGGGGTCTTCTCTTTCCGCCAAATCCCTCCTTTCACCTATTTTTCTCTTCGCAGAGTCCTGAGCGACGAGGAGAAGCTTCCGTTCATTGAGGAAGCGGAGAGATTGCGAGCCCAGCACAAGAAAGATCACCCAGACTATAAGGTATGGCTTAAGGGTATATGTATTAAGCTGCTTTAAAGTATCGCATGCCTGTTTATGTGTGCGTATGTCACGGTATATGTAAATTCCATATGTTAGTGATTTATCCCCCGACTTTGAGTATACGTGAAGGACGCTCTGTATAATTTGTCATCATATACACATTTTTATTGTTAGTCACTTCCTTTGCCCCTATTTTATTCACGGAAATGAATAAGCTGTACCTCACGTATCCATCCCAGTATCAGCCCAGACGTCGGAAACCTCCCAAAAGCCTGTCGAGCCTGATGGAGGCTGACTCAGGAGCAGGACCTTTGCCGTATCGTGTCCAAGGGTGAGTATTTTGAGAAATGAAGTAATTTTGTGTGCTATAAACATTATGTGCCCAGCCCTTTGATAGTACCGATAAATAATCACAGTTCAGCATTTTCTTTGGAGGTGCTAGTTTCTTTGCATTATTGACCAAGCCCTTATTTTTCTCAGGGGTCTCATGGCTGGCAGTGGGGGTTACTGCCCAGGGGTTGGCATGGGCATGACTCTGCCCCCCTCCCATGCCGCTCCACCCACACCGCCTAAAACACCTCAACAACATAACATAAGGTAGGAAGACGTATAGTTGAATAATCAGTTAATATAGTAGTATAAGAGCTATTTCCATTTTTCAACAACGTATAGTGCATATATAAAGCGGGTGGGACTAAGTGAACTCTGGTTGATTAGAGATATCCTTCTTGTTATATATCTAACTAAATTAAAACGACTGTCATGCTTTAACGGTGTGTATTAGTGTATTAACCATATTTTTACACTTTTGCTACTGTGATCTTGGAAGTATAAATTTATATATACTCTTTTCGTCTCTCTCTCTCTCTCTCTCTCTCTCTCTCTCTCTCTCTCTTCTATCTATCTATGTATCTATCTATCTATCTATCCTCTCTCTCTCTATTTCTCCTCTCTCTCTCTGTCTCCTCTCTCTCTCTGTCTCCTCTCTCTCTCTCTCCCTCTTCCTCTCCCTCTCCCTCTCCCTCTCTTTTCCTCCCTCTCTTCCTTTCTCTCTCCTTCCTTCCTTTCCTATCTCTCTCCCTCCTCTCTTTCTCTCCCTCGTCCTTCTCCCTCTTCCCTCTCTTCCTTCCATCCTCGTCCCTTTCTCTGTCCCTCGTCTTTCCTAGCTCTCTGTCTCGAATAATGCAATTTCTTATCTTTCAGTTTCCGCTCGTCTGCATTCCCTCCAGAACGCCGGCACGTTTAGCAACGCCCTTCTCCATTACGGCGAGACCACACAGCCACCATGCGCACTTCGCTGGTCTGGACGCTTCGAAGGCTCAGCTATTTGGGTGCGCCATTCTCTCTCTCTTTCTCTTTCTTTTCTTTTCTTGTCTTTTCTTTTTCTTACTTGCTGATTTACAAATTTTTTCTTGTAAATTGCTAAAATATTTGCTTTATTATGCAGGGAACATCCAGTCTCCTTGTTTGAGTGCGTATACTTACGGTCAAGGTGTTACACATATTAAATTCGAATTGCCTGCCTCATTCATTCATATTTTGTTTTCCTTCACAGCCAAAGTAATAGCAGTACCAGTGGTAGTGGCAGCCAGTACATGAATGACTCAAACCCCGGAGCTAAAATGGAGGCCGCAATGGCTCTCCAAGCTGCAAGGAACAACTTCTCTTCAGCAGCCTCGTCTTCGTCTTCTTTCTCTCCGTCCAGTTCCTCGTCCGGTTCTTCGTCCTCCACTTCGTCAGCAGCCTTCTTCCGAGACGACACCACAGCCAACATGGCGGCTAACCTCATGAGGCCCGCCTTCGGGCAGGATCTATTCCAGGTAAACTGACCTTCCATCAAATACTGAATTCTTTAATCTTAATTTCTATATTACTCCTGTCTTTATCTTTTCTCCAATTTACGTATCACATACTCAGCTCTCGATATGTGTTTAACAAAATATTAGAGGCATATAATGCCACAGCTGTGTGTTATATCTAATATGTATCAATCCATCACTGCCTGTAGTGTTTTTGTTCATTTATATTAGGGTTGATCCATTAACCTTAGGAATTTAATTTAAGCAAGGTTAAGAAAAAGATTTATCATTAAGAATTCGGACTCCGTATCTTTATTAGAATTGAATTAGTCTTGTTTTCATGTGCGAAGAGAGGTTAATTTGTCCGTCATTTTGCATGTTAGTCATTCCTGAAATATGTTTGTAATTAAATAATTCCATTAACCAGAGATAATGCCAAACACGCTGAAATTGTAATACACTAAAATTTAAAAAAACAAGTGAACTTGGGCGCAAAAGCTACCGACTGTGGACATGTATTTACTTCTCAAAACCAAATGCATTTTTTTCTAGAAAGAAGAAAATACGCATTTTTATTTAGTTTTGAAGTTTCTCAATTCAAATATTGATAATTAACAGGAAAAATCTGATCTGGAATTGAATATAATGTAAGTATTCAGTGAAAAAAGTGACATGAAAATTTAAGAAAACTAATTTACTACCATGTCATCCGCAGAATGCAGTAGTACCCGAGTGAAAAGTGTGCAATTTTTCTCAATGGATTCAATTAAATCAAATATTTTTCTTTATGATTTTCTTATCGAGGAAGTCATGTTCTACCACAGAGGAGCGTCAACTGGGGGGAGGGGAGCCCCACCCCAAGAATGTGTCCTCCTCAAGGTCTGGCTTGCAACCCCCTCCCTCCCGAAGGGCCACAATTCTAAACTTTTTTTTTTACTATAGTACACCCATATAAGTCTAGTTGTAGCTTAAAATGACACTAGAATAGCTATTTTTCTAATTTTTTGTTCTCTTCGCTCACCAACACCCCCTCAAACGCACACACGCACAAGAAGCTGAAATGATACCCCAGCTACCACTACGTTAGCCCTTAAATTGTATTAATTGGATTCTATATTGACATGAGGGCAGAAAAAATAGTCTGTTGCTGTTGAGGTTTAACTAGAAGGTGAAACTATGGGAATGTCAGCCATCATAGTTCTAAATGTCTATATTCTGTAAGTAATGAAAAATTTAATAGTTGGCGACTGCCCAAATATGAACAAGTAAACAAAATAAGAAAAAATATTCATGTCATTTGGAAGTTAGAACGTAAATCTCAATGAAATGCAGAAAGGGTGCCTGTCAGTAGAATGGATTTGAACCCATGTTTCTGAATGTGAACAAAAGTCAGAATATTACTTTTTGAATCATCTATACCCACACAATGCCCTTGCAATAACCCCATTCCTTTCTTAGAACTGATTGTTATAGCTCCAGTGTTCCATAGCTCCTTAGTATTGATTATGGTTTTAGTCTGTATTATACTATAATCTTTTACTTGTATTCCCATTGCATTTGTAACATATATATTTATGCTGAATGTGTATTTGTTTGATTATTGGAGGTATAGAAAGCTGAAATGCATAAAGTAAAATGCTAAAATATTCAGCTTACTTGGATTGGGAAAATTTTCGTGTCGAGAAAATTGATCTACTGTGTATTTTGCATTTGTAAATTGTCATGCTTAAAACATCTATTTTTTAAGATTACTAACAAATTCATCAGTATGCTTTTGAAAATATCAGGCTTGGCTCTATGAAGATATTATTTGATAAGATTCTTATTCATGTACCATTCAATCAAAAATGACTTTTATTCATTTAGCTCAATCATTCCTCCAACAGGGCCACATGTTTGCAGGATCAGCTCATGCCCAGGGTGCCATGAATCTACAGGGTGCTCAGTCTTTCTATCACTACGGTGCCCAAGGTCTTCACCCATACTACATGACACCAAGATAACCAGTTTTTCCATAATGGCTTTTGAGATTAGGTTGAGTGAGGCATATAATGCTGCATTTTCTCCATTTCTTTGAGATTCATCTGCCAACTTTTTCTAGTGTATGATATCTCCAGCTGTCACATATCATTTTTAAAATCCTCAAACCCAAGAAATCATTTGGTATAAGAGGATACTGTGAGGAAGATATCCTAACACACTTTCTATTTTGAGAACTGGTAATGTAATTCTGAAGGCTTGGAAATATAGTAGAAAAAATCAACTGGAATAGCATATCACGGAACTGGTGAATCAACATTCATCATAGAAAGTTCTGAACACAAGTTCTGAGCTGTAAAGTGGGCATATATTGAATCTCAGACCAGTGAAACTTATGGTAAAAATGCTAAATACTGCATATGCTGAACAATTTCCATAGACATATACTGCAGTTTTTGATAATGTGTTAGTCCTGTGGCACAAGTTTAATATACAGTAAACCAAATGACCACATGGCAGTCATGTCAGTCACCCAATCAAAATTGCTGGGCCAGAAAGGTTCAGCCTAGAACAGCTTCATGGAGAAAAAGCAGCTATTAGAGAAGCTATCTGACTAATTAGTCAGTTATTAAACAGTTAAAAGCAATGAAGCTGTGCTTAAGTTTCACAACAAAAGGCAAAACAATATATCTTTCTGATATATTTTGAAGGGTGAGATATTTCTTATTTGTGATTTTTTATTATTATTTATGTGCTTTTAGCCACAATATATGGCTGATGTTATTTCTTGTGGTTGTGGTGTCTGTTTCATATGAAGAAATCATTTATTCACAAGATGTGTGTTTACAAAAATATAGATATAAAAATAATTATGTATATACAAGCAAAAAACATACATGATAATAATTATGTATATAAGCAGATTTTTACTTTAATTGTTGTCAATGTAAAAAGTGAATTTTGTGAAAATTTTAAAAAATGAATAAATATGATAAAATTAGTAATAAGTAATTACTATTTATTATTGCACTTTAGGAATGATCACTTACAATGAGGTAACCTTTCTAAATGTATTTAAATACTTACATTTTATGAATTAATTTTATATGCTTTTTACATCAAATGTGTAACCTATTTAAATATTCTCATTAAGACCATTGTTAAAACTACTAAGCCCAACTATAATTTCTTCTAATACTGCATATAAAAGTTAATCTCTAACTGTATATAATTAATCCTTTTATCTGAGGGTTAATAAATCAAAATTAGAAAAAAAAATCATTTATTAGTAATACAGAAGCAATACCTTTAAGAAGAAAAAGTGAAAGTGGAAGATTTCATTATTTGTAAACTGGTCTGAAAACATTTGGCCTCCTGACAGAGTTAAACAACACTCTACATTATCAAATACCTTGACAATTTACCCACTGCCATCAAGTACATGTATGCCTACTGTGGCTTTGTTTTGTGAATTTCATTTACACACAGGTGGCTCACAGGTGGCTACACTTCAGCACCAAGAAGTCAGTTTGTAGGCCTAACTGAGCTCACCTGTATTTACGGGGAAAAGTTTTGTTGTTGTTGTTTTTCATATATTATTATCATTTATAGTTGTGCTGACAATGATTATACAAAAGTTATTAAGAGTACTAAAAGCAATGAAAATAACTGAGCTCACCTGTGTTCATGGGGAAAAGTTTTTTTGTTGTTTTTTCTTCAGATATTATTATTATTGTTTGTAGTAGTAATAGTACTGAGATAATGATTATACACATGCTTTTAACAGTACTAAAAGCAATGAAAAAAAAGGTTTTCCATAAATCAAGGAACAGGTGAGATCAGGTAGGGCTAGTAACATTCATAAACTAAAATCACAGTAGACATGACAAGTATGTATATGCCATCCCGGCATTAATGGGTTAATATGAACACAGTGCAAGAAAGTATATGTCCTTCATTTGAATAGTTCTTTTTTTATCAATTTCATCTACCTCAAAGCCTGCTGAGATAGCCTTACAATAATATATGAGCATATTCATTATCATATTCATATATGCATAAATTATGTACTGATAGCTTTCAAACAAGACATGTGTTAATTTACCCACTTCATTCTCCTAATGTAAGCTCTTTTGATATAAACTGCTGTCCTTCATGGATGACATCACAGACTAGCATTAGACAAACTTCATTTCATGAGGCTTTAATATCCACATCATAAGTGTTAGTGGAGTCTAAGAAACAGTATTGTTTGGCCATTAAAGAAATTATGCAATGTAATTTTTTATCATTATGTTATGAAATCATTGTATGAGTTTTCTTATTAGCAATTTTTAATCCACAAGAAAGACATGGCACTTAAAGTTCACAACGTGCAAGGAGAAACAACTTCAAAAAAACAAGAGACAAAGATGAATATCTGGTTTTCCTGTTTTACATAAGTGAATAAACAAAGTCTGCGGAACATACACATGTGGAGCAATATAGTACACATGTAAAGAAAGAAAAAGACAATATGGCAGATAAATTTTGCAATATTCTCTTAGTACATAATTAGTTTTGATCAAATTATTGTATCTAGAATATCAAAGAACAGATATAATGAGAAATATCAAGTGAAAGAATCATCATTTGTAATTTCATTCTAATGAGATTCACATAAAGCCTTTAATTTTTAGGGGAACATAAACATTAAAGTTTATGCTTTCATAACTACATAAATATAACAAAATTTACTTTTTGGAACTGTCACATCAGAAAGTGGAAGCACTAAATGTCCATAACATCTTCTGTAATTTCCTTGTAAAATTTCCACTCTGTTAGACTGAACAGTTAACATTAAACCCAACTGACTCTGTAGATCTGTAGATCCCAATACAAATCTCAAATATTCTTTTTCTTTTTTGGCTCTGATATTTACATTTAGAAAGAATATAATACTGGCAAGGCATGACTTGACTACATCAAAAGTCATAAACTTACAACTTTGTGGCACCTTTCACAAAAAGACATTGTACATAAACCATTGACACTCATTTTCACCATTCCAAAGTGATAATTTTCTTCCACGTATGGCTTGTCAAACTTGAAAAATATGAGATTCATTAACCATTCAAACCATTACAAAATTTACAAATGAAGACAATAAACTCAAAGAATCAAATAAATATATACAAAATATATATATGTATAGATATAGATATATATATATATATATTATTTATAACAATAAGTACAACATCAACCACATTTTATCAAATAAAGAGGAAGATGTATCGAATTGCACAAAATTTATAGATTTTTAGTAAGCACTGTGGAGCTGTATATTGGAAAAGAATAACATCTTAGAGTTTAGTTCTTTCAGGAACTAAATGAGAGACAATGAAGTAAGAAAAAGCTTATAGATTTCTATAAATTTTTTATCCACTACCCTTTTTTCATAATTATTAACTCACTTTGTAAACCCACTCTGTTCTCATGTAATGAAGAAGTATTTGCTATACAAAAATGATCATGAAAATTGTCCTACATTCTTAACCTCATATCTGAAATAGCTGAGTATTAGATATCAACATCACTAGAAAATATCAAATGTGTGCATTAATTTGAGATGTTAATCTCTCGATAGAATAAGGTGCCTTTAAAAGCCATCTCAAATGGAATCTTAAACTTCAGTCTTTGAGATCATCTATAAAGCAAGTACTAATCAGGAAGGTTGGAAATATCTGTTCATAAATCTCTCATTTCTGAGATGAATTATCTAATACCATTCTCTATATAATGCTGTTTATACACCAGAAATAAACCCTATTATACATATTTTTTTAGTAGCAAAATAACACCTTCAGATTTTTTATACATATGGATCTTATTTTTTCAGTTATAGATGAATATAAAGTTATAAGAAATTAGATAACACAATTATCACTCCTAAAAAAGAGTACTATAACAAAAACCTATTAATCTGAGATTTCATGACAATGAAGAACTACCCACTACCCAAATATGAAGTAAAAATAAGATGAACTATGACAACATTATTCCAAGGTTCTTCTATGGCACCCAACATCTGACAATTTTTGGAAAGAACACCTTTTAAACTATGTTCTTTCACTATATATCTTTATGTAAATATACCCCTACTACCTTCAAATGGCCAGCAAAATACAGGAAGAAGGAAGCATACTGACAGTGAAATATGCACCATGTGACATTTCTCTGACAAATTTTTATGTTCATTATGAACACAACATGCATGCAAACACACATACCATAAAAAAATTTCCTTGCCAACCACTCAAAAATTGGTAGAGACTGCACTAATCATACAACAGTCAAACTGTAAAGGAAAACCTTTCAAATTACATCATCGTAATCTATGTTCGCAACCTTAACACAGATCACAGATGACATGTGACACTAAAAATGAAAAGAAAGTGTACTAAATATCCAGGTTAGAAAAAAAAACCAGAAAATGCCAACAGCCCTACATCACAACGGGATCCAAATGCTATGGAATTTGAGAACCAAACTGGCTATTTTGAGAAAGGAGGGAGAAGCAGGTGGTTCCTCCAGGTACAAACTGAAAAAAGTCTGCCCTAATGTTGAATATATTATACCATCTCTTCAATAAAAACAAATCTATATATACTGCATCATTCATATCCACTCGATTTAAAGTATTTACTCATATGGCAAAAAAAAAAAATATATATATATATATATGAATATATATATATAAATATGCGCGTGCGTGTGTGTGTGTGTGTGTGTGTGTGTGTGTGTGTGTGTGTGTGTGTGTGTGTGTGTGTGTGTGTGTGTGTGTGTGTGTGTGTGTGTGTGGTGTTGTATTACTATATATCTATGTATATAATTTTTATATATATATATATATTGTATATAGTATGTAATGTTGTATTTAATCATGTATTATATACCTATATATAGGTATATAATATCAGTATACTATATATCTCGATCTCTACATATAACATATTACCTATCTATATATATGATTATATCTCTATATATCTAATGTATACATATTCTATATTATATGTATATATAGTATCTGATATCTCTATCATATATATCTAGTAATCATGTATATATATACTATCCATATATATATATGTCTATATGTATCTACATATATATCTCTATATATATATATAATATATATATATATATATATATATATATACTATCATTTGGTTTCCCAAACTTTTCTGGTCGTCTAAATGATCCACTTTCCCTCAGTGGGGTCCATTGAGTGCCTGCAGTCCGAACATTCATCTTATTGGTTCAACTTGTATTTTTTCTTTTGTTAAGTATTAACAAGAAATTGTTTTTGCTTTGCTAAATTCCATATAATTAATGACATGGTACCAAAGAGTAAAATAATATAATTAAAAAAATGCATTATTGCGAAAAGCCAAGTAAAACATGGCTTTTTGATAACCTTAGAATAATTTTAACATTAAATCATTTACTATCTTCAGCGTCTCAATGTCTGGTTTTATGTCAAGAACAACATAATCAGAGAATCAAGGGAAGTAGTATTCATGTGTCTGCACAAGCCCATTGCACAGATCTGTAGCTGTAACCTGTAAGTTCTTTCCACTGCTACCTACAGCTAAATTCATCGATTTTATATATACATATCCCTCAGATAATGGCCCCTACCTTCACAACCACATGCCCCAAGCTGTGGGAACCACTGTCGTAGAGGCCGAAACTCTCGCGGGGTCTTCTCTTTCCGCCAAAATCCTCCTTTCCACCTATTTTTCTCTCTTGCAAGTCCTGAGCGAGCGGGAGAAGCTTCCGTTCATTGAGGAAGCGAGAGATTGCGAGCCAGAACAGAAAGATCACCCAGAACTATAAGGTAATGGCTTAAGTATATGGTATTGAAGTTCTTGCTTTTAAAGTATCGCATGCCCTGTTTAGTGGTGCCGTATTTTCCGGTATATTTACAATTCCATATGTTAGTTGATTTATCCCCCGACTTTTGAGTATAACGTGAGGGCGGCCTCTGTATAATTGTCTCATTACACATTTAATTGTTAGTCACTTCCTTTGCCCCTATTTTATTCCACGAAATGAATATCTGTACCTCACGTAGCCATCCCAGTATCAAGTCCCAGACGTCGGAAACCTCCCAAAGCCTGTTCGAGTCCTTGGAGTGCTGACCAGGAGCCAGGACCTTTGCCGTATCGTGTCCAAGGGTGAGTATTTTGAGAAATTAATTATTTTGTGTGCTATAAACATTATTGCCATAGCTACCGTTTGATAGTACCGATAATAATCAACAGTTCATGCATGTTCTTTGATGTGCTAGTTTCTTTGCATTACATTGACCAGAGCCCCTTATCTTTTCTCAGGGGTCTCATGGCTGGCTAGTTGGGGGTTCTGCCAGGGGTGGCATGGGCGACTCTGGCCCCCCTCCCAGCCGCTCCACCTACCCAACGCGCTAAAACCACCCTCAACAACATAACATAAGCGTAGGAAGTGACGTTATTTGAAATATCATGTTATATAGTAGTATAAAGACTATTTATTTCGCATTTTTCAACAGCGTAATAAGTGCATATATAAGCGAGTGGGACTAAGTGAACTCTTGTTATATTTAGAGATATTTGTGCCTTCTTGTTATATATCTAACAAATTCAAACAGACTGTCATGCTTTAAAACGGTGTGTATTAGTGTATTAACCATATTTTTTACACTTTTGCTACTGTGATCTTGGAATATAAATTTATATATACTCTTTTCGTCTCTCTTCTCTCTTCATCTCTCTCTCTTTCTCTCTCACTCTCTCGTTCGTCTCTCGTCACTCTCACTCTCTCTCCCTCTCTCCTCCTCTCCTCTCCTCTCTCTCTCTCTCTCTCTCTCTCTATCTATATATCTATGTATCTATCTATCTATCTATCCTCTCTCTCTCTATTTCTCCTCTCTCTCTCTCTGTCTCCGCCTCTCTCGTCCTCTCCTCTCTCTTCTCTCTCCCTCTTCCTCTCCTCTCCTCTCCCTCGCCCTCTCCCTCTCCCTCTCCCCTCGTCCCTCTCCCCTCTCCTCTCCCTCTCCCTTACCTCTTCCCTCTCCTCTCCCTCTCTCTCTTCCTATCTCTCTCCCCTCTCTCTCTGTGTCTCTCCCTCTCCCTCTCTCTCTGTCTCGAATGTCAGCATGTCGACATTTTCCTATCTTTCTCTTCCCTCCTTCCTTTCTTCCCTCCGTCCTTCCACTCCCCTTTTCCTTTCATTCCCTTCCCAGCTTCCCCTCGTCCTTTCTCTGTCCCCTCAGTTACTTTTCCTTAAAGCCATCTTCGTTCCATATATGCCAATTTCTGTTCTTTCAATTCCGGCTTCGTCTGCCACGCCCCAGGTATGGCCGAAGGGAACTGCCAGAAGCGACTGTAGTTTTCCAGCAAATCTGGCCAGCTTCCTCCAGTTAACGTTGCTAAGGAGCCATACACGGGAATCCACCACGCATTGCGCACTTCGCTGGTCTGGACGGTCTTCGAAGGCTCAGCTATTTGGGTGCGCCATTGCTCTCTCCTCTTTCTCTTATCTTTTCTTTCTTGTCTTTTCTTTTTCTACTTGCTATTTACAAATTTTTTTCTGTAAAATTGCTAAAATATTTGCTCCTATTATCGCAGGGTAGACATCCAGTTCTTCCTTGTTTGAGTGCGTATACTTACGGTCAAAGGTGTTACACATCATTAAATTCGAATTGCCTGCCTCATTCATTCATATTTTGGTTTCCTTCACAGCCCAGCAATAGCAGTACCGAGTGGTAGTGGTCAGCCCGTCCATGAATTACTCAAACCCCGGAGCTAAAATGAGCCGCAATGGCTCTCCAAGCTGCAAAACAACTTTCTCTTCATCAGCCTCTCTTCGTCCTTCTTTCTCTCCGTCCAGTTCCTCGTCCGGTTCTTCGTCCTCCACTTCGTCAGCAGCCTTCTTCCGGGACGACACCACAGCCGCATAGTTGCGGCGACCTCATGAGGCGCCCGCCTTCGGCAGGTCTATTCCAGGTAAACTGACCTTCCACAAATACTGAATTCTTTTAGCCTTACTTTTCTTAGTACTCCTTTGCCTTTTCCCTTTTTCCCTCTACATTTACTTATCACATACTAAGCTCGTCGATAATGTTTTAACAAAATATTAGAGGCATAAATGTCCACAGCTTGTGGTGTTATAATCTATATGTCTCGAATCCATCACATGCCTGTATGTTTTTTTGTTCATTTATTATTTAAGGTTTGATCCAGTAACCTTAGGAATTTTATTTAAGCAAGGTTAAGAAAAAGATTTTATCATTCAAATTCGGACTCCGTATCTTTATTAGAATTTGAATTAGTCTTGTTTTCATGTGTCGAAGAAGAGGTTAAAATTTGTCCGTCATTTTGCATTTTAGTCCATTCCTGAAATATGTTTGTAATTAAATAAATTCCATTAACCAGAGATAATGCCAAACACGCTGAAATGTAATACATAAAATTTAAAAAACAAGTGAACTTTTGTGCGGCAAAAGCACCGACTGTGGCCATGTATTTACTTTCTCAAAACCAATGGCATTTTTTTTTTCTAGACAAGAAGACAATCACGCTTTGTTTTTTAGTTTTGAAGGTTTTCGCATTCAAATATTGTATAATTACCAGGAAAAATCTGATCTGGAAATTGAATATAATGTAGAGTATTTCAGTTAAACAGAGACATGAAAATTAAGAAAACTAATTTACTACCATTTCATCCGCAGAATACAGTCAGTACGCCGAGTGAAAGTGTGCAATTTTTCTCAATGGTTCAATTAATCAAATATTTTGTTCTTTATGATTTTCTTATCGAGGAGTCATGTTTTTCTACCACAGAGGAGCGTCAACTGGGGGGAAGGGAGACCCCAACCCAAGAATGTGTCCAGTCCTCAAGTCTGGCTTCAACCATCCCTCCCTCCCGAAGGGCCACAATTCTACTTTTTTTTTTTTACTATATACACCTATAAGTCTAGTGTATTTAAAATGACCTATAGAATAGCTAATTTTCTTTTTTTTTTGTTCTCTTCGCTCACCAAACATCCCCCTCAAAAGGCACACACGCACAAGAAGCTGAAATGATACCCCGCTACCACTACGTTAAACCCTTAAAATTGTATTAATTGGATTCTATATTGCATGAGGCGCAAAAGTCTGTTGCTGTTGGAGGTTACTATAATGTAACTGTGGAATGTCAGCCCATCTAGTTCTAAATGCCTATATTCTGTAAGTAATGAAGAATCTAATAGTTGTCCGACTGCCCACAATATGAAAACAAGATCAAACAAATAAGAAAGAATATTCATGTCATTTTGAAGTTAGAAACGTAAATCGTCATGTGAACTTGCAGAAGGGTGCCCTGTCAGTAGAATGGATTTGAACCCATGTTTTCTTATGTGACAAATGTCAGAATATATTACTTTTTGAATCATCGATACCCACACAATGCCCTTTGCTGATAACCCTTCCTTTCCTTAGAACTCATTGTTATCGCTCATGTTCCAAGCTTCCTTATTATTAGTGATTATGGTTTTAGTCTGTTTCTACTATAAGCTTTTAACTTTATTCCATTGCATTTTGTACATATATATTTATGCTGCAGGTGTATTTGTTTGATTATTGGAGGTAGAGAAAGCTGAATGCATAAAGTAAATGCTTCAAATATTCAGACGTTACTTGGATTGGGAAAATTTTCAGTGTGTTCGAGAAAATTGCTCTACTGTGTAATTTTGCATTTGTAAACATTGTCATGCTTAAAACATCTATTTTTTTAAGATTACTAACAAATTCAGCATATGCTTTTTGAAATATGATCAGGCCTTGGCTCTATGAGATTATATTTGTATAAGATGCTTATTCATGTACAATTCAATCAAAAATGACTTTTATTCATTTTAGCTCAATCATCTTCTCCACAGGGCCACATGTTTGCAGGATCAGCTCATGCCCCAGGGGCCATGAATCTACGGGTGCTCAGTCTTTTTCTATCACTCTGTCCCAAGGTCTTCACCCATACTACTGACCAAGATAACCCAGTTTTTCCATAATGCTTTTGAGCCTATTAGGTTAGTTAGGCATATAATGCTAGTGCATTTTTCTTCCTCCATTTCTTTGAGATTCATCTGCCACTTTTTCTAGTGTATGATCTCTCCAGCTGTCACTATCATTTTTAAAATCCTCAGACACAAGAAAGCATTTGGTATAAGAGGAACTGTGTGTAAGATATCCTAACACAACTTTTATTTTGAGACTGGTAATGTAATTCGAATGATTGAAATATAGTAGAAAAAATCAACTGGAATGCTATCACGGAACTGGTGAATCAACATTCATCATAGAAGAGATGTTCTGACACAAGTTCTGAGCTGGAAAGTGGGCATATATTGAATCTCAGACCAGTGAAACTTATGGTAAAAATCTAATACTGCATATGCCTGAACAATTTCCATAGACATATACTGCAGTTTTTTGATAATTTGTTATTCCTGTGGCACAAGTTTTAATATACGGTAACCAAATGACCACATGGCGTCATGTCACTCACCAATTCATTGCTGGGCCAGAAAGGTTCAGCCTAGAACAGGCTTCATGGAGAAAAAGCAGCTATTGAGAAGCTACTGACTAATAGTCAGCTTATTATAAACAGTAAAAGCAAAGAAGGGGGCTGTGCTTATTTCAACAACAACAAAGCAAACACTTATCTTTCTGATATTTTTGAAGGGTGAATATTCTTATTTGTGATTTTTCTTATTATTTATGTGCTTATTAGCCACAATATAGGCTGAATGTTTATTTCTGTGGTTGTGGTGTCTGTTTCATATGAAGAATCATTTATCACAAGATTTGTGTTTACAAAATATAGATATCAAAATAATGTATGTAATATACAAGCCAAAAACATACATGATAAATTATGTATTCGTCAGATTTTTACTTTAATTGTTGTCAATGGTAAAAGTGAATTTGTGAAAATTTTAAAAAATGAACTAAATATGAAAAGAAGTAGTATCGTAATTAACTTATTTTCTTGTTTGCACTTTATGAATGATCACTTACAATGAGTAACCTTTCCTAAATGTTTTAATACTATACGTTTATGAATAATTTTTATAATGCTTTTTACATCAATTGTTGTTTTAACCTATTTAAATTTCTCATTAAACCATTGTAAAACGACTAAGCCAACTATCATTTCTTCTAATACTGCATATAAAAGATTAATCTCTAACTGTATATAATTAATCCTTTTATCTGAGGGTTTAAGTTAAATCAAAATTTAGAAAAAAAATCATTTATTATGTATACAGAATCATACCTTTTAAGAAGAAAAAAGTGAAGTGGAGATTATCATTATTGTAAACTGGTCTGAAAACATTTGGCCTTCCTGACGAGTTAAACAACACTCTACATTATCATACTTGACAATTTACCCACTGCTGCACATCAAGTACATTTATGCTACTGTGGCTTGTTTTTGTGATTTCATTACACACGCGGTGGCTCACAGGTGGCTACACTCAGCACCCGAAGAAGTTCATTTGTAGGCCTAACTGAGCTCACCTGTATTTACGGGAGGGGGGGGAAAAGTTTTTGGTTGTTGTTGTTTTTCATATATTATTATCATTTATAGTTGTGCTACAATGATTTATACAAAAGTTATTAGGAGTACTAAAAGCAATGAAAATAACTGAGCTCACCTGTGTTCATGGGGAAAAGTTTTTTTGTGTTTTTTCTTCAGATATTTATCTTTATTTGTTTGTAGTAGTAATGCAGTACTTGAGATATGATTATACACATGCTTTTAACGTACTAAAGCCATGATAAAAAGGTTTATCCTAATCAACGGACTGGTGAGATCAGTAGGGCTAGTACATCTCATAAACTACAATCACATTATTAGGACATGCAAATATTGTATAGGCTGCCATCCCGGCATTAATTGGTTAATATGAACACAGTGCAAGAAAGTATGATTTGTTCCTGTCATTGAATAGTTCTTTTTTTATCAATTTCATCTACCGCAACAGCCTGCTGAGATAGCCTTACAATAATATATGAGCCCAATATTTTTTTTTCCCCAAATTTTATCATATCATTATAGGAATTAAAATTATGTGACTTGATAGCTTTCAAACAAGACTTGTTAATTTAACCCACTTCATTCTCCTAATGTAAGCTCTTTTGATATAAACTGCTGTCCTTCCCATGGGATGACATATCCCGACTAGGCAGTTAGCAACACTTCTATTTCTATGGAGGCTTTATTATATCCACATCAATAATTGTTTATTGTGGAGTCTTACAGGAATCTCAGTATTGTTTGGCCCTTATAAGAAATTATGCAAATGTAATTTTTTATCATTATTGTTTATGAAATCATTTGTAGTAGTTTTCTTATTAGCAATTTTTTAAATCACAAGAAAAGACATGCTACTTAAAGTTCACAAAGTGCCAAGGAGAACAGACTTTCAAAAAAACAAGAGACAAAGATGAAATATCTGGTTTTCCTGTTTTACATAGTTGAATAACAAACAGTTCCTGCGGATACCTAACACAGTTGGCAATATAGTACACTTTTAAAGAAAGAAAAAGACAAGTATGGCAGATAAATTTTTTGCAAATCTTTTCTCTCTCTTTAAGTACTAATTTGTGTTTGTGCATCAAATTATTGTACTCTGCGAATATCAAAAGACGGATAATAATAGAGAAATATCAAGTGTAATAGACATCATCATTTGTAATTTCTTCTATGAGAATTTTCACATAACGCCTTTATTTTTAGTGAACATAAACATTAAAGTTTATGCTTTCATAACTACATAAATATAGACAAATTGTACTTTTTGGAACGTCACATCGAAAGTGAAGCACTAATGTCCATAAACTCTGTTCTGTAATTTCTCTTTGTAAAATTGTCCAACTCTCATCTCTGTTAGATTCTGTGTAACCAGTTCTTCATTTATAACCCAACTGACCTCTGTAATCTGTTAGATCCCAATAACAATGTCAAATATTCTTTTCTTTTTGGCTCTGATATTTCACTTTAGAAAGAATATAAAACTTGCAATGGCATGACTTTGCTACATCAAAGTCATAAACTTTAACAACTTTGTGGCAACCTTTCAAACAAAAAGACATTGTACATAACCATTGACACTACAATTTTCACTCTATTCGCAACATTGATAATTTTTCTTCCAACGTATGGCGTGTCAAACTTGAGAAAATATGAGCATTCATTACCCTATCAACCATTACAACAGTTTACAAACTGAAGTACAATAACACTCAAAGACAAATAAAGTTATATACAAATATATACTCAGATAGCTTATAGATATGATCGTTTATATATATAATTTATTTTCATAAACACCTAAGTTCACAGTACATCTAACCCTTGTATCAATAAAGAGAGATAGATGTATCGTATTGCACAATTTATTAGATTCTTTATATGTGTAAAGAAAAAAAAAAGCAACTGTGGAGCGGTATATTCTGAAATACATGAATAACGGATTCTATCTAGAGTTTAGTTCTTTCATTAACTAATGTAGATGAGACATCCTTTGCAAGTAACGACAAGAGCTTATAGATTTCTTAATTTTTTTATCCACGTTACCTCTGTTCTTGTCATAATTATTAACTCTACTCTTGTAAACCCATCTCTGTCTATGTAATGAGAAGTTTTGCTATATACGATATCAAAATCGAATCATGAAAATTGTCCTCACATTCTTAACCTCAGACTGAAATAGCTGAGTATTAGATATCAACATCACTAGAAATATCAATTGTGTGCATTATATTTGAGATGTTAATCTCTCGAGTAGAATAAGGTGCCTTTAAAAAAAGCATCTCAAATGAATCTTAAACTCAGTCCCTTTGAGATCATCTATAAAGCAGTACTAATCAGGAAGGTTGGCAATTATCTGTCTCATAATCTCATCATTTCTGAGATTAATTATCTTACCGATTCTCTATATATGCTGTTTATACACCAGAAATAAACCCTATTGATACTCTTTTTTTTAGTATCAAAAATATACTACCTTTTACCCAAGATTTTTAAATACATATGGATCTTATTTTGTTCAGTTATTTAAGATGAATATAAAGTTATAAGAAATTAGAGTAACACAATTATCACTCCTAAAAAAGAGTACATAAAAAAAACCTATTAATCTGAAGATTTCTATGACAATGTACACTACCCACTACCCAAATATGAAGTAAAAATAAGAATGAACTATGACAATATTATTCCAGGTTCTTTCTCTGGGAACCAACATCTGACACAATTTTTTGGAAAGAACACACCTTAAACTATGTTCTTTCATATACTATCTTTATTTAAATATACCCTACTACCTTTCAAATGGCCAGCAAATCAGAAGAAGTGAGCATACCTGACAGTGAAATATGCACTCATGTTGACATTTTCTCTGACAAATTTTTATGTCATTGATGACACAAACATGCATGCAAACACAGCATACCATAAAAAATTTCCTGCAACCACATCCAAAATTGGTAGAGAACTGCACTAATCATACAAACAGTCAACTGTAATGAAAACCTTTTTCAAATTACATCATCGTATCTATGTTCGCACCTTAAACACGATCACAATAGTTGACAGATGTGACACTTAAATGAAAAGAAGTGTACTAAATATCCAGGTTAAGAAAAAAACACCGAAAATTAGCCAACAGCCCGTACCATCATCCCGTGATACCAATGCTATGGAATTTGAGAACCACACTGACTATTGTTGAGAAAGGAGTGGAGGCAAGCTGAGTTGGTATCCGTCCAGGATACCAACATGGAAACAAAGTCTGCCTACTGTTCTGAAATATTAATTTATACCATCTCTTCAATAAAAACAACTTACTATATTGTAGCTGCATCATTCATATCCCCCTCGATTAAGTTTTGACTCTATATGGCAAAAAAAGAATATAAAGAAAAAAACAACAAAAAAAAAAAACAATTGATAATATATCTATATATATATAGTAAGGCGTATCACCGCGAGTGATACTGCATATTATATTATATATATTATTATATTATATAAAAATTATGCGCGTGTGTGTTTGTTGTGTTGTGTGTGTTTGGGTGTGGTGTGTGTGTGTGTTGTGTGGTGTAGTGTGTGGGTGTGTGTGTGTGTGTGTGTGTGTGTGTGTGTGTGTGTGTGTGTGTGTGTGTGTGTGGTAGTGTATGGTTGTGTATGTGTGGTGTGTATGTGTGTGTGTAATGTGTGTGTGTAATGTGTGTATCATACATACAATACCATACATCCATACATACAAACATACATACATATATACACACACACAAAACAAACACAACAACCTAACAAACCACCAAACAAACACCACACCCACACACAGCACCCACACACACACACACACACCAAACAACACGCACTACCACACACACACACACACATACCACACAAATTCCCAAGCAGTTTAATAATACTCAATACAAATTCTCTAAAACAATTAATCAATTGGCTCTGGACTCAACTACTCACAATGAGAATGATCAGCTTGTCAATAAATATAAATATGTTTGATGCTGGTGATCAAATGATGTGCTAAAACATTTAAATTTCATGAGATTTCCTACACTTGTATGATGAGATGACCGACTTATAATATCAAACTATCCAACTTATCACAGTTCCTATGATCCCGTACAGAGTCTTCGTGTTCAAAAATGCAGTGACATCACTATGAACTAATAACAATGCACATACATCAACAATCAACCCTGCACACACATGATGATCATAGGCGTACACACATTTAATCATGAGGGGTAAAGCATCTAGCAATACACCCAGTAGATAACACTAACTACGAAGCTGGAGGTCCAAGGTCCGGTATTTGACGCTATTGATCCATCTGATTTGAAGCGCTTCTTCCCATCGACAGATAATGAGTTCTGAAACGAGGCTAGTATCAGTTACGATAGTAAGATACATTTATTTTTTTATTTATTTTTTATTTTTTTTAGTACCCCCATGATTCATTACTCTTAATTAGTTTCCAATCATCTTTTTAAATTTAGGCTTGTCATGTTTCCTGATTACAGGACTTTTGGGAGAAACGGATATATAAACTATGTGGCATGCTAACTCTACAAAACATACCACACTAAAAGATAAAGGCAGAACCAAATGCGTGTAACACATAGATTCCACAATCTAAAACCTCTTTCACCACTTTTTCAGCACCACATTTAGTCACTACACCACTTCCGTCGTTGGTTTGTTCATCCTTCTTATGGGAGAGCATGGTGTTAGGCGTCCAATATTTGCTGGGTACCGGAGATGACAACAGCCATGGAATTAGATTCTGTTGCATGTCATCGTCCTCACCACTTCCCAACCCCAAAACTTGTTGCTGAAGCCATTGACAGTTCGAAACTGGTCAGCTGTCATGGCACTTCACATCCTCAAAGATGTCGTTGTAAGGATGTCTGGTCCAAGAGGGGTAAATGCATTAATTAATGGATTTATATTCAGTTGCGTGTTTCCCCCTCTTTGAGTAACAACTGCATCTTTCCCCTCAGGTTAAGTTTATAATTATTTACTTGTATTCACTTTCTTCCTAAATATTTATATAACCAACTTTCAAATCTTCAGTTCCTCTTCTTAGACCCACATATTGTTAAGATACTTCACTTGTCAAACATAAAAAATGTACTTCAATCTTTAAAAAAAATATATAATACGATTAATACCCTCACACTGCCTATATTCATAGAAACTATCTATACCTTTTGATTTCGTCAAAAAATTAACCCACCTCCCACCATGGATGGCTATGGCATTGCCATTATCCCAGAAAGAGTTTATTTCATTAACTGCTTTACACATAATGCTCTACAAGTACGAAGTCACTCCATACGCCAATTATGCGTACTACCTTCTCACCTGTTTTACTTTTTGCCTTGATTTCTGGAAATATTTTTTGGTATCTTATATTCTGTTAATTATGTTGATAAAAGTATTAAATACTATGAGGTCTACAGTAACATAACAGCATTGATATTGAGTGGCATTAGTAAAAAAAAAACATTATCCTGGACACTCAAAGGAAACGTGACTCATATGAGGTCTACTACTTGACTCCTTTATGGCTGAAGCACCTTGTGAGTACCTACTATGTAACTTTCGATGAACAATACTACAGTGAACGACTAACTTTCCTGGTTACATGTTGGTTAACTACAAGGCAAACGACAAACTACTTATATCCCATACTGTCAATAGCTATGGACCCTATCCTTGGCCTGTTCTGGGCACGTGTATATAAGGTTTACTGTCCCAGTCCTCTGAGCAGTCAAATCACATCATCGGGAGATATAAAACCTCATACGGATATTGCTTCAGGCCGTCGAGAGCCACCAACAGTTCATCAGCATTGCTCGGTTTAAAGCTTGCACCACTACCCTTAAAAAAACAATTCAGAAATGTTTAAAGAATATACAGAGAGTTACATTACATGTTTAGAGAAGATCACAGTTAGTGTAATCCATTATATAATTTTGAAAATTTTGATTTTATATCACTGTAGTCGGAAAGTAATGATACTTAACAGAATAAATAAAGAGGTCTGTACTACCGGCTTTTGCTTTTAAACTCTTTTCAACAAGGACATAAAAAATAAGAATAAATAAAATAAATAAATAATATAAAATTGGAATCAGCAAACAAGGGTTTTACTTTCTTCTAAATGGTTTCTATTACAGAGTAAGCAATTTACATTCTTCAACTATCTTTTTATAACAATAGACTATAGCTCTTTCATACATAAATACATTTGTAAAATCATATCTTCATAAATTGTCTGTACTATTTTAAGAAAACACAAACAGAAGGTGTATATATGCATCCCCCTCAAAGGCTAATCATTACCCTGCTTGCTCAACCCATAGCTGCATAGTCAATCATGCTGTCGCTCGTAATATTTGATGTATGTGTGTATATGAACATGGCTAAGTGCTGGACTCCTGTCTCTGTATGGAATGATAATTGGCCACTCGATGGCGTGCAAGCACTCGCTGGTCGAAACGACCTCCAGGTTCAAGCTCTGGCCTGCTCTTTTTCTTGCTCCTCTAGGTTTGGCACTGGACCGATAGTAATTTTGACAGAGCCGCACTGTGTGAGTGAAAGAATGGGTATTTGCAATTTGTTTGGAAAAAAAAAAAATAAATTGTATACTTAAATCTATCACTCCACTCTTGATCTGCAATACTTTTACACAAAAAAGTTCTATTGAAAAATACAATTATCATACCTAACTTAGGCGGACGGGGAGGACACAGAGCTTTTTCTTTGGCTCAACAGATACTCGCTTTGTTCCCCGGCAAACTCTACTGGTGCTGAATTTTAGTTCCTATTTTCCTACATCTTTGACAATTTGAGGTAATTTTCAAACAGTTTGGGCAAGTCTGATTTCATCACTAACCGTTCACTAATTACTTGGACGGTGCTTTGACTGACATTCATTTTTGTTGTTCGCATTCTGAGTTTTGAATATTTGCTGAATTCCCCTGATTGCAGCGACTCAATCTTAGACGGTTCTCAATTATGGCGCCCTGAGGCTGAGCCTGAACCCTGGTTTTTATCTTCTTTTCTTTTATACTGATTTTTCTTTTCTTTTTCCATCCCTCCTTTTCCGTCTTTTTCTTTATATTATTCTTTTTCTTTTTCTTTTTCTTCTTTCCTCCTCCTCCTCCTCCTCCTCCTCCCTCCTCCTCCTCCTTCCTCCTCCTCCTCCTCCTCCTCATCTCCTTCTTCATTTGACAAAGTTCTGTGTACTTTATCCACCATTTCCTTTTCATTTTGTTCACTCTATAATTCATTCTCATTGGTCTTTTCAAGAATGCACCTTCTCCTCTTCTGTTCCACTTAATGCTTTTGTCCCCTACACAAGGGTCTGTTGATGGCATTACCCCCGGGTGTGCGTGAGCCACCATCTGGTGGGCTTCCCGTAGTGGAAGCAGCCATGGCTAACTTAGGAGTCTCACCCCATCGAACCTAATGACACAGGAAATCAGTATCGCTTTATTATAGACTTCATATACCTGATTACTAAATACTACCGGAAATTCAAAACTGTGTAGAGTAAATCATTTAACACAAAATTCATAACAGTTCCAAAGCAGCTCATAAATGTCAAAATTTAAAATGAAAAGTCCAACATAGTATCTACAAATCTCAATCAATTTCAGCTACACCTTTTTGACTCAAAGTGGCAAGTGTCTCTGCTGAAGTACCCATTAACTAAATAAGAGTCATAGTGTCCTGTAAAGAGAAGTTTAGGGAAAATTGTGCCATCATTCAGCAAAAGAATCACGAGCAGCATAGCTCCAGAAAACCGTTGGGCGATCCAGACACAGGATGGGCTCTCGCTGACGCACAGAGAACCTTGGTACCCCTTCACGTAGCTTGGGTATATGCAGACCTCCCCAAGACGCCCCATCTGAACGGGAGGGTACATCCTTAGGCACGCCATGAAAAATGTTGGAGAGAAATTAGGTATTACAAGGTGTGTTACAGACGTCTTTTTGCAGCATTATATTTCCTTTCTTTATGGATCGCATATGGACAAGAATTTAATGTAGTAAAATTTCTTTTCATTGTTCTCACCAATCAACGATCTGCACAAAAATCAAATATGGAGTCAACGCCCCCAGTTCATAGTATAACTCTCAAAAATTCCTAATTTACCTAAATACTGAAGCTCTGCCCAGGCAAGCCGGCTTTCTGATCCCACGATGATATAACTTTCTCTGAAGTACAGTTCCTGTTTAGTGGATATTCTTTGATCTGCCTTTGGGTTCTGCGATCTTTCTTCCATATTTTTCGTCGGCTGGATTCCTTGTCCTCCTCTGTGAGGCTCTTTTTTCCCAGCCCTAAGTGCAAGATCAACAACTCTTCTTTCTATCTTCTGCCCACTAGCCGGTGAATCCTCAGGGGAATGGTGCGGGCTGTAGTTTATCATAAGGCTGCAATTTTCCTGGTATGTCTTTGTGATTGCGTCTGAGTTGTGCGGGATTCCTTCATGGCTATAATAATCATACTCCCAAGTGTACAACTGGTGGTTTTGAGGACATGGAATGGGCGGTAGGGAGATAAAAGGTCCAGTAACAGAAGAATTTCTTGAGTAAAGACTCTCGGGTATTAGAACAGATTTTTTTGCTTTCTTCTCAATCACAAAAACATAAATGTTTTAGAATATCAAACATATACCTACTATAAAATAAAATAATTACAAGACTTTGCTATGGATGTTGCAGTGTAATTTGGTGGGATTACATGACACAAAATTTGGTAATCCCATCATGCCACAAAACAATATAACTGGGGCAGAACAAAACTACTTATAAGTTTCTTATTTATGCTTGCACAATATGCAATCATTACATCTGCTTTGCTAGTTTTCAAAAGTTTTTTGCTTCTTTTCAGTTCAATAATATCTAGTTTCATTCATTCTTTGTTGCATGTTATCTGGTCACAGATTTTTTCAAGTCTATTTAGCACATTAGATCAGATCTCCCAATATTACATGACAAAAATACATATTTTGTCCTTCTTTAAAAATACACAGGTAAATAAAACAAAAGGATAAGAATACCAACAATACTCTGGCAATGCCTTAAGTCTGCATACTATTCACTTATTGTTTTCTTCTATTTCAATTTCCGTTTCAATCTTTTTTCCACAGTGCAACTGAGAAAAAGTACGTTCCTCTGTGTGGCGTGATGCTGGCACCCTTACCTGAAAGCAAGAACAAACTTGGTTATAAGGAATCAACACAAATGGCTGGGTAATAATATGTCGCTGTGTTGAGTAGGTTCTCTAAGGGTATGGGACACTGATCTGGGCTGTTGGTGATGGGTTGACTGTATCATCATGTGTTATAAACATACTCTAACTTATACTTCTATTTAATACTTATATCTTATACTTATACTTATATATATATATATAGATATATAATATATATATTATATATATATATGTATATATACTTATATCTGATATATATATTATATAACCATGATTATACAATATATTATGCCATATATATAGTATTTATAATACTATAGATATACTATTATATATAACTATATATATACTATACCTCATAGACTATTATATATTATATATAATATCTAATATATAGTATAATATCTATATATATATATATATATATATATATATATAATATATATATATATGTTGTACTGTACTCTATACTCTATATCTAATCTATAGTTATCTATCGTATCTATGCTATCTATCTATCTATCTATCTCTCTATCTATCTATCTATCTATCTATTCTATCTATCTATCTATCTTATATATACATCCATACGACATTATATATTATATTATATATATATATATATTATATATATATATATCTTATTATATTATAGAATATATACATACATTAGTATCTATATATATATATTTTTATAACTTTTTATATATATGAATATATATATATAGGATATCCGTTATATATATGATATTAGTACTATATTATACATCTCATCTAATCCTATCTCTCATGTTATCTCAGACTTATCTATAATATACTTTATATTATATATATATTATCTTATATATATATATATTTCATAATTTATCGGGGACGCGGTGGGCCGCATGGTTATAGCGTCGGACTCAAGACTGTCACGACTGTAATTCTGAGTTCCGAGTGTTCGAGTCAACTGGCCGGCGGCGTTGTTTCCCTTTCCCTATGGGCAAGGAACTTTTCACCTCGATTTGAGCCTGCCTAGCCACTGGGTGGCCAAGCCAGCCCAAGTCAGTGCCGGCGTATAAGATTGGTGACGTCGGAAAAAAAAAAAAAAAAACACCGTTGGTCGGTTAATGCAATGTGCAAACCACCAGTCTCTGATAAATTTGCCAAGAAAATCATGGAAACCCATGATCGCCAAGATCCCGCGGTGGCCGAATGGCTAAGCATATCGGACTCAAGACTGTCACAAACGTCAATCTGAGTTTCGAGGGTTCGAGTGACCTCCGGCGCGTTGTTCCCTGTGGGCAAGAACTTCGACTTCGCTTGCCTACCTAGCTCTGGGTTGGCCTAAGCCTGCCCAATCAGTGCTGGTCCAAGCCCGGGATAGATAGAGAAAATGAGTTCCTAAAAAAAAAAAAAAAGGTACACGGCACTCTCGCGTGGAAAGGACTGGGGTACTCCTACCACGTACTCCCACTCCAGAGCATCACACATGAAAAAACTACAGTAAGTTATCATGCTAGTGACCAGGGCGCTCAGACATGAAACCTACCTTTAAAAGATAAGATATCATATTATATATATATAATATATGTATATAATATATATATCTATATATATTTATATATATATAATATATTATGTATTGGGTGTGTGTGTGTGTGTGTGTGTGGTGTGTGTGTGTGGTGTTTGTGTTTGTGTGTGTGATGTGTTTGTCGGGCGTGTGTGTGTGTGTGTTGTTTTGTGTAGTACCTAACTGTGTGTATATATATATCCTAATAAATACATATGAGTTATCATGCCTCTGTATTTGTGTGTGTCTCATGTGTCTCCGTCTCTCTTCTCTGTCTCTAGTCATATATCTACGCCCTATCCTATCTCCTATCTTATACATATATAATATACATATTACTTATATAATATATATCCTATATATCTATCTATATCTATAATCTATCTATATATATTACTGTCCATATATACAATACATACATACCTCCCTACTCACCCACACACACACCCACACACCCACACCCACACACACACACCCACACACACACACCACCACCACACACACACACACACACACACCCACACACATAAACGAATTATATATATATATCTTTATATGTATCTATATAATATAAACATATAGTATATATGCACACGACATCTACATACAATAAATTATATACATATAATATATATATAGATAGATAATATATATATCTAGATATATATATATATATATATATATATATAGTATATTATATATATATATATATATAATAATATATATGTTATATATATATGATATATATTCTATATATACCTTATATATTATATATCTTCGTATCATTATATTATATAATATATCTATATATCTCTGATATATTAATTATATAATATATATCTTATATAGATATATCTATCTCTCTATATAAGCATATATCTCACTCTCTCTCTATCTATATAATAGTATCTATCTTCTATTATATATCTATATATACTATCTCTCTATATATATAGATATACTATCTATCGTATCTCTATCTCTCTATCTCTCCATATCTATGATGCTTCTACTCTTCTATATATATCTCTCTTCTCTATATTATCTCTCCTTTCATATAATATATCTCTTTTTATCTATATATCTCTACTATATATATATCTCTATCCTCTACTCCTCTATATATCTCTAATCTCTATTCTATCTATATCTATATATTCATATTTACTCATAGCTCTCTCTATATTCTCTCCTCTCTCATATATCTCGATCTCTATATATACTATCTCTATCTATCTCTCTATCTCTCTCTCTATCTCTTATTCTCTATCTCTGATCTTCAATACCTATATATCTATATATATATATATCTCCTATATCTATCTAATTCCTCTTTATCTCTCTCTCTATCTCTCTCTCTCTCCCTCTATCTCCTCTATCTCTCTACTCCTATTCTATCTGCTATATCTATCTATCTATTATCTATATCTTCGTCTATATCTTCTCTCTCTCTATCTATATCATCTCGTTAATCAGTAGGTGCTACGTATATAGATCGTATACTCTCTCTGTCTATTTCTATTATTATTGTCTGATCTCTGTGTGTGCCTCTATACCTCCTCTGTGTTTATATTATATTATAAGACTATTAAATTATATTATAATATAATTCTTTATTGTGTGTGTGTGTGTGTGTGCATGTGTGTGTGTGTATGTGTGTGTGTGTGGTGTGTGTGTGTGTGTGTGTGTGTTGTGGTGTGTGTGTGTGTGTGTGTGTCTATGTCTTTATGTATGTATGGATGTATATTGGTACATTATATATGATCTATATATATATATATATATATAGATATAATATATATATATATATATATTATTATAATATATGTATATATATGGTATATCTATTTATATATATTAGACATATATACATATCTATATATATACACATATACAACACACAAACATATCATATATATTATTTACTTGTATATATTATGACACACATTTATGTATACACACACACACACACAACACACACCACACACCACACACACCACACACACACACACACACACACACACCCACACACACACACCACCACACACACATAAATATATATAAATATATTACTATATAATATATAGTATATATATATATATATATATCTCAAAAATATTATATATATATCTCTCTTCTTTAACGGTAGTCATGTCTGAGCCGCCGTGGTCACAGCATGATACGTAATTGTAGTTTTCATGTTGTGATGCTCTTGGGGTGAGTACGTTGGTAGGGTCCGCCAGTTCCTTTCGCACGGAGAGTGCCGTGTCCTTTTTTTTTTTTTTTAGGTTAATCATTTTCTCTATCTTATCCGGGGCTTGGGACCAGCACTGACTTTGGCTGGCTTGGCCACCCAGAGGCTAGGTAGGAAATCGAAGTGAGTTCCTTGCCCAAGAACAACGCGCCGGCCGGTGACTCGAACCCGCGAACTCAGATTGCCGTTGTGACAGTCTTGAGTCCGATGCTCTAGCCATATGGCCACCGCGGCCTGGCGATCATGGTGTTCATGATTTTTCTTGGCAATTTATGAGCGGTGGTTTGGCCATTGCCTTCGCCCGTTGTTTTTTTTTTTTCCGAGTCACCATCTCTATTTACCCGGCACTGGACTTGGCCTGGCTTGGACACCCAAGTGGCTAGGCAGGCATCGAGGTGAAGTTCCTTGCCCAAGGGAAACAACGCGCCGCCAGTGACTCGACCACCGAACGCAATTACCGTCGTGACAGTCTTGGTCCGACCGCTCTAATACCCATCTCGGTGACCACCGCGTCCCCTATATATATACTATATATATATATATTATATAATATATATATATATATATTATATATATATATATAGATATATATATATATTTAATATATATAGTATATATATATAATCTCTATATTATATATTATAGAATCTATATTATATATATATATATAGATAGATAGATAGATAGATAGATTAGAATATATAGATAGATAGATAGATAGATAGATAGATAGATAGATAGTGTATGATAGATATAGATTTCGATATAGATATCAGATGCCTAAATATATATCTCTCTATATTATATATATATATAGCTACTATATATATATATCTATTAATATATATATTATTATATAGATAATATATATAGTATATTATATGTGTATAGTACTATAGATAGTATATACTATCGTCTCTATATAATCGTATCCTATATCCTATTATGCTGTATCTCTCTAGGTATATATATGGTATTCTATCTATAATATCTCTATATCTCTCTTCTATCTATATCTCATCTTCTCTATTATCTATATATATTTCATATATACTAAGTATAAGTATAAGTATAAGTAATAATATAAGTATAAGTAATAAAGTATGTTTATACACCATGATCACAGTACACCCACCCACAGCAACGATCAGTGTCCCTCATCATATCTATTACACAGCCATTTGTGTTCGTTCCTTATTAACCAAGTTTTTTTTCTTGCAATTTCAGGTAATGGTGCCAGCATCACGCACCAGAGGACGTCTTTTCTCAGTGGCACTGTGAAAAAAGATGAAAGGAATTTGAAAGAAGAAAACAATAGTGGATAGTATGAAGACTTAAGGCATTGCCATTATGTGTGATTCTTTATCTTTGTTTTTATTTACTGTGTATTTTTTAAAGAAGAAAAAATGTATTTTTGTCATGTAATTTGTGAGATCTGAATCTATGTCTAAATAGACTTGAAAATCCTGTAAGATAACATGCAAAGAAGGAATGAAACTAGATATGTGACTGAAAAGAGCAAAACCTTTTGATATCAAAGCAGATGTAATGATTGCCTTATTGTGTCAAATGCATAAGAACTTTCATGAGTTTTGTTGCCCAGTATATTGTTTTGTGGCTGATGGGATTACCAAATTTTGTGTCAATGTAATCCACCAAATTACCACTGCACATTCCATAGCAAAGTCCTGTATATTATTTTTATTTTATAGTAGGTTATACTGTTGAAGCTAAAACCTTTATTTTTTTGTGATCAGTAAATGCAAAACAAAAGTCTGTCACTACTCCGAGAGTCTTTACTCAAGAAATTCTTTCTGTTACTGGTTATCCTTTTTCTCTACCTCCCTCCCTTCCATGTCCTCAAAACACCCTTCTACCACTTTGAGTCTTGATTATTAATATCCATGAAGAATCCCGCACACACTCAGGACGCAATCACACGACTAACCAGGAATTCAAGCTTTGATAACATACAGCCAGCTACCATCCCGGTTTTTCCTGAAAGTCATTTCACACGGATAGGTGGGCAGAGATAGAAAGAAGATTTTTTATTCTGCCCTTGGCTGGAAAAGAGACTCACCGGGAGGACAATGAATCCAGGACTAAAATACTTGGAAGAAATATCGCATAAACCAAAGGCAAGAACTCAAAGAAGGGGTATCCACCCATGAACTGACTGTCAGAGAAGTTATCATGTGGGGATCAGAAGCGGTCTGCTGGGGCAGGCTTTCATTTTTATTTTAGGTACATTTTAGGAATGTTCTGAGTACTTTTTGTGTAGTCACTTTTAATTTTTGTGCAGATTGTGATTGTTGAATGGAAATAATTTTCAACATTAATTCTTGTCCAATGGTCCATAAGGTAAAAAAGGATATAATGCGCAAACAGACTTTTACACCCTTGGTGAACCAATTTCTTCCTCCAACATTTTTTCAGGGGCAGATGTCCCTCCCCCTTCAGATGGGGTAATTGGGAGTTTCCTCCCAGTGGTGGAAGGTGGAAGGTTCTCTGTGTCATCGAGAGCCCCTGTCTGTCGCCACGTTCTGGAAGCTCTTCCTGCTCGTGATTCTTTTGCTGATGATGGCACAATTTTCCCTCAACATTCTCCTTCTCTACAGGACCTATGACTCTTTATTTTATGTTAATGTTCTTCAGCAGAGACACTTGCCACTTTTTGAGTCAAGGTGGTGTGAAATTGATTGGATTTTGTAGATTTATGTTGGCTTTTTTCATTTGGAAATTTTTTACATTTATGTAGAATGCTTTAGGAACTTGATATTATTTTGTGTTATAATGATTTACTCTACACAGTTTTGATTTGGTAGTTATTTAGTAATCAGTTATATGGAAGTTTATCATAAGCTATACTGATTTCCTGTGTCCATTTACAGGTTCGTGGGTGAGCTCTATTTGCCATGGCTGCTTCACTACATGGGAAGCCCCCAGTGGTGGCTCCACTGCAACCACCCGGGGGTAATGCCAATCAAGCAGTACCCTTGTGTTAGTGGACAAAGCATTAGTGGAAAGTTAGAGGAGAAGGTGCATCTCTTGAAAGACAATGAGAATGAATCTCAGGTGAACAAAAATGAAAAGGAAATGGTGGATAAAGTACACAGAACTTTGTCAAATGAAGAAGGAGGAGGAGGAGGAGGAGGAGGAGGAGGAGGAGGAGGAGGAGGAGGAGGAGGAGGAGGAGGAGGAGGAGGAGGAGGAGGAGGAGGAGGAGGAGGAGGAGGAGGAGGAAAAGAAGAAAAAGAAAAAGAAAAAAATAATATAAAAGAAAAAGAAGGAAAAGGAGGGATTGGAAAAAGAAAAAGAAAAAATCAGTATAAAAGAAAAGGAAGGAAAACCAGGGTCAGGCTCAGCCTCAGGGGCATCTTTAGAACCGTCTAAGATTGAATCGCCTCAATCAGTGAATTCAGCAAATAATTCAAAACTCAGTAATGCGACAAACAAAAATGAATTGTCAGTCAAAGCACCGTCCAAAGTAGTGAACGGTAGTGATGGAAAATCAGATGCCAAACTGTTGAAAATACCTCAAATTGTCAAAGAAGTAGGAAAATTGCTAAATATTAGCACCAGTAGAGTTGCCGGGGAACAAAAGCGAGTTCTGCTGAGCAAAGAAAAAGCTCTGTGTCCCCCCGTCCCGCCTAAGTTAGGTATGATTAATTTTATTTCTTACAATAGAAACTTTTTTGTGTAAAAGTATTGCAGATCAAGAGTGATTGATAGATTTAATTATACAATTTTTTTTTTTTTTCCCAAAAAAATTGCAAACCCTCATTCTTTCTCCAACAGTGGGCTCTGTCAAAATCTATCGGTCAGTGCCAACCCTAGAGGAGCAAGAAAAGAGCAGGCCAGAGCTTGAACCTGGAGGTCGTTTTCGACCAGCTGAGTGCCGTGCACGCCATCGAGTTGCCATTATCATTCCATACAGAGACAGAGTCCAGCACTTAGCCATGTTCATATACCACATACATCCCATATTACAGCGACAGCAGATTGACTATGCCATCTATGTGGTTGAGCAAGCAGGTAATGATTAATGCCTTTGAGGGGGATGCATATATACACTTTCTGTTGTGTTTTCTTAAAATAGTACAGACAATTTATGAAGATATGATTTTACAAATGTATTATTTATGAATGATGCTATAGTCTACTGTTGATAAAAAAGATAGTTGAAGCATGTAAATTGCTTACTCTTGTTAATAGAACCATTTAGAAGAAGTAAACCTTGTTTGCTTGATTCCAATTTTATTTTATTTATTTATTTATTTATTTATTTATTTATTTTTTCCTTGTGAAAAGATGTTTAAAAGCAAATGGTAGTTAACCAGACCTCTTCTTTTATTCTGTTAAGTATCATTACTTTCCTGACAGTGATATAAAATCAAAATTTTCAAAATTATATAATGTGATTTACACTGTAACTTGATCCTCTAACATGTAATGTAACTCTCTGTATATTCTTTAAGACATTTCTGAATTTTTTTTAGGGAGTGGCAAGTTTAACAGAGCAATGCTGATGAACGTTGGTGCTCTCGAGGCTCTGAAGCAATATCCGTATGACTGTTTTATATTCCATGATGTTGATTTGCTGCCAGAGGATGACCGTAACTTATACACTTGCCCAGAACAGCCAAGGCATATGTCCATAGCTATTGACAGTATGGGATATAAGTAAGTTTGTGGGAAGGTTTGGTGTTGTTAATTTTGTTTGCTGTATTAACCACATGTCACCAGGAAAATGTAGTGTTCACTGTAGTATTGTTTCATGAAATGTCTACATAGATAGGTCCACAAGTGCTTAGCCATAAAGGAGTCAAGTAGTAGACCTCATATGATTTCACTTTTCCTTGAGTGTCCAGGATAATTTTTTTTTTTTACTAATGCTATCAATATCAATGCTGTTATTGTTACTGTAGACCTCATAAGTATTATAATTTTTTCAACATAATTAACAGAAATATAAGATACCAAAAAATATTTCCAGAAATCAAGGCAAAAAGTAAACAGGTGAGAAGGTAGTACTCATAATTGGCTTATGAGTGACTTAGTACTTGTAGAGCTATCTATGTGTAAAGGCAGTTAATGAAATAAACTCTTTGTGGGATATGGCAATGCACATGCCATCCCTGGTGGGAGTGGGTTAATTTTTTGACGAAATAAAAGGTATAGATAGTTTATATGAATATAGGCAGTTGAGGGTATTAATCTTATTTATATTTTTTTAAAGATTGAAGTACATGTTTTATGTTTGACAAGTGAAGTATTTTAACAATATCTTGGGTTCTACAGAAGAGGAACTGAAGATTTGTAAGTGGTTATATAAATATTTAGGAAGAAAGTAATACAGTAATATTATAAACTTACCTGAGGGGAAAGATTGCAGTTGTTTACATCAAAAGAGGGGGAACTGCAACTGAATATAAATCCATTATTAATGCATTTACCCCTCTTGTGACAGACTGCCTTACAACGACATCTTTGGAGGAGTGAGTGCCATGACAGCTGACCAGTTTCGAACTGTCAATGGCTTCAGCAACAAGTTTTGGGGTTGGGGTGGTGAGGATGATGACATGTCCAACAGAATCAAATTCCATGGCTTTTTCATCTCTCGGTACCCAGCAAATATTGGACGCTACACCATGCTCTCCCATAAGAAGGATGAACCAAACCCAAGACGGTAAGTGGTGTAGTGACTAATTGTGGTGCTGAAAAGTGGTGAAAGAGGTTTTATATTTTGGATCTATGTGTACACTTCATTTGGTTCTTCCTTTATCTTTTAGGTGTGTGTATGTTTGTAGAGGTAGCCTGCACATTAGTATATATCCTTTTTTTCCCAAAAGTCCTGTTAATCAGGAAATATTGACATGCCTTATAATTTAAAAAGATGATTGAACTAATTAAGAGTAACTGCATCATGTGTGTACTTAAAAAAAAAAAAAAAAAAGTATCTTACTCTCGTACTGATACTAGCCTCTTTTCAGATATCATTATCTGTACGATGGGAAGAAGAGATTCAAATCAGATGGACTGAATAGCGTCAAATACCGGACCTTGGACCTCCAGCTTCGTAGGTTATATACTTGGGTGTATGTAGATCTTTACCCCTCATGATTAAATGTGTGTACGCATATGATCATTCATGTGTGTGCAGGTTTGATTGTTTATGTATGTGCCTTTGTTATTGTTCATCAGTGTGTCACTGCATTTTTGAACACGAAGACTCTGTACTTGGATCAGGAACTGTGATAATGTTGGATAGTTTGATATATAAGTCGGTTCATCTCATCAATCACAAGTGTAGGAAATCTCATTGAATTAAATGTTTAGCACATCATTTGTCACCAGCATCAACCATTTATATTTATTGACAAGATGATCATTCTCATGTGAGTAAGTGAGTCATGAGTGCAATTGATTAATTGTTTTAGAGAATTTTTATTGAGTATTTATTAAACTGCTTGTGACTTTGTGTGTATGTGTGTGTGTGTGTGTGTGTGTGTGGTGTGTTGTGTGTGTGTGTGTGTGTGTGTGTGTGTGTGTGTGTGTGTTGTTTGTTTGTTTGTTTGTTTGTTTGTTTGTTTGTTAGTTTGTGTGTGTGTATATATGTATGTATGTATGTATGTATGTATGTATGTATGTATATATACACACATACACACACACATACACACACACATACACACACACATACACACACACATACACACACACATACACACACACATACACACAACATACACACACACATACACACACACACACACACACACACACACACACACACACACACACACACACACACACACACACACACACACACAACACACACACACACACACAAACACGCACGCGCATATTAAATATATATATATTCATATATATATATATTATTTTTTTTTTTTTTTTTTTTTTTGCCATATGAGTAAATACTTTAAATCGAGTGGATATGAATGATGCAGTATATATAGATTTGTTTTTATTGAAGAGATGGTATAATATATTCAACATTAGGGCAGACTTTCAGTTTGTACCTGGAGGAACCACCTGCTTCTCCCTCCTTTCTCAAAATAGCCAGTTTGGTTCTCAAATTCCATAGCATTTGGATCCCGTTGTGATGTAGGGCTGTTGGCATTTTCTGGTTTTTTTTCTAACCTGGATATTTAGTACACTTTCTTTTTATTTTTAGTGTCACATGTCATCTGTGATCTGTGTTAAGGTTGCGAACATAGATTACAATGATGTAATTTGAAAGGTTTTCCTTTACAGTTTGACTGTTGTATGATTAGTGCAGTCTCTACCAATTTTTGAGTGGTTGGCAAGGAAATTTTTTTATGGTATGTGTGTTTGCATGCATGTTGTGTTCATAATGAACATAAAAATTTGTCAGAGAAATGTCACATGGTGCATATTTCACTGTCAGTATGCTTCCTTCTTCCTGTATTTGCTGGCCATTTGAAGGTAGTAGGGGGATATTTACATAAAGATATATAGTGAAAGAACATAGTTTAAAAGGTGTTCTTTCCAAAAAATTTTCAGATGTTTGGGTGCCATAGAAGAACCTTGGAATAATGTTGTCATAGTTCATCTTATTTTTACTTCATATTTGGGTAGTGGGTAGTTCTTCATTGTCATGAAATCTCAGATTAATAGGTTTTTGTTATAGTACTCTTTTTTAGGAGTGATAATTGTGTTATCTAATTTCTTATAACTTTATATTCATCTATAACTGAAAAAATAAGATCCATATGTATAAAAAATCTGAAGGTGTTATTTTTGCTACTAAAAAAAATATGTATAATAGGGTTTATTTCTGGTGTATAAAACAGCATTATATAGAGAATGGTATTAGATAATTCATCTCAGAAATGAGAGATTTATGAACAGATATTTCCAACCTTCCTGATTAGTACTTGCTTTATAGATGATCTCAAAGGGCTGAAGTTTAAGATTCCATTTTGAGATGGCTTTTAAAGGCACCTTATTCTATCGAGAGATTAACATCTCAAATTAATGCACACATTTGATATTTTCTAGTGATGTTGATATCTAATACTCAGCTATTTCAGATATGAGGTTAAGAATGTAGGACAATTTTCATGATCATTTTTGTATAGCAAATACTTCTTCATTACATGAGAACAGAGTGGGTTTACAAAGTGAGTTAATAATTATGAAAAAAGGGTAGTGGATAAAAAATTTATAGAAATCTATAAGCTTTTTCTTACTTCATTGTCTCTCATTTAGTTCCTGAAAGAACTAAACTCTAAGATGTTATTCTTTTCCAATATACAGCTCCACAGTGCTACTAAAAAATCTATAAATTTTGTGCAATCGATACATCTTCCTCTTTATTTGATAAAATGTGGTTGATGTTGTACTTATTGTTATAAATAATATATATATATATATATCTATATCTATACTATATATATTTTGTATATATTTATTTGATTCTTTGAGTTTATTGTCTTCATTTGTAAATTTGTAATGGTTTGAATGGTTATGAATCTCATATTTTTCAAGTTTGACAAGCCATACGTGGAAGAAAATTATCACTTTGGAATGGTGAAAATGAGTGTCAATGGTTTATGTACAATGTCTTTTGTGGAAAGGTGCACAAAGTTGTAAGTTTATGACTTTTGATGTAGTCAAGTCATGCCTTGCCAGTATTATATTCTTTCTAAATGTAAATGTCAGAGCAAAAAAGAAAAAGAATATTTGAGATTTGTATTGGGATCTACAGATCTACAGAGTCAGTTGGGTTTAATGTTAACTGTCAGTCTAACAGAGTGGAAATTTTACAAGGAAATTACAGAAGATGTTAGGACATTTAGTGCTTCCACTTTCTGATGTGACAGTTCCAAAAAGTAAATTTTGTTATATTTATGTAGTTATGAAAGCATAAACTTTAATGTTTATGTCCCCTAAAAGTTAAGGCTTTATGTGAATCTCATTAGAATAAAATTACAAATGATGATTCTTTCACTTGATATTTCTCATTATATCTGTTCTTGATATTCTAGATACAATAATTTGATCAAAACTAATTATTACTAAGAGAATATTGCAAAATTTATCTGCCATATTGTCTTTTTCTTTCTTTACATGTGTACTATATTGCTCCACATGTGTATGTTCCGCAGACTTTGTTTATTCACTTATGTAAAACAGGAAAACCAGATATTCATCTTTGTCTCTTGTTTTTTTGAAGTTGTTTCTCCTTGCACGTTGTGAACTTTAAGTGCCATGTCTTTCTTGTGGATTAAAAATTGCTAATAAGAAAACTCATACAATGATTTCATAACATAATGATAAAAAATTACATTGCATAATTTCTTTAATGGCCAAACAATACTGTTTCTTAGACTCCACTAACACTTATGATGTGGATATTAAAGCCTCATGAAATGAAGTTTGTCTAATGGTAGTCTGTGATGTCATCCATGAAGGACAGCAGTTTATATCAAAAGAGCTTACATTAGGAGAATGAAGTGGGTAAATTAACACGTCTTGTTTGAAAGCTATCAGTACATAATTTATGCATATATGAATATGATAATGAATATGCTCATATATTATTGTAAGGCTATCTCAGCAGGCTTTGAGGTAGATGAAATTGATAAAAAAAGAACTATTCAAATGAAGGACATATACTTTCTTGCACTGTGTTCATATTAACCCATTAATGCCGGGATGGCATATACATACTTGTCATGTCTACTGTGATTTTAGTTTATGAATGTTACTAGCCCTACCTGATCTCACCTGTTCCTTGATTTATGGAAAACCTTTTTTTTCATTGCTTTTAGTACTGTTAAAAGCATGTGTATAATCATTATCTCAGTACTATTATTACTACAAACAATAATAATAATATCTGAAGAAAAAACAACAAAAAAACTCTTCCCCATGAACACAGGTGAGCTCAGTTATTTTTATTGCTTTTAGTACTCTTAATAACTTTTGTATAATCATTTTCAGCACAACTATAAATGATAATAATATATGAAAAACAACAACAACAAAACTTTTCCCCGTAAATACAGGTGAGCTCAGTTAGGCCTACAAACTGACTTCTTGGTGCTGAAGTGTAGCCACCTGTGTGTAAATGAAATTCACAAAACAAAGCCACAGTAGGCATACATGTACTTGATGGCAGTGGGTAAATTGTCAAGGTATTTGATAATGTAGAGTGTTGTTTAACTCTGTCAGGAGGCCAAATGTTTTCAGACCAGTTTACAAATAATGAAATCTTCCACTTTCACTTTTTCTTCTTAAAGGTATTGCTTCTGTATTACTAATAAATGATTTTTTTTCTAATTTTGATTTATTAACCCTCAGATAAAAGGATTAATTATATACAGTTAGAGATTAACTTTTATATGCAGTATTAGAAGAAATTATAGTTGGGCTTAGTAGTTTTAACAATGGTCTTAATGAGAATATTTAAATAGGTTACACATTTGATGTAAAAAACATATAAAATTAATTAATAAAATGTAAGTATTTAAATACATTTAGAAAGGTTACCTCGTTGTAAGTGATCATTCCTAAAGTGCAATAATAAATAGTAAGTACTTATTACTAATTTTATCATATTTATTCATTTTTTTTAATTTTCACAAAATTCACTTTTTACATTGACAACAATTAAAGTAAAAATCTGCTTATATACATAATTATTATCATGTATGGTTTTTGCTTGTATATACATAATTATTTTTATATCTATATTTTTGTAAACACACATCTTGTGAATAAATGATTTCTTCATATGAAACAGACACCACAACCACAAGAAATAACATCAGCCATATATTGTGGCTAAAAGCACATAAATAATAATAAAAAATCACAAATAAGAAATATCTCACCCTTGAAAATATATCAGAAAGATATATTGTTTTGCCTTTTGTTGTGAAACTTAAGCACAGCTTCATTGATTTTAACTGTTTAATAACTGACTAATTAGTCAGATAGCTTCTCTAATAGCTGCTTTTTCTCCATGAAGCTGTTCTAGGCTGAACCTTTCTAGCCCAGTTATTTTGATTGGGTGACTGACATGACTGCCATGTGGTCATTTGGTTTACTGTATATTAAACTTGTGCCACAGGACTAACACATTATCAAAAACTGCAGTATATGTCTATGGAAATTGTACAGCATATGCAGTATTTAGCCTTTTTACCATAAGTTTCACTGGTCTGAGATTCAATATATGCCCACTTTACAGCGCAGAACTTGTGTTCAGAACTTTCTATGATGAATGTTAATTCACCAGTTCCGTGATATGCTATTCCAGTTGATTTTTTCTACTATATTTCCAAGCCTTCAGAATTACATACCAGTTCTCAAAATAGAAAGTGTGTTAGGATATCTTCCTCACAGTATCCTCTTATACCAAATGATTTCTTGGGTTTGAGGATTTTAAAAATGATATGTGACAGCTGGAGATATCATACACTAGAAAAAGTTGGCATATGAATCTCAAAGAAATGGAGAAAATGCAGCATTATATGCCTCACTCAACCTAATCTCAAAAGCCATTATGGAAAAACTGGTTATCTTGGTGTCATGTAGTATGGGTGAAGACCTTGGGCACCGTAGTGATAGAAAGACTGAGCACCCTGTAGATTCATGGACCCTGGGCATGAGCTGATCCTGCAAACATGTGGCCCTGTTGGAGGAATGATTGAGCTAAATGAATAAAAGTCATTTTTGATTAAATGGTACATGAATAAGAATCTTATCAAATAATATCTTCATAGAGCCAAGCCTGATATTTTCAAAAGCATACTGATGAATTTGTTAGTAATCTTAAAAAATAGATGTTTTAAGCATGACAATTTACAAATGCAAAATACACAGTAGATCAATTTTCTCGACACGAAAATTTTCCCAATCCAAGTAAGCTGAATATTTTAGCATTTTACTTTATGCATTTCAGCTTTCTATACCTCCAATAATCAAACAAATACACATGCAGCATAAATATATATGTTACAAATGCAATGGGAATACAAGTAAAAGATTATAGTAGAATACAGACTAAAACCATAATCAATACTAAGGAGCTATGGAACACTGGAGCTATAACAATCAGTTCTAAGAAAGGAATGGGGTTATCGCAAGGGCATTGTGTGGGTATAGATGATTCAAAAAGTAATATTCTGACTTTTGTTCACATTCAGAAACATGGGTTCAAATCCATTCTACTGACAGGCACCCTTTCTGCATTTCACTGAGATTTACGTTCTAACTTCCAAATGACATGAATATTTTTTCTTATTTTGTTTACTTGTTCATATTTGGGCAGTCGCCAACTATTAGATTTTTCATTACTTACAGAATATAGACATTTAGAACTATGATGGCTGACATTCCCATAGTTTCACCTTCTAGTTAAACCTCAACAGCAACAGACTTTTTTCTGCCCTCATGTCAATATAGAATCCAATTAATACAATTTAAGGGCTAACGTAGTGGTAGCTGGGGTATCATTTCAGCTTCTTGTGCGTGTGTGCCTTTGAGGGGGTGTTGGTGAGCGAAGAGAACAAAAAAAAAAAGAAAAATAGCTATTCTAGTGTCATTTTAAGCTACAACTAGACTTATATGGGTGTACTATAGTAAAAAAAAAAAAGTTTAGAATTGTGGCCCTTCGGGAGGGAGGGGGTTGCAAGCCAGACCTTGAGGAGGACACATTCTTGGGGTGGGGCTCCCCTCCCCCCAGTTGACGCTCCTCTGTGGTAGAACATGACTTCCTCGATAAGAAAATCATAAAGAAAAATATTTGATTTAATTGAATCCATTGAGAAAAATTGCACACTTTTCACTCGGGTACTACTGTATTCTGCGGATGACATGGTAGTAAATTAGTTTTCTTAAATTTTCATGTCACTTTTTTCACTGAATACTTACATTATATTCATTCCAGATCAGATTTTTCCTGTTAATTATCAATATTTGAATTGAGAAACTTCAAAAAAGCTTATTTTCTTCTTTCTAGAAAAAAATGCATTTGGTTTTGAGAAGTAAATACATGTCCACGGTCGGTAGCTTTTGCGCCCAAGTTCACTTGTTTTTAAATTTTAGTGTATTACAATTTCAGCGTGTTTGGCATTATCTCTGGTTAATGGAATTATTTAATTACAAACA
>NC_051403.1:36055596-36058096 GCF_015228065.2 Penaeus monodon
TTATATATATGTATAATAATACATGACATATATATATATATATATATATGATATATATAGTATATATAGTATATATGATATTTGTATGTATATATACACACACACATACACATACAGATATACATATATATTAATGCATAATATATATATATATATATATATATATATAATATATATATATATATATATATATAATATGAAAAAAGGTAACACACGGCACTCTCCGTGGAAAGGAATGGGGACCCTACCACGTACTCACTCCAAGAGCATCACAACATGAAAACATACAATTAAGTATCATGCTGTGACCACGGCGGCTCAGACATGAACCTACCGTAAAAAAAAAAAAAAAAAAAATATATATATATATGGGGGGAGGAGAAAGGGGTAGAAGAAGAGGAAAAGGAAAACCGGAAAAGTGTGTGTGTATACACACCCATACAGTAGTTAGATAAATAGACAGATGTATATATACACGTCTAAGTTAAGCATCAAATATTATATTTTAGTCCCTAAAGATACATTTACTTTGTAGTATTCTGACAGAGTGACTAGGTAGGTGATCATAGAGACAATTTGAAAAGTGAAACGTGATTGTCTCTCTCCGTAGAGTTTATATTCTTTAGTCTGTGGAAGAAAAAAGAAGTAGGGAGAGAAGGAAAGGGAGAAGCAGGAAAAAGAGAAGGTGAAGGAAGAGTGGGAGAAGGAAAGGGAGAGGTAAGGGAAAAGGAAAAGAGGATGAGAGAGGAGAGGGAGAGCGGAAAAAGGAGATGACAGAGAGGGGAGAGGAGAAGGGAGAGGAGAGAAAGAGGGAGGAGGAGAAAAGGGAGAAGAGAAAAACGAAAAGACGAAAAGGAGAGAGAGAGAGAGAGAGAGAGAGAGAGAGAGAGAGAGAGAGAGAGAGAGAGAGAGAGAGAGAGATGAAAAAAGAGAGAAAAGGAGATAACAAAAAGAGAAAAACAAAGAAAACAGAACAGAAAGAAGAAGAAAAAGACAGAGCCTGCATACTGAGTGCCGGAGGGAACGAACCCCCAAGAAGTATTTACGCGGAAGGCGTGTGAGGCAGGAAAGCGCGGGTTCTCATGAGATTTGTTTGTAAACGCCGACCTCCTGCCACCCGCACTCCGGTTAGGTGACCAGGCCGCACACAAACACGCGCGCGCATTCGGGTACCCTCAGGCGTCGAAAATCTCCCTCATTCTGATATTTGGAATGCAGTTTTATGGCAAGATGTTGCTATAACCCACATGCAGGATCGAAATGGCAGGAATGGTTGTACACGTCTCGCCGCATGGGTTTGCAAAAGGAAGGTGGACATCGGAAATATAGTTTTATTTAACATAACATTTATTGTGACTTGAATAATATAATTGTTACCCCAACAGGGACTTGTTAAGAACGTTAGGACTTGTGCTGTTTCATCTTTTTTGATGAAATCAAATCAAATCGGTAATAGTAAATCGAATCATCTCTCAGCACCAAGAGAGGATAGTGATAACAAACTTTAATATCCAGCAGCCGTGAATTTGACATGTAGAAAGGAATGTTGATAAAATGCTGTTATATTTTCTACGGTTGCGATCGAAACTTTCGTGGTAACAAAAGTCATATACACAAGACCCTGATAACAACAATAATACACTTTAAAGCCTAATAGATTTACATTGAAAGCAAAATATAAACCCTGCCACCACAAAAGACAAGGCGGACTACACACATATACCCAGTTTCCCATCCAGCCAACACGCAAATATAACACATATACACACCTATGGACTCTCTAAAAGGCGACGGATCCCATCAACAGGAAGTTCATAGAAGGCGAAATCAAACTCATCCAACACCTTTTAAACAACTCGTTCTTGTTTATTGACTCGGCCATAAGACCCAAACAGACCGCAAGCTTTCGCTCTCTCCATCTCTCGCGCTAACTCGAGGACAAGACTTTTTTCCCTTCTCTTCATCCCCTCCTCTCCCTCATTCCTCTTCCCCTCTCTCTTTCCTCCTCTTTCTTTCTCTCTCTCTTTTCCTCTCTCTGTGTTATCCCGCCACTCTTTTCTCCTCCTCTCTCCTCTATTCCTTAAGCAGTTAGAATAGAAAAGAATCCTTGTCGTTAATTAAATCTTCATTAGGATCGATGTATTTCTCACAGAGACTTGATTTCACTTTCGATAAATAAGACAAGTTATTGGAAGGATAAATTATTTTTTTTTCAAAACTATGTGTAAATTTGGTAAAGGAAGAGAGGCCTTTTGTTACAATAGCTTTGCAGGATATAAGGAATAAACAAATATGAAGAAAAATAGAGAGAAAGAGAAAGACTGACAAAGTGTTATCTCAAATCTCAATCTTAATCTCAATTAAATAATAGGCATGTCATGCAGACCTCAGCAGATCATCTTAAACTGACGTGACAAAGCAATGTCTCTCCTCTCTGAACGTAAAGTAGGAACGTAATCACTCCACTTTGTAAATAATAATAACCATACGAGAGAAGGAT
>NC_051403.1:36070596-36072420 GCF_015228065.2 Penaeus monodon
ATAAAAATATCCAAGACGGACTTCACTTTTAAAGCATTTACGCCGCTCGAAGGTAAAAGTTGTCGGAAGTATTCAATTTCTTTTGTAAAAGAATGAGATTTATTTGTAAAAATTACTTTATTTTCGGCGAATGCGGTCGTTTTATGAGCACAGGCTAGCAAAAATGTTACAGAATGAAAATATTACATATGACATAAAAAATAAACGAAATTATTATCCCCACAATTTGAAAATCAAAGATCGCCGATCCTTCATTTCATAAACACCAAGAAATGTTAGACAGCTGGAATGAAAACTAGATGTGGAGAGCAGACAGATATGAAAATAGCTTCTGTGTAGTCTTTGGTGAACAGACGGATAAATATCAGCTAGTAAACAAGCCAGGTATATTATTATGATAAGGTGGATATCGATCAGTTTCTGGCAATGTCGGGGCCAAAAGACTGCATGTTGACATAATAATGAATACATTCCACAACATTTTCCTACAAAAACAATTTAATCTTGTTTCCTGCTACGTTAATGCATGACTTTCTGAAGGTGATTTAATGTTTATTTGTTTAAAAAATGCAATAGGAGATACAGACTAATAAATTCTACAGTTATAACGATCTCTGAAAAGTTTCATGATAATCCTACCATCTCATCTTCTTCACGAAAATACTTTGAAAAATATTTCTGTTATTTACATAATTTCCGAAAAAAACAACACGATAAACCCTCATGATAATGTATTACCAAACGATTCACTGCATTTCTATTACTCGGTCAGCTCTGAAGCATCCGTTGTAAAGTGCGGGTGTCTGTTCGTCCTCCGTTTAGTGTTTAGATAAAAGCGCATTTCACAAAAGCAACTTTAACCCACAAAGCAGGCTTACTTAGTGAATGGTAATTCAACAATTTCGACTCTTGTATCTAAGACGCATAAAGCTTAAAATCTCGAGCTCCATCTCCACTATCTCACTGACTTCGCCTCAGCCTCGTCGGGAAAAACAACGAGGGCTTCTTGTGACATTTTTGCGCTCTCTCTGGCGACGAGAACAAATGTCGGCGAGACAAACGGAGCTATTACACAGAACCAGCGAGCAAGATGATTAATTTATATCAGAAGCCCCCAATCTTGGATCGCCGAAGAAATACTAGCGGTGTGTCTGTGGCAGGACGGGGGGGGGGTAGGAATGAATCGCATATGACATCTCAACTCACTTGTAAAATCGGTAGATCGCAATCGCCTCTTCTTCTCGTTCTTCCTCTTCTTTTTTACGCCTCTCTCCCTTTTCTCTAAACCTCTCTTTGTGTATTCAAAAGCACTTGTTGTCACCGACTCGGGACGAAAAGAATTGTTTCCGCTGCTTCCCTCCGCGCAGGGCTCTAAAGATTCTCACACAACACTGATTCACAGTCGCCTTCAATACGGTCCTGTGTTGCTAAAAGCGGACGCTGTTCTGTCCCTTCACACGGCCCGTTCTGTCTGCTGATTACGGCGGAGAATACAGTACTGTCCCTAGAACACGGGCCGCGGTCTTCTTGTGGGCGCCAAACTGTAGAGTCATTGGGGAGACGCGGCCCTCCACGAGCGGGCGACACCCCTCCTCGCCGCCGACCGCAGGTGTTCGCCAAGAAGACCGCCATGTCTCGGCCGCATGATCTACACCTGCATAATCTCGCCATCGGCCGATTATCAAGCCTGGCGACAGCGATGCTCGATGGCGTATCTCGAGATTAAAGCGAATAAAGTGAAAATATGAGGTAATCTGGTAACAATGATACGAGGCGACATACCCGCTCTGCACGCGGGGAGGAGCCAGCGGGGGAAGGGGGGGG
>NC_051403.1:36077876-36087528 GCF_015228065.2 Penaeus monodon
AACTGTTCCCCCATTTTCCCCCCCGCCCCCCACCCTTTTCCCCCCCCCTTCCCCCCCCCCCCCCCCCCTTTTTCCCCCCCCCTTTCCCCCCCCCCCCCCTTTTTTTCCCCCCCCCCTTTTTTTTTTTCCCCCCCCCTTCCCCCCCCTTCCCTTTCCCCTTTTTTTTCCCCCCCCCCTTTTTTTTCCCTTTTTTTTTTTTCCCCTTTTTCCCCTTTCCCTCCCCCTTTTCTTGGGGGGGAAAAAACTCTTCCTTCCCCCCCCCCCCCCTCTTCTTTCCCCCCCCCCCCCAAAAAAAAAAGGGGAAAAAGGGGGAAAAAAGGGGGGGGGGGGAAAGGGGGGGAAGGGGATGAGGGGGGGGGGAAGGGGGAGGGAGGGGGGGGGGAAGGGAAAAGGGGGAAAAAAAAAGGGAAGGAAAAAAGGGAAAAAGGGAGGGAGGGGAAAAGGGGGGGAAAAAAGGGAGGAGGGGGAAGGAAGGGAAAAAGAAAAGAAAAGAAAGAGAAGAGAAGGGGAAAGAGGGGGGAGAAAGGGGAGAGGAGAGGGAGGGAAAAAAGGGAGAGGAGAGACGATGGAAAGAAAAAGGGAAAGGGGAAAAGGAAAGGGAAGGCAGAAAAAGGGAGTTAATGAAAAGGAAAGAGGAGAAGGGAAAGAGGGGGGGGAAGGGAAAGGAGTTAAATAAGCAGAGAGAATAAGAGAGGGGGAAGGGGGGAAGGGGGGAAGATGGGGAGGAGGAGGAGAAAAAGGAGAGAGGAAAAGAGAGAAGAAAGAAAAAGGAAGAAGAGGAGAAAGAAAAAAATACATAAAGAAGAAAATAACGTCATTGCATTTCCGCGAATAGGAAAAGGCGAGAGGAACTGGTGTTTGCGACATAGTTAGGTATAAAGTGCATCGCCCTCTCCGCCCTTATTAAGTGAGTATTTTGCTTTGGGGTTATGATTAGAGCGGGCCGGGTCGGGGGGGGGGGGGGGAATAAAAAAAAGGGGGGAAAGGGGGGAGAGAAAGGAGAAGGAAAAGGAGGGGAAGAAAGAAGGGAGAAAAAGAAAGGGAAAGGGGAAGAGAAGAGAAAGGGAAGGGAAAAAATTTTTAAAAAGGGGAGGGGAAAAAGGGGGGGGGGAAAAAAAAAAAAAAAAATTTTTTTCAAAATGGCCGAAAAAAGAAAAAAACAATTTTTTAAAAAAAGGTTTAAAATGGTGGAAAAAGGGAGGGGGAAAAAAGAAAAGAAGGGAAAAAGGGGAAACAAAAAAAAATGGGAAACCAAACCGGGGAAACCCCCTTTTTTTTTTAAAAGAAGAACCCAATGGAAAAGGGGGGGCAACAGAAGAAGGATTTTGGGGAAAAAAAGGAAATTAGGGAACCAAGGAAACAAAAATTTTTTACAAAAACCCTAAAGGAGCGGGGGGAATTTTTTTTTTAAAAATATTTTTTTTTTTTCTTGCAGATGGCCCCTTTCAGCGTGCAAAGGCCATGTGTTTCCCAGCCGCCCCACCCCCCCCCCTAAGAGGGGAAAATTTAAAGGGTTTTTTTGGTTTTCATTTAGGCCTATGTGGTTTGTATGATTCGTGGTTTGCGCGGCTTTAGGAAAGAAGGGATTTTAATCTTGTGGGTTTATGATGCATCGGGACAATGGGGTTGTTTCCCCTCAGTCTCTTCTCCTCTCCCCTTATCCTCCTCTTTTCTCTCTCTCTCTTTTCTCTCCTCCCCTTCCCCTCTTCTTTCTCTCTTTTTCTTCTCTTCTCTCTCTCTCTCTCTCATTTCTTTTTTTTCTTTTCTCCCTCTCTCCCTTTCTCTCTCTCTCCCCCTTCTCTCCCTCTCTCTCTCCCCTTCTCTCTCTCTCTCTCTCTCTCTCCCCTTCTTCTTTTCTCCTCTCTCTTTTCTCTTTCTTCGCTCTTTTCACCCAAGTAAAAGCGAAGAGAGAAAAAAAATTAAAATCAAGGGGTTTTAAAATGAAAAAAGAAACAAGCAGGGGGGGAAACCCTTCCAAAACAACCCAGATTTAAAAAGCGGGGGTCTTTTCCCGCATGTCGGGGGGGGAGGTGGGGGGGATCCCGAAGGATTTGCAAAAAAGAGTGCATCATTTTTGGGAAAAGACACGTGGGAAAAAAAAACCCGCCAAGGTTTCTGTTTAAAATTTTCTTGAGAAAACAAAAGAGAGGGAGGGGGGGGGGGGAGGGGGAGAGGGGAAAGGAAAAGGGAAAAGGGCCCCCCCAAGGGAAAAAGGGAAAAAGGAAAAAGGGAAAAAAGGAAAAAAAAAAGGGAAAAAGGGAAAAAAGGAAAGGAAAAAGGGAAAAAGGAAAAGGGAAAAGGGAAAAGGAAAAAGGAAAAAGGAAAGGAAAGGAAAGGGGAAAGGGGAAAAGGGGAAAAGGGGGAGAGAGAGAGAGAGAGAGAGAGGGGAGAGAAAAAAAAGAGAGAGAAAAAAGAGAAGGGGAAGAGAGAGAGAGAGAGAGAGAGAGAGGAGGAGAGGGGGGAAAGAGGAAGAGAAAAAAAAATCCGGGGTTTGGAAAAAACCCCTCGGGGAGGGTTTTTTGTGGGGTTTGGAGATAAAATGTTTGGGGGGGAAGGGGGGTTGGGGGGGGGGGAAGGGGGGGGGGGGCTGTGGGTGGGGGGGGGGGAAATTAAATGGGTGGGTTGTTTAAAGGGAGGGGGGTGGTTTTTGGCCCGGTGTTGATGAGGTGGGGGTGGGGGGGGGATTATTATGGAGGGTGTTTTGTTGAAGGAGTTTGTGGGGGATTTTGTGACGGTGGGGGGGTTTTTTGAGGAATGATGATGAGGGTGGGGTAAAGGGGGTTTGGTAGGGACGGGTTTGAAAAGGGAATTAGGGGAGGGGGTAAATGCCTTTGGTCTGGGGGGGTTTTCCGTTTTAATATCTTTTTTTAAGTTTTTGGGGTTTTCCAAAGGCTCCTTATCTTTTTCTCTCTCTCTCTCTCTCCTCTCTCTCCCTTTTCCTCTCCCTCTCCCTCTCTCTCTCCTCTCCCCTTCTCCCTCCCCCTTTTCCTCCCTCCCCCTTTCCTCCCTCCCCTCTCCCCCCCCCCCTCTCCCCTCGTCCCCCAATCCTCCCTCCCCCCTTTTCCCTCCTTTCCCCCCCCCCTCCCCCTCTCTCCTCCCTCTTTTCCCCCTCCTTCTCTCTCTCTCCCCTCTCTCTCTCTCTCTCTCTCTCTCCCCCTCTCTCTTCTCTCTCTCTCTTCTCTCTCTCTCTCTTCTTTCCTCTCTCTCTCTCTCCCCTCTCTCTCTCGTCTCCCCTTCTCTCTCTCCCTCCCCCTCCCTCCCTGCCCACCTCCCTCTTTCTCATTCTCTCCGCCGCCTCGTCCATTACAGCCGCCGACACGATGCCGCGCACGACCACCGCAGTCTCGGGCACGGCTGGGATTGGCCGGGCACTACTGGGTACGACCTGATACGACCGGATTACTTGGTGGGGGGGGGGGGGTTGTTTTTCTGGGGGGGAAAGGGTGGGCGGGGAAAAGGTATTGGGAGGGGGGGGGGGGGAAATAAGGTATTTGGGAAGGGAAATGAGGGAAAAGGGGGGTCGAAGGGGGGGGAAACGGGTGTAGGGGAAAAACGGGGTGTCTTTGGGGAAAAGGGGGGGAGGGGGGAAAAAGGGTTTTGGGAGGGGAAAAAAAAGGGGGTTTTTTCTAGGGGGGAAAAAAAAAAGGGGTGTTAAGGGAAAAAGGGGGTGGTTAGGGAAACCTTTTGTTTGATTGAAAAGGGAAGTGGTAGTAGATAACTGCCATTGATTTTTTTCCTTATTTTTCTTCCTCTTTCCTACTTTCCCTCCTCTTCTCCCTCTGTATTTCCTTCTCCCTTCTTCCCTCGCCCCCCCTCCTCCTGCTGCTCTTCCTCTCCTTCCTCCTACCCCCCCCCCCCCCACCAAATTCCTCGGGCATGTATGGGAAAAAAGGGGGAATAGGGGGCGAAGGGGGAAGGGGGTGAAAAAAGGGGGGGGGTAGGGAAGGGGTATTATATAACTACCACTGTTTTTTATTTTTTTCTCTCTTTTGTTTTTCCTCCTTTCCTTCCGCTTCTCCCTCTTCTCCTTCTCCCCTCCCTCTTTTCCTTTTCCCTTTTCCCCCCTTTTCCTCCTCCCCTTCCTCCCGTTCCTCGTTTTTTTTTCCCCTTTTGCCCTTTTTTTTTGTTTCCTTTTATTTCTTATTCATCTTTCGGATGTTATTATTATATTTTAAATTTATGTATCATCCAGAAAAAAAGAAAGAAAGAAAGAAAAAAAAAACACCGGAGGAAATTGAGATTCTGTTTCAATCTTTTCTCTTTTTGTCTCTTCTTTTCTTCACTTTCCCCCTTTCCCCCTTCCCCGTCCTCTTTTGTCTTGTTCTTCCCCATTCCCCTTCTTTTTCTCCTCCTCCTCCTCCCTACCCCTTTCTTCTCTTTTTTTCCTTTTTCTTCTTCTTCTTCTTCTTCTTCTTCTTCTTCTTCTTCTTCTTCTTCTTCTTCTTCTTCTTCTTCTTCTTTTTCACCTTCTTCTTCTTCTTCACCTTTTTCATTTCAAATTTTTATCATGGTTTTTCCTTTTCCCTTTTTTTCCCTTTTCCTTCTCCTTCCCTTCTCCTTTCCTTCTCCTTCTCCTTTTCCCTTTTCCTTTTCCTTCTCCTTTTTTCCACTCCTCCTCCTCCCCCCTCCTCCTCCCCCCCTCCCCCCTCCCCTCCTCCTCCTACCTCCTCCCCTCCTCCTTTCCCCCCCTCCTCCCCTCTCCCCTCCCCTCTTCACCTCCTCCTCCTCCTCCTCCTCCTCCTTTTCCTCCTCCTTCCCCCTCCTCCCCCTTCCCCCTTTCCCCCTCCTCCTTTCCCCCCCTCCTTCTTTTTCTTCTTCTTACTCCCCCTTCTCCTCCACCTCCCCCTTCACCTCCTCCTTCTCCCCCCTCCAAATTCCACTTACTCAAATTTTCCCCCTTTACCCCCTCCCCCCCCCCGCCCCCCCCCCCCCCCCCCCCCCCAGAGGGTGCCGGGGGCAAAGGTTTCCCCCCGCAGGTGCCCAGGCTCCCGCGGGACTCCTCCCCCGGGCCGGGCGCAGTCCAGCTCGACCGGGGGCCCCCATTTCCCGGGGCCCCGGTTTCCTCCCCTTCCCCCCGGGGGGGGGGGGTAGGAGAGAGGAAAGGAGGAAGGAGAATGAGGATGAACTGGGGTGATGGAGGGGAGGGAAGGTTAGAGGGAGGGACGGAGGGGAGATGGGGGTGAGGTGATGGTGGGTTGAGGGAGGACCACACGCACACACGCACACGCACACGCACACGCACGCACACGCACAAAGCACACGCCCCCACGCCCCACGCACACCACAAAGCACACGCACACGCACCGCACCGCACACGCCACACACACACACACACACACACACACCACACACAACACCCACACACACCACACACAAAACCACACACACACACCAAAAAATATATATATATATACCTTTGCAATATAACTGCGTGCGCTGAGTGTAAAATGGTGCAGCTGCGGCGGGATGGCGACGAGGGTGAGACTGATGAGGAACACTCGAGCATGTGTTGTGTTGAAGAGAGGACTCCTCTTCTCTCCCTCTCCCTCCCCCCCCCTCCCCCCCTCCTCTTCCTCCCCTCTCCTCTTCCTCTCTTCCTCCCTCCTCTTCCTCTTTCCCTCCCTCCCTCCTGTTCTTCCCCCCTCCTCTTCCTCCTTCCCTCCCTCCCTCTCTCACTCTTCCTCCTCTTCCCTCCCTCTCTCCCTCTTCATCATCTTCCCTCCCCCCCCCCTCCCTCCCCCCTCCCTCCCTCCCTCCCCTGCTGTTGCGCCACTAAACCGATGGTAAATGCAAGCACCTTGTTAACATTAACACAGCGAGAGACACAGACTCATGTTACGGCCGAGAAATACGAAATGTTTGCGAGCGGATTAAGTGCCGTTGTTGTTGTTGTTGATGAAGATGATGCCTTTGTTGTTTCGCCTAAAAGCTGCCAGGTGGTGAGGGGTATAGCCTGTGTGTCTGACGGGGGAAAGCGGGCAAGTTTGCAGGCAAGGAGTGAATGAGGGAGGGAGGGAGGGAGGGAGGGAAGGAAACAGGAAGGAAAGGAGGGAGGGAGGGAAGGAAGCAGGAAGGGAATGAGGGAGGGAGGGATGGAGGAAAAGACAGATATCAGGCTGGATGAGGTTTAGGGAAGGAAGGACGGAAGGGAGAGCGAAGGATGCAGGTAGGAAGGAAAGGTGAGTCGACGGCCGCTCAGAGGTGGGCTAGTTGGGACATAGGGTGAGAGGAAGAGAATGAGTCAGTAAGTCAATAGATCAATCAACCAGTCTGTCAGTCAGTAAATCACTATCGCCGTCATTCACTTGTCAGTCCGTCCGTCCATCCGTCCGTCCGTCCGTCCGTCCGTCCGTCCGTCCGTCCGTCCGTCCGTCCGTCCGTCCGTCCGTCCGTCCGTCCGTCCGTCCGTCCGTCCGTCCGTCCGTCCGTCCGTCCGTCCGTCCGTCCGTCCGTCTCCACCTGACAGTCAGTCAGTCAGTCAGTTAGTTAGTCAGACAGTCAATCAGTCAGTGTGTCATTCAGTGGTCAGTGAGCCAGCGAAAATAATTAGATATTCAGAGAGAAATAGCAGGCAGACTGAGAGGCCGAATCAGGCAGAGATGAAGGAAGACGTGGAAGCAGGGAACCATGAACAGCAAACGGTGAGGCAGACAAGCAACCATTAAGGCAACAGGACTATTTAATCCTAACGAACAAAGGACACAAACAAACGGGCAGACACAGAAGCCGGCACATTTGTCCTGTGCATGACAAGCACGAACGCAACCATGGCGGGCGGCAGACAGGCATGAAAAATGGCAGGGCCTTCGGAGCATGGCGGAGAGATAGCCCCGAGTGTACAGCTGCTCATAGCAAGTAGCCCTTGGGAGAGGTGAATAGCATGGAGGAAGGAGAGGGAAAGGGGATGGGAAAGGGAGGAGGGGAGGAATGGAGGGGGAGGGAGAGGAGGAAGTGGATAAGGGGGGAAGGAAAGGGAGAGAGTGAAGGAAAGGGAAAGGGGGACGGAAAGAAAGAGGGGGTAGGAAAGGGAGAGGGTGAGGGAAAGGAGGATAAGGAAAAGAAATGGGAGTAAGGGAGGGGGAGGCAGAGGAGGAATTGGGTAATGGAAGGGAAAGGGATATAGGGGGAGGGAGGGCGAGGGAGGGAGGAGGAGAAGGACGGGGAAGAAATAGAGATGGGAATGGAGAGGGAGGAGAAAAGAAAGGGGGACTGAAGAATGACAGCTGGACGAGAGAAGTGGAGAATAGAATGAAGTATGGAAATAGAGCGAAGGAAATAAATGAAAGGGTTGAGAGGGCGAAGGACAGGACGTGCAAGAGGAGGGGGAGTGAAGGAAGAGGGAAGGCAATGACAACGAAATAGGAAGAGGAGGACAGAAAGAGAAAAGAGACCGTCGGAATAACATCAGATTTAATAAGAAGAAAGGAAAAATATAGAAAATGAGGTGATAAAACAAAGAGAAAGAGAAGAAAATCGCGCAAAATAGAAAGAAAGAGATAAAAAAAGGCTATAGATCAGTGATTCCCAACCTGTGGGTCGCACCTCGGGGAGAATAAGCATGGGGGTCGCGAAGCCTTGAGCGAAAACAGTGCTAGGTGTTCTTATTAATAATGCACTGTGAAGCCTTCTACGAATATTGTATTACAGTGGGGTAAATAAACATTACTCTTTTTCTTCTTTCTCTCAGCCTTAAGATTATACGATTAGAATATATAAAAGCAGCGGCTGCTGGGGAGGGGTCCCGGATGTATCTGATGCTTGGGAAAGGGAATGCCAGTGTAAAGGGGTTTGTGGCCTCTGCTTGAGGCATTCGAATTGCATTTCCTCCCAAGGGACACGATGCTCTAATTTGCTCAGGAGGAGAACGGAGAATAAATAGCATGATGAAATTTGGGAAAAGAGGGAGAGAGAAGGAAAAAGAAAAAAAAGGAAGAGAGAGAGTGAGTGAATGAGTGATTTAGTGAGTTGAGTGAGTGAGTGAGTGAGTGAGTGAGTGAGTGAGTGAGTGAGTGAGAGAGAGAGAGAGAGAGAGAGAGAGAGAGAGGAGAGAGAGAGAGAGAGAGAGAGAGAGAGAGAGAGAGAGAGAGAGAGAGAGAGAGAATTAGAGAGAGAGAGAATTAAGAGAATTAGAGAGAGAGAGAGAATGAGAGAGAGAGAGAGAGAGAATGAAAGAGAGTGAAAGAGAGAAGAGAGAGGAAAATAGAGAGAGAGAGAGAATTAGAGAGAGAGAGGAAGAGAGAGAGAGAGAGAGAGAAATTAGAGAGAAGAGAGAATTCAAGAGAGTAGAGAGAGATGAGAAGGAAAGAAAGAGAGAGAGAGAATTAGAGAGAGGGGAGAGGAATTAGAGAGAGAGAGAGAGAATTAGAGAGAGGAGAGAGAGAATTTAGAGAGAGAGAAGAATTAGAGAGAGAGAGAGAGAAAATTAGAGAGAGAGAGAGAGGGAAATTTGAGAGAGAAAAGAGAGAGAATTAGAGAGAGAAAGAGAGAGAGAATTAGGAGAGAAAGAGAGAATTAAGAGAGAGAGAGAGAATTAAGAGAGAGAGAGAATTAAGAGAGAGAGAGAGAATTAAGAGAGAGAGAAGAGAGAGAGAGAGGGAGAATTTGAGAGAGAGAGAGAGAATTAGAGAGAGAGAGAGAGAATGAGAGAGAGATGAGAAGGAGAGGAGAGAGGAGAGAGAGAGAGAATTAGAGAAGAGGGGAGAGAATTAGGAGAGAGAGAGAGAATTAGGGGAGAGGAGAGGAGAGAGAGAGAAAGAGAGAGAGAGAGAGGTTAGAGAAAGGAGAGAAAAGAGAGAAAGAAAGTGTAGTAGTAAGTAAGACAAAAAACCAGTTTTACCTAAAAAAAGAAAGAAAGGAAACCCCTCGGCAAAAAAGGTAATCGCTGATAACTTGTGCGTTGCAAAAAAGTTTTTCAAATGCGCGGTTATAATGGGAATTCCAATTAAGTATTTTGCAAATCCGGTTATGGAAGTCGAGGAATATAACGGTCATATGCAAAGGGGAGGGATTAAGGTTTTGATAAAAATAGTCGAATGATGGTTCTAAATGACTGGGAGGCGCTTTATGGGGTGATGGTTGTTTTAATGCAGCGCTCGTGGGGGGTTTGGGTTTCGGAATTTTCAAAGTGTAATGATATATTTTGAATGTGAGAAGAAGGAGTAGAAGAAGAAGAAGAAGAAGAAGAAGAAGAAGAAGAAGAAGAAGAAGAAGAAGAAGAAGAAGAAAAATAGTGAGTGTGCGTGCGTGCAAGCGTTTTCGAGGCTTAAAGGAATAGCGAGTTGGCATGGCACTGGTGGGGGGGGTAAGCATAGGGTAGGAAAAGTACAGGGTTTGTTACTTGTTACTACGTATTGGTCGTGTGTTTTGGGGAAGGGTGCATGTGTGTGTCTGTGCACTGTGTGGTTGTGTGCTTTCGTGTTTGTGGATGTGTGTGTTGGAGGAGGGAGAGAGAGAGAGAGGAGGGGGGGGGAAAAAACGAGAGAGAGGAGAGAAAGAGAGAGGAGAAGAAGGAGAGAGAGAGAGAGAGAGAGAGAGAGAGGAAGGAGAGAGAGAGAGAGAGTGAGAGAGAGAGAGCGAAACTAGAGACTGAGAGGAGCGAACAGAAAAAGGCCCAGACGAGGTGGGGACACGAGACAAAGCCGGGCCAGGTAGG
>NC_051403.1:36087628-36092628 GCF_015228065.2 Penaeus monodon
TGTGCGTGTCAGCGCCTCACGAGCCGACGGCGCGGCGCCTTCTTGCCTAAGGCTTCCCCCCCCCGCTCATCTCTCCCTTTCTCTCCCAAAGTCTCCACTAGAACGGAGGTTTTCGCCTCCTCTTTTACTACCTTCCCCCCCCTCTTCTCTCTCTCCTCCTCCCTCTCTCTCTCTCTCTCTCTCTCTCTCTCTCTCTCTCTCTCTCTCTCTCTTCTCCTCTCTCTCTCTCTCTCTCTCTCTCTCTCTCCTCCCTCCCCCCCTCTCTCTCTCCTCTCCCTCCCTCCCTCTCCCTCCTTCTCCCTCTCCCTCTCTCTCCTCTCCCTCTCCCTCCCTCCTCCCCTCTCCCTCCCTCTCCCTCTCTCTCCCTCTCCCTCTTCCTCTCAGTTACTTGGTCCATGCGGAAGCTTATGTGCCAAGCGTTTCCCCGGTATAGCTCCCTGAATGCACAGCCCGAACTGCGTCACTGTAATGTAGTGACTAAAGTAGTGCCAGCAGTAAGGACTACACTACATGGTGTGTATGTTTTGGCTGTATAGCATGAACTGGGACACAGTTGGTTAATTCCTATAAAAGTAATAAAGCGCACCAGTTCTCACATCGTGGCATAGACAATGTGGAACGAAAATCACAACACCTGTACTACAACACCTCGTGGGCCAAAGCTCGCGATGGAAGGACAGATAACATGCACTGGAACAAGGCGGTTCCAGAATGACCTTACGCTGACCTCGTGACCTTTGCGGGCACACGAGTCCCTTTCCATCCCTTCCTCTTTATAACGCGTTCCATACTTGTTTTTCACGTTTTTTTTTTTTTTGTTTATCTTTTAGTCGAAACGTTTTTGAAATCAGTCGATTTATCAACGGTCTATTATTTCATTACTGCTTTTCATAATTAGCTTTATTCAATAACTGAATGAGCGTTTCAATCATGTTGACATCTGCGAATTAAAAATTATTTTTTTCACCACTTGTATACCATTTCTTTTGTTTTTTCGCTTTAGTTCTCCCTATTCCGTGTCTACTTGTTCTTTTTCTTTCTCCTTTCCTTTCTCTTCCTTTTCTCATCTTTTTCTAGTTTATCACTACTTCTTCGCCTTCATATTTTCCATTCCTTTTCCCTTGTACCTCCCCTTCTGCATCTCTTCCTTCTTTCCGTCTTTTCTTCCTCCAGATTTCCCTTCTCTTTCTTCTTCATCTTCTTCCCCGCTTTATTTTTCACGTTTCATTTTAAACACATCGTTCCCCCCTTCCTTCCTCGCTATCTCTTATCCCTTATCACTGTCTCTTCTCTCTTCCCCCTTCGCTTCCTCACTCTTCATGAATATTATCTTCGTCTGCGCTTCGTCCTCGACCCCTTCCTATCTCTTCTTTTTATCAATTCTCTTATCTCTCGGGGTCGTCCGTCACTTAATTGTAATTTCCTGTCCACCTGCTTCGGTTATTATCCTGTTTCTCTCCGTTCTTTCCGGTTCTCTTTTTATTTCTTTTTTGTTTTTGGCTTGTTGTTTTCTATGCTCTTCGTTCAGCTAATTCTTTCGTTTATGATCCTTTCATTGTTCTCTCTCTCAACTTTTCACTTTCTCTTCTTTCTCCTTTCTTAACTTCCGACTTTTCCTTTCCATTCTTCTTTTTTGAACAATTTTGTCCTCCATCTCCTTTTCGCTCTCTTCTCTCTTTTCCATGTCACTTAGTCTGTCCTCTTCCCCCTCTCTCTCACTATCTATCTATCTCTATCTATCTGAACCGTATTCAGGTTAACAAATTTAGAAAAGGTATAAATGAGAATTAATATCTTCACAATACAAGACATGTATTTGACCGGTTATATCTTCGTCAAATACATCTCTTCTACAGTGAAGATATTCATTCTCATTCATACCTTTCCTACCCCCCCCCCCCTCTCTCTCTCTCTCTTTCTCTCTCTCTCTCTCTCTCTCTCTCTCTCTCTCTCTCTCTCTCACTTTCCTCCCACTCACTCTCACTCTCTCTGACTCTATTACATTTTTCTCTCACCTTCTCCTTCACCCTTTCCATCCCTCTCGACTCTCCTCCAGTCTTCCTTTCTCCTCTTCCCTCCTCCCCCAGCCTGCCCTTCTCCCCTCCCCTCTCTCCCCTCGCCCCTCTCCTGTCAGCACCGCCATCGTCAGCGCCAGGTTCCCCTCGAACTTGACTCCTGACGTCCCGGCTCCCTCGGCTTCCCCTCTAATTTTGAATCGATCTTTCTCCAGGGGGAGGGGAGGGGGGGGGAGGGGCATCCGTTCCCTTTCCTCTCCTCTTTCCGCCGCTTTCGTCTTCTTGGTCGTCCTTGCCTTTCTACTCCGTCTTACTCCTGCTTCCTTTTTCTTATAATCATTATTTTTCCTTTCTCCTCCTTTCTTTTGTCTTTTACCTTGATTTTTTGTTTCTTCGTATTCATCTTAATCACCTTGATATTTCCATTTCATTACCGTTATTACAATTTCCTTCCTATGACCACCGATATCATGTTTTCGTCCGTCTTTCCAACACGTTTAGCCTTTTCCCCTTATTTCGCCTGGGCTCTCGTCCTTCAACAGAAGCAACGCGGTAAGAGGCAATACAGTCATGACACACGGGCAGCCACAATGCACGATCGTGAGAAGGCACAAGCACAGCATGACGGGGCCGTTTCACCTGCATCATTCGGATCAGCGAGACGCAGACACGGCGCGGACCTGCTCATAATCACATGACTACACATAACATAACACAACCGCACATCATTACGCATGGCTATAGCGCACGTAATACCACATAACCGCACTCCACTGCATATAAGTACCCGTGTCGGCACAAAACCCACGAGATACCTCACTCTACATATACCTATGCATAACTACATGTAGGTAGGCGTAACAGTAATAACTAAATGAAACCGGACTTAACCACCCGCCACTGCCGAGACTGAGGCCGCCCGTGCGCCAGGCAGCGGTCGTGGGCGTGAGAGGAATCCTTCGTGCATGTGCAAAGGGTGAGTGCGCTTCCCTGCCTTCCCGTGGGCGTTGATGCAATGGTCGCCTCAATTGCAAGCGCTTTTCTCCTGCTCCTGCTTCCGCTTCTCTCTCTCTCTCTCTCTCTCTCTCTCTATTTCTCTCTCTCCCTCTCCCTCTCTTTCCTCTCTCCTCTCCTCTCTCTTTCTCTTTCCTCTCTCTTTTTTCTCTCTCCCCTCTCTCTTTCTCTCTCTCTCTCTTCTCTCTCTCTCCTCTTCCTCTCCCCCTCTCTCTCTCTTTTCCCTCTCTCTTCTTCCCCCTCTCTCTCTCCTTTCTTCTCTCCTCCCTCTCCTTCTCTCTTTCTCTCTCTCCCTCTCTCTCTTTCTCTCTCTCTTTCTCTCTCCCCCCTCTCCTCTCTCTCTCCCCTCTCTCTCTCTTTCTCTCTCTCCCCCTTTCATCTCTTTCTCTCTCTCCCCCTCTCTCTCTTTCTCTCTCCTCCCCTCTCTCTTCTTTCTCTCTCTCTCTCTCTCTTCTCCCCTCTCTCTCTTTCTCTCTCTCCCCCCCTCTCTCTTTCTCTCTCTCCCCCTCTCTCTCTTTCTCTCTCTCTCTCTCTCTCTCTTCTCCTCTCCTCTCTCTCTCTCCCCTCTCCCTCTCTCTCTTTCTCTCCCCCTCTCTCTCTCTCTCTCTCCCCTCTCTCTCTCCTCCTCTCTCTCCTCTCCCCTCCTCTCTCCTCTCCTCCTTTTCTCTCTCTCTCTCTCCTCTCCCTCTCTCTCTCCTCTCCCTCTCTCTCTCCTCTCCTCTCTCTCTCCTCTTCTCTCTCTCTCCCTCGCACCTCTCCATCCCCCCTCTCTCTCTCTCCCCCCTCTCTCTCTCTCCCCCTCTCTCTCTCCTCCCTCCCTCTCTCCCCTCTCCTCTCCCCTCTCTCCTCTCCTCTCTCTCTCTCTCCCTCTCTCTCTCTCTCCTCTCTCTCTCTCCCCTCTCTCCTCTCCTCTCTCTTTTCTCCCCTCTCTTCCCCGTCTCTCTCTCTCTCTCTCTCTCCTCTCTCTCTCTCTCTCTCTCTCTCTCTCTCTCTCTCCTCTCTCTCTCTCTCTCTCTCTCTCTCCTCCCCTCCTCTCCATCTCTTCTCCCTCTTCCTCTCCCTCCTCCTCCTCTCTCTCCCCTTTCTCCCCCCCCCTCTGTCTCCCCCCACGCGCCCCGTGGCCGCCCGCCATGTTCCTGCGGGCGTCCTCGAAGGCGAAGAATCCTCCTACGCGGCCGAGGACCCCTCAAGACCGGCGCGCGGACAGGCCCCGAGGACCCTCAGGGGAGTCCTGCAGTTGGCGTCAATCCGGGCCGCGTCCTGTGTTGTGATTTTCGAAGACTCGAAGGGCCACATATTACAAGCCTGTTTGAAGCGAGTCTCATTTTAACGGACGGGAGAAAGTGTGGGCCCGGTAGAGCAGGAGATCCTGCGGTGCGGTTTTGGATTACTCTGGCCTTGTTCGACCTCAGGGCACACAAGCATTCCTCATTTCACATTAGAGCTTCGTGAGCGCAAGCTGTATTCAATTCAATTTTATTGTTGGTAAGAAGATCCGATGTATTTAACTGATTCACACAGTTCAGATATTTTTCTCGCCGCGGCGCAGACAACACGAGAGTGGTTGCATGTCACCAATTTCTCTCTTCCTTTGCCTCTTTTCCTTCCTTTCTTCTCTCCCTCCCTCCTCTCCTTCCTTTCTTCTCTCCCTCCCTCCTTTCCTTCCCTTTCTCTCTTCCACGCTCCTCTGTTTATCTTCCCTCTTTTTCCCACTCCTTTTCTTTTGCCTGTTTTCATTTTTATTTGCCATTTCTTCTCTTTCTCTTCCCTTCTCCCTCTCCCCTTCCTTCCCCCGGTTATCCGCGCCATCTGGGAGCCTCGGCGACCCAGCAGCTGGTGTGTCCAATAAACAATATCTTCTCTTGTCTGTCACTCCTTCCCCTCCTCCTTGTCACCTCTTCCTCCCTGCCTATCTTTACACTTTTCTCTCTCTATCCATCTGTATCTATCTCTATATCTATCTATCCCGAT
>NC_051403.1:36100128-36102628 GCF_015228065.2 Penaeus monodon
AAATACCAACATTAATTAAAAAATAAAGCGTTCTTTGACCTCGCATTCATCAGCAGACGTGAAATTGTATGTAGAAGCGCACCCCCTTTGGGCCCCTGGTGGTGTGGTGTGTTTTGGTGGGGTGTGTGTGTGTGTGTGTGTGGTGTGTGTGGTGTGTGTGGTGGTGTGTTGTGTGTGTGTGTGGGGGTGCGGTGCGTGTGCTGTGCGTGTGTGCGTTGTGTGTTGTGTGTGTGTGTGTTTTTTGTGTGTGTGTGTGTGTGTGTGTGTGTGTTTTTGTTTTGGTGTGGTTGCGTGTGTGTGTGGGGGTTTGCGTGGCGTGTGTTTGGTGTGCTGTGCGTGTGTGGTGTTGTGTGTGTGTGTGTGGTGGTGTGCGTGTGCGTGTGTGTGTGTGTAAATGCAAATGTGTGAGGGTGAAAGCGAAAGCGAGGATGAGAGAGTCAAAGAACGAGCGAGAGTGCAAGCAGGATTGGGAGCAAGAGCACGCGTGTGTGTGGGCGGGTGCTTTAAAAGGGCATCGGAACGATCCCTACCCCAAAGCGAGGTTGAAAAGATGAGGGAACAAGTGAGATCCGGGGAAGACAAAGACAGAGCCCACCCCCCTACTGCGAAAAAAAAAATAAAAGGGTTTTTGCGTTTCGTTAAACCAACCCCCGGGCATCACATCAATAACATAAACAAAGTAATAATAATAACTGCAACACAACAATAACAAAATATCAATAACAGAGGTGATTTTTTTCAGGTGGGAGGGGGTGGGACGGGGGGAGGGGGGGAGGGGGGAGGAAAAAAAGGGGGGAGGGGGGGAAGGAAGGGGGAGGGAAAAGGGGGAAAGGAAGAGGGAGAGAGAGGAGAGAAGAGAGAGAGAGAGAGAGGAGAAGAGAGAGGGGAGAGGAAGAGGAGAGAGAGAAGAGAGAGAGGGGAAGAAAGAGAGAGAGAAAAAGAGAAAGAGAGAGAGAGGAGAAAAGAAGAAGAAGAAAAGGAGAGAGAGAGGAGAAGAGAGAGGAGAGAAGAGAGAGAGAGAGAGAGAGGGGGTAGAAAAGAGAGAGAGGGAGAGAGATAGAGAGAGGAGGAGAGGAGAGGGGGGGAGAGGGGAGAGGAGAAAGGAGAGGGGGGAATGGAGTGGGTGGGGGAGGGAAGGGGAAGGAAGGGAAGGGAAGGGGAGGGGAGGGGGGGGGGAAGAAAGAACGAAAGAATAGAAGACAGAAGAGGAAAGAAAAAAAGAAGAAAGGGGGGGGAAGGGAAAGGGAAAGGGAAGCAGGGAAGGGGGAAAAAGGGAAAAAAAAGAAAAAGAAAAAAAAGAGAAAAAAAAATAAAAAGAAGAAGAATGAGCGAGGGGGGGAGAGCACGAAAGAGAGAAAAAAAGAGGGGGAAGAAAAAAAAAAATAAAAAGCGACGATGAGGATGAAAAATTTCCCCCAAAGGGTAATAAAGGGCCCCCTTTCCGCGTTTTCACAAAGAGTTTGAAAGAAAATCACAAAAGAAGTCCAGATGAACCTCCGACGATCGCGCTTTGGTCTCGCTTATTTACATTCATGTATCTTTTTGAACTTCATTCGTGATGTTAGAAGCAAATCACTTTTCCTTGCATGCATTCTCTTTCTTTCTCTCATATTCAATGCGTTTTCTTTTTTTAAAATTTGTACGGCTAATGAACCGGAACAAGTTACCCTTTGAACAAAGATTCTACATGAAAAAAAAAACTCGTAAAAAGAAAGAAAGAAAAAAAGTAAAACGCTAAACCTCCACCATCCTAACTTCCCCTTGTGTACCGCCGCCAAATCCACATAAAAAAATCTCCAAAAAACTAATTGAGATGTCGTTAGAAAACTCCATCCCCCCTCCTCCACCAACACCCCCTCCCTGTCTTCTCCTCCACCCCCTCCCCGTCTCAAAGTTATTGCATGGAGTACCTCACCCCAGAAATCCCTCATAGAAAACGAGAATATGCCACTGCAACAGAAAACGGAGATCGATCGCTAAGGTACCCCAGGAGACAAAAGACTCTTCTCTTTCTCTTTTCTCCTGTCTGTCTCTCTTTCTAACTCTTTCCCTTCCTTTTTTCTCTCTTCTTCTCTCTCTCCCTCTCTCTCTCTCTCTCTCTCTACTCTCGCTCTCTTTCCTTTTCCTCTCCTCTCTCCCCCCCTCTCCCCCTCCTTCCTTCCTCTCTCTTCTCTCCCTTCCCCTCTCTCTCTCTTTTTCCTTCTCTCTCTCTCTCTCCTTTCCTTCTCTCTCCCCCTTTTCTCTCCTTCTCTCCTCTCTCTCTCCCCTCCCTTCTCTCTCTCTCTCCTTCTCTCTCTCTCTCTCTCTTTCTCTCTCGCTCCTCACTCCCTTTTCCTTCTCTCCCTCCCTTTTCCCCTTTTTCTCCCCCCCCCCCCCCCCTCTCCCCCTCTTACTCCTCCCCCCTCCTTTCCCCCCCCTCCCCCCCTTCTCCTCTCTCTCTTCCCTTTCTCTCTCTCTCTCCTCCTTCTCCTCTCTCTCTCTCCTTCTCTCTCTCTCTCTC
>NC_051403.1:36112628-36126662 GCF_015228065.2 Penaeus monodon
GGAGAAGAAGAGGGGGAGGAGGGGTTAAAAGGGATGGGGGGAGGAAAAAGGGGGGGGGGAAAAAAGGGGGAATGAAAGGGAGGGTGGAAAAAATAATCGCGAAGGGGGAAAAAAAAGGGGGGAAACCCCCAGGGTGAAAAGGGAGAAAAGAAGAGGGGAGGGGGGGGGAGAGGGGAGGGGAGAGAGAGAGAGAGGAGGGGAGGGGGGAGGGAGGGGAAAAGGGAGGGGGGGGAGGGGGAGGGAGGGGAGGGAGGGGAGGGAGAGAGGGGGAGGGGAAGGAGAAGAGGAGGGAAAGGGGAGAGGGGGAGGGGGGGAGGAGAGGGAAAAGGAAAAGAGAGAGAGAAGGGGGAAAAGAGAGAGAGAGAGAGAGAGAGGAGAGAGAGGGAGGAGAGAAGAAGAAAGGGGGGAGAGGGGAGAGGGAAAGAGAGAAAGGGGGAGAGGAGGAGGAGAAAAAAGAGAGGAGAGGGGGAGAGGGGGGAAGAGGAGGGGGAGGGGAAAAAGGGGGGGGGGGGGAGGGAGGGGGGAGGGGGGAAAGGGGGGGAGGAGGGGGAGGGAAAAGAGAGAGGAAAAGGGGGGAGGGAAAGAAGAGAGAGAAAGGGGAGAAGAGAGGGAGAGAGGGAGAGAGAGAGAGAGAGAGGGGAGGAGGAGAGAGGGAGAGAGAGAAGAGAGAGGGGAGAGAAGGAGAGAGAGAAAGAAGAGGAGAGAGAGGAGAGGGGGAGGGGGGGGGGGAGAGAGAGAGGGAAAAGAGAGAGAGAGAGAGAAAGAGGGAAGAGAGGAGGGAGGAGAGGGAAGAGAAAAGGAAGAGAGGGGAGAGGAGGGGGAGAGGGGAGAGGAACGAGAGAGGAGAGGGGAGGAGAGAGGGAGAGAGAGAGAGAGAGCAAGAGGAGAGAGGGGAGAGGAGAGAGGAGGGGAGGAGAGAGAGGGAGGAGAGGAGAGGGAAGGGGAGGGAGGGGGGGAGAGGAGAGGGAGAGAGGGGGGGGGAGAGAGTGAGAGAGGAGAGGGGAGAGGGGGAAAAGGGAGGGGAGGGGGGGGAGGGGGAGGGGAGAGAGAGAGGGGGAGGGTTGGGAGGGGGGGAGAGAGAAGGGAGGGGGGGGGAGGGGGGAGGGAGGGGGGGGGTAGAGAGAGAGGGGAGGGGAGAGAGAGAAGAGGGAAGGAGGGAAAGGAGGAGAGGAGGGGAAAAAGAGAGAGAGGGAGAGGGGGGGAGAGAGGAGGGGATAGAGGAGAGAGAAACGCGAGGAGGGAGAAGAGGAGAGAGGAGGGAGGGAGGGAGGGAGGGGGGGAGGAGGGAGGGAGGGGAGGGAGGGAGAGAGAAGTGGGGGGGAGGGGGAAGAGGGGGGAGGAGAGGAGAAGAGAGAGAAGAGAGAGAGAGAGAGAGAGAGAGAGAGAAAGAGAGAGAGAGGAAAGAGGAGGGGAGAGAGAGAGGGAGAGAGAGAGAGAGGAGAAACGAGAGGGGGAAGAGGAAGAGAGGGGTGAGAGGAAGGAAAAGGAAAGGAAGAAGGGGGAAGGAAAGGAAGGAGAAAGGAAAAAGGGGGGGGGGGGGGGAGGGGAAAGCGAAAGAAGGGGAAGGGGGGAAGAGGGAAGGAAGGGGAGAGAGGGGAAAGGGGGAGGGGAAGGAAAGAGATGAAAAAGAGGGAAGAGGGGAGGAAGGGAAAGAAAGGAGAGGGGAGGGAAAGGGGAGGGAAGGGAGGGGGGAAAAAAGGGGGGGGGAAAGGGGGAAAAAGGGGCGAGGAGAAGAGGAGGGGGGAAAGGGAGAGAAGGAAGAAGAAAGAGGAGAGGGAAAAAGGAAGAAGAGAGAGGGGAAAAGGAGAGGGAAATGGGGAGGAAAAGGAGGAGAGAAAAAGGGGGGGGAGAGGGAGGGGAGAGGAAAAGGGGGGGAAGGAAGAAGGAAAAGAAGTTTTATTTTGGGAGAAAGGGAAAGAAAAAAAAATAAGAAAAGAAAACAAGGAAGAAGGTGAAGGAAAGAGAAGGAAACAGAGCAAAAAGGATTACAAGGGAAGATTAAAAAAAATTGGGAAAATTGGGAAAGAAGGTTCCCCGGAAAGGGGGGGGGAAGGGGGGAAAGGAAGGGGAAAAAAGGGGGGGGAAAGGGGGGAAAGGAAAAGCCCCAAAAAAAAAAAAAAAAAAAAAAAAAAAAAAAAGGGGGGGAAAGGGGGAATAAAAAGGGAATTTTAAATAAAAAAAAAAAGGGGGGGGTTTTTGGGGGGGGTTTTGGTGGGGGGGGGGGGGGAGGGGGGGGGGCGGGGGGGAAAAAAACAAAAAAAAAAGGAGAGGGATAAAAGGGGGCCAAAAGAGGCCGGGGAGAAAAAATTGCGGGGAAGGGGGAGGGGAAAAAAAGGGGGGTCGTTTTTTTAAAAGGGGAAAATTCAGAGGGGAAAAAAGTTTGGGGAAAAAAAAAAAGAAAAGGGAAAAAAACCCAAAGGGAAAAAAGGGAAAGGGGGCCCCGGGGGGGGGGGGGGGGTAAAAAAAAAAAAAAACCGGGGGTTTACAAAACCGACTAACTTTTACCCCTTCCTTCTTCTCCCTTCTTTTTTCCCCCTCTCTTTTTTTGGGCCTTTACCTTCCCTCTTTTCCCCCCCTCCCCAGGTGTGCACTACTTGTCGGGGAAACGCGGCAACTGGTGAATGCCTTGTCTCTTCTCTCCTCTCAGTTTCTTGTTCTAATTTCTTTATTCCTTCCACTGCTTTTCCTCCACTTTCTCGCCGCATTCGTACCCTGTCTGGAATAGAAATAAATAAAAATAAATGACATAATTCGTAAACATGCTGCTCAAGAATCTGTTTGTCGATAATTGCCTTATTAAGAGAAGTAATTAGAGTCTTAATTAATATGAAGACTTTACAAGGGAGACCTTTTTTTTCTTAAAACCTTCGCTAATTGTTAAAGACCTGTGTCTGCCAGATGTACGTTGTTTTTTTTTGGATTCTTTTATTTTCAGGAGGAGAGAAAATTATATTTCAGGTGCTGTTTGGATTTTTTTGTGAGTATATATGCATATATGTACACACACACACACACACACACACACACACACACACACACACACACACACACACACACACACACATACACACACACACACACATATATATGTGTGTGTGTGTGTGTATATATGTAGTGTGTGTATATATATATATATATATATATATATATATATATATATATATATATATATATATATTATATGTGTGTGTGTGTGTGTGTGTGTGTGTGTGTGTGTGTGTGTGTGTGTGTGTGTGTGTGTGTGTGTGTGTGTGTGTGTGTGTGTGTGTGTGCCAAAAACTATATTTCTATCTATCTATTAATTATGTTTGTTCACGTGTATGAGTGCGTATCTAAACTTTTCCCTTATCGAATGATCATTCAGGTATTATATGAATGCTCTTGATTGCATAATCAATATAAATTTGCAATTTAGCAATTTGTGAAGGTAAACCGGGATCGTCTACAAATCTTGATTCAGATCGTGTTTTATTGCATTCGTTACGACCGTTACATGCTCTGCAATTCAAATTCGAGCAGAAAACCCCCATCCGACCAATGGGAGGACCCTGCAGGCGTATAATAATGACCACCATGTTTACCTACCGGTACTATACTGACTCTCTCTCTCTCCTCTTTTCCTCTCTCTCTGCCTACCTTCCTCTCCCCTCCTACCCCCACACCCCAACCCACCTCCCTCTCCTTCCATCCTCTCCCCTCCTTCTCTCCTTCTCTCCTCTTTCCCTCCTCCCTCCTTATTTCGGTCCCTCCCTCTTCCTCCTGCTCTCTCTCCTCCCTCAGTCTCATCAGCATGATAACCGTTATCTCAGCCTGATGTTTGCACACTTCGTGCCCCTCATTACTCACTCGTTGCATGACTCACTCTAATCTTGTTGATTCGACAGTCACGCGTCTTTGGGCGTTCACGCACTTCCCCTCGGCAATAACGGACCTCGACGTCTTTTTACCCGAAATTTGAAGCACTGGAGAGATGGAAGAACGGAAGAAATGGCGGAAATATCATTCCCAGAAATACGTTTGTGATTCCAGCGTAGCTTTCCCCTGTCAGTTTCGCAAACGTCTGCAGACCTCTTGGCGACGATGCCTCCTCGATGCCTTTATTGCGATCACGTCCTTTCATGCCGCCCTGTCTCTCTCTTGCGCTTCGAGACATCTCTCCCTCTCGCTCTCGAATCTCAGGACCGGCGTTCCTTCGTCTTTAAGGCAAAGTCTACGCCTTCTAACACTGCCATTTAGTTCCTTGATTCCCAAAGTTCATTCTCCCTATCCCCCTCTCGCACCACCTCGTTCGTCCCCTCACTGCAGCCCTTCCTTAGCCCCCAACTAAGCGCCTCCTCAGTCTCCCCAACAACCCCACTTTAGCCCCCCCCCCCCACGAGCCTCCCCATTCCGGAAACAAATCCAGGTTCGAACTCCGAGGGCTGCCTCCCCCCCCCCGCCATGTCCTCCCCTCAAACAAACTCTGCTTGTCTGACATCCTTTCAGTTCTCCTCCTCTTCCCCTCCTCCTCTGCGTCTTCTTTTATTTTTTTCATATCTTTTTATATCTCCACCTCCCCCTCCTCCTCTCCTTTCTCTTTTCTTCGTTTTTCTTTTTCTTCTTATTATTATTATTCTCCTTCTCCTTCTTCTCTTTTTTCCTCTTCTCCTTCTCCTTCTCCTTCTCCTTCTCCTTCTCCTTCTTTTCTTTCTCTTCTCTTCTTCTCTCCTTCTTCTCTTCTCTCCTTCCTCTTCTCCTCTTGCTTCCCATCTGCCCTTCTCCTCTCCTAAGTCCTCTCTCCTCCTCCCTCCCTCTTCTCCTTCTCCTCCTCCTCCTCCTCCTCCTCCTTCTCCTTCTCTCCTCTTCCTTCTACTCCTCTTGCTGGTCCATCATCTAGGCGAGCCTTGTTTTCCTATTGCTGAAGATATTGGCGGATTCATCCTTCTTCTCCCTCCCTCTTTCCTTCCCTCCCACTCTCCCTAGAATCGGCCTCTCCTCCCTCTCTCCCTCCTTCCTTCCTTCCATCCCTCCCATCTTCCTTCCCTTCTTCCTTCTCTTTCTCCCTCCCTCCCTCATTCCCTGCCTCCTCCCAACCCTCCTCTCTTCCCTCCCTCCCTCCCATCACCCTTCCCTCCCACCCGACTTCCTTTCCTCTATCCTTCCTTCCCTTTCCTCCCTCCTTCCCCCACTCCCTCTTTCCTTCCTTCCTTCCGTCTCTCCTTCCTTCCTTCCTTCCCTCTCTCTTTCTTTCTTTCCTTCCTTCCTTCCTTCCTTCCCTCCCCCCCTCTCTCCTTCCCTCTGCCCACGTCAATGTCCCGGCCTTGTGCAATGCGTCTTCGTCGTAGATTATTAGCTGACACATTTTCCTAAGATTGTCCGGGGGCGGTTGGGAATGGAATGGGAATGCGAGGGGGGGGGCGGAGATGTCGAAGAAGATCTTGTGGGCAATTTACGGCGGAGGAGAGACTGGATAAAAGGATTGGGAGGGACAATGAGAAGGTGGTATAACGGGAGGGAGGGAGGGAGAAAAAGAAGAAGGGAGAGAGAGAGAGAGAGAGAGAGAGAGAGAGAGAGAGAGAGAGAGAGAGAGAGAGAGAGAGAGGAGAGAGAGAGAGAGAGAGAGAGAGAGAGAGAGAGAGAGAGAGAGAGAGAGAGAGAGAGAGGAGGGGGGATGGAGAGAGGGAGACAGGCAGACAGGCAGACTGACGAAGGCGCGGGCTGATTCGGACACAGACCGAAGCAGAGACAGAGATAGACAGGCAGAGAGACTAAATGAGAGACAGGCAGAGACAATCCGGCTACGACACGGGGAAACAGAAACACAAAGACACGAACACCACGGCGAGAGCACACACTGGCAGACAGACACAAATAAAGAAAGAAACAATGAAACCGCGGCCGAACCCTCCTTCGAGACCGGTGCGAACCAACAGACGCCGAGAGAAACAGCCGTTACAGCCAAACACAAATGACCTGGAAAAGTTTATGCATTTATTCCCTCTCTATCTTCCTCTCTCTTTTTTTCTTTTCTCTCTCTCTCAAAATTTCTTTCCATATTTTTTTTTCTCTCTGTCTCAGCTCCTCAAAATTCCTTTCCGAATTTTTCTCTCTCGCTCAACTTTTAAATTTTTCTTTTCTTTATTATTTTCTCTCACGTTTATTCTCTCTTGCTAGTCACCTTTTATAACGTCGCGGTTCATTGGGGGCTTACTGTAGCTCAAGGTGTAATCGCCGGCGGGTCAAAGAGGAAAAGAAGAGAGGGGGGAGAGGGAGAGGGGGAAAGAGAAAATAAGGAAGGGGAGTGGGGAGGTGGAAGGGGAGGGGGAGAGAGAGGGGGAAAGAATGGAGGGAAGGAGGGAGAATAAGGAAGGGAGAGGGAACGAGAGAGAGAGAGAGAGAGAGAGAGAGGGAGAGAGAGAGAGGAGAGAGAGAGAGAGAGAAAGAGAGAGAGAGAGAGAGAGAGGAGAGAGAGAGAGAGAGAGAGGAGAGAGAGAGAGACAGAGAGAAAGAGAGAGAGAGAAGAGAGAGAGAAGAGTAGTTCACGAGGAGACATTTGAAGACTCGAGAGATTACAGAATCGAGATCGAGAGAGAGGTAGATTGTACGACACGACTGAGACTGTCGAGATGAAGAACGATGAGAGAAGGAGGAGTTAAATCGAGAGCAGATAGATGAGATCAGAGATGACTCAGATGAAAAACGAGAGAGAGAGGAGAGAGAGGTCAAATCACCAAAAATATATTGCGCATGCTCAATATTACCAGAATGATCGTTAATTAAAGACAGGAATGCAATAAAATAGAAGGCAGTTAAAAATCCAGATGAAAGAGAGTAAAAAAAAGAAAAACTAATAGAAAGATGTAAGCAAACCAATAACAGACACTATATTAACGAGAAAGGAATGGAATAGAAAGAGCAAATAGAAAGCACAAATAAAAAGATGAAGAGAGAGAAGAGAGAGAAAGAGAGAGATGAGAGAGAGAGAAGAGAGAGGAAAAGATAGAGATATAGAGAGAGCAGAGAGAGAGAGAGAGAGAGTGGGAGAGAGAAAGAGGGGGGGGGGAGAGAGAGAGAGAGAGAGAGAAAAGAGAGAGAGAGAGAGAGGTCTATGTTTTCCGCAATACATTTTAATACCTTCTCGGCGTTTATCAATTTCCTTTTCTCTTACTTATTTTCTCCACGTTCTCCTACTGTCTGTAATTACCATACTCATAAAAGGAATTTCTTTAAACTTCTGTAGGCAATTCATCATAATATTCCAGGATTGCCTTCTATGATGCTTCAAAAACACGTATAGCAAGTGATATTCTGTCGCATGCTCATATATTACCAGAATGAATCGGTTAATTAAATGTTATCAATCATCAAAATGACATTTTAAAAATCCAGATGAACAGCAGTAAAATAAACAGTAATAAAAATTCACCAAACCTAACTCACTATTACTAAAAGCTATTGCCAAACTCTCTATTACTACTAACACTAACACTACTACTATTACATCTCTTGTAATAGCAATAGTAATAGTAATAGAAAGAACACCAACATCAGCAACAGCAACAACAACAACAAAATATAATAATAATAATAATAATAATAATAATAATAATAATAATAATAGCGATAATAGCAATAATAACAATAATCATAATCACAATCAAAACCAAGACAAAGGCGAAGATGAAGAAAAAAAGAAAATGAAGACAAGAAAAAACGAAGTCGGAGAAAGGACAGGCAGAAGAGAATAACAACAACACAAATTCAAACAAAGCAATAACAGCAACATCACCCTCGGAAAAATGTCTCTCGCACCTGCACTAATTATTGCACCCGCACTCCCCCCCCCTCTCCCCCTAATCTTTATGAACATTCATAATTACGCCCACGGAATACGGCCGCCCATTCTAATCATGCGGGTGGAGGAGGGGGGGAGGTGAAGGAGGAGGAGGGGAAAGGGGGTGGGGGAGGAGGAGGGGAAGGGGGTGGGGGGGTGGGGGAGGGGGAGAGGAGGAGGAGGAGGAGGAGGTGAAGATGGGGAAAGGGGTAGGGGGGAGAGGAGGAGGAAGAGGGGGGAAGGGGGATTAAGGGGCAGACATGGCGGGATGATAGGGAAAGGGGATCGAGGGAAATGGGAGATATAGGAGAAGGTGGGGGAGAGGGTGAGGGGGAATAAGGGATAAGAGATAAGGGGTTGAGGATGGGAGGAAGAAGGATAAGTGAGGATAAAGGGGATAGGGGAAGAGAGAGAGAGAGAGAGAGAGAGAGAGAGAGTGAGAGTGAGTGAGAGAGAGAGAGAGGAGAGAGGAGAGAGAGAGAGAAGAGAGAGCGAGAAGAGAGAGAGAGAGAGAGAGAGAGAGAGAGAGAGAGAGAGAGAGAGAGAGAGAGAGAGAGAGAGAGAGAGAGGAGAGAGAAGAGAAGAGGAAGAGAGAGGAGGAGACGTAGAGTGAGAGAGAGAGAGAGAGAGAGAGAGAGAGAGAGAGAGAGAGAGAGAGAGAGAGAGAGAGAGAGAGAGAGAGAGAGAGAGAGAGAGAGAGAGAGAGAGACTTGTAAAACGCACGGTCTGTTGCGTATATTTATTGATGGGAGATTCTTGCTAGCGTGGACCGAGGTTGGTAGGGCCGGCTTGTATAGGAGAGACCGGAGTAGCCCCCGGGAGGCCGCGGGCGAGCGGGGCCGCGACTCGAGGTAGAGTGTCCACTTGGGTCAAGGCTGAGCCCAGAGGTCATGAGCGCTGTGGGCGTGGCCTAGGTCAATGCACGGGCAAGAAATCCCATTGTTCACCTTTGTCGGCTAGGGGGTGTGTCATCGAAGGCATATGACCAATCAGAGAACCGCGACTCGAGGTAGAGTGTCCAGTTAGGTCAAGGCTGAGCCCAGAGGTCATGAGCGCTGTGGGCGTGGCCCAGGTCAATGCACGAGCAAGAAACCCCATTGGTCACCTTTGTCGGCTAGGGGGTGTGTCATCGAAGGCATATGACCAATCTGAGAGAGAGAGAGAGAGAGAGAGGAGAGAGAGACGAGAGGAGAGAGAGAGAGAGAGAAGACGAGAGAGAGAGGAGAGAGGAGAGAGAGAGAGAGAGAGAGAGAGAGAGAGAGAGTGAGAGAGAGAGAGAGAGAGAGAGAGAGAGAGAGAGAGAGAGAGAGCGAGAGAGAGAGAGAGAGAGAGAGAGAGGAGAGAGAGAGAGGAGAGAGAGAGAGAGGGGCAAAGAGATAGTAGAGAGGAGAGGAGGAGAGAGAGAGAGGAGAGAAGAGATGAGAGTGAGAAGAGAGAGAAGAGGACGAGAGAGAGAGAGAGAGAGAGAGAGAACGCGCGTGCGCACACACACACACGCACACACACACACACACACACACACACACACACACACACACACACACACACACACACACACACACACACACACACACACACACACACACACACACAGATATTTACACTTGACAGAAAAACAGGCAGGCAGAAAGAAAAACTTATCATGTAAGTAAATTCCACGGGCCACACACGCACGCACTCACAGCTGCATTAACTCAAATAGCGAGATTTATGCAGATCTAAGTTCAATTGGTTTAACGCTTCCATGAAGAATGACCCTGGCGCCGTGAATAGCGGTTCGGGGCAACTGTCAGCCGCACCTGCGCACACTCAGGGCTCGTGACGGACACCTGTGGGCGCGACTGATCATACTGCAAGGCGTAATCTACATGTATATGGGTGAATTTGGCGGAATCAATGTAAATCCTTTTCCCGAATCCTGGTGTCGGCTCCCGTCATCATAAAAATACATTAACTTGGAGTGCGTTGGCAAGGAGAAACTTCTCTCGGTTTAGATATGTTATTTTAGAAGAAAAAAATTAAGAAGAAAAATAAAGAAAAAGAAAAAAGAAAGGAAAGAAAAGAAAGAAAGAATATATATATATATATATATATATATATATATATATATATATATATATATATATATTCGATCTCCCATAATGGGCACGCTTTTAATCCCACTGACATGAATTTTGGTTTCATAATCTATTGTTAAAAATATTAGATTCTAATGAGGCTTATGGTGTAATTTAGGAAGCTTAAACATGCAGTTTAAAACGCTATTCACTGACAGAAAGTGGCAGGAATATTTTGTTAATTCAAGGGGGTGTCAATATGCTTTCTCTTGAGTTGCTATTTCATGGCAGTGATCAGCTTAGTCCAGCCTAAAGCGGCACTTCCTCCCGGCCTCAACGCCCAGATGTCCAAGTGGAGTTGGTCTCGCCATTTTTGTTCAGGTACGAGAGTTCTAGCTCGTAAATGGCCCAAAGGAGGCCGGGTCGAATGTCTTTAAAGAAGCCCATTCCACTTCGTTAAGGCAGCGAAGGCGCGTGGAATGGGAATACACGTAGCGTATTCCGTTCCCGGGAAAGCTGGCTCCTCGAATTAATCGTCTAATTCTTTTTGGATTTTTTTTTTCTTACTTCTCAGTCTTTAGTTTAGTATCTATCTCCTTCTACTTTCTACTATTTTTCTCTTTTTTTTTCAATCCTTCTCTTTGTTTATGCATTTTTTTATTTATCTATCTCCCTTTTCCTCCCTTCTCTTCATTCATACCTTTCCATCATTCTCTCCTCTTCTCCCTCGCTCTACCACCTCCTCTCTACCTGTCTGTCTCTGTCTCTGCCTCTGTCTCTGCCTCTGCCTGTCTGCTGCCAACAAGGAGGGACTTCAGTCGTTGACTACTGCACATGTAATTACACAGGCACTGAATATTTTAAAGAAAGTAGTGTTTCCTGGAAGAAGCGGATCTGGTAGGATCAGTCAACTGGCCATTTAGGTGGACATGCAACCGTGTCTGCAAAAGCTGATTTTTCTGACTTATAACTCGTTTAACAGTATGAAACATAATAATGCCATTTCAAATTACTTCCATTTAAACAGAGAAGGTCCTGCAAGACGATTCAGTCATTAATGAGGTAACGGATCTCATAAGAGAAGCTGGACATTCGAATTTAGCCAAGGACAAAAAAAAACAGCAATTACGAAACTGTTTTGAAAACTTGGTGACATTATGGATAAATATAAAAACCTGTTCAGTTACCCATTAAAGAAAGTGTGAAATGGCGGAGGAAATGGAGCACTGGTGGAACTCGGAACTGGATGATTTATGGAAATTGGCGGGAAAATATGAGAAGTCTTTTGTGAAACGAAACGTGACGGCCGACACCGTAGTGAAATACTATATCTTGAAAATCACTTAATAAACAGCCGCTCTTTATTTGACAAGTTTCAGAAAGAAAGCGACGCTACTTTAGAAAATAGCAAGTCAATATAGACAATTTAAATAGTGCTAATCCAATTTAAAACCCTGATGGAAGTATATAGCTAGACCGCAGACATCGTAACTGATCCGAAATATGTGACCAAAAATGGAAAAAAAGGCTTTCAAAAACTATACTTCTCTACTCCTGCTATGAGTGAAATGGACTATTTTGAATTTCACAATAGTATTAAGACTTGCCTCGGCAAATTAGAAGCAAATCCTCACTTACATTTAATCGAAAAAGTTTTGAATGGAAAGATAAGTTCCGAAGAAGTTGACAAAATGATAAGGAAATCTAAATGTAGAGAAGCAGTGAATACGACAGATCCACTCCCAAGTGAAATCCTTAAAAACCCAATATCCACTGAACTGGGCATCAGTCTGTCAACTTTTGGGAAAGGAACTGTCAATCCAATACCCAAAGGGACAGGCAAAGGTCAGAGAGTGCCACCGAATCACCGTGGGATTCCTCTGCTCTCCTGCGCTGGAAAACTTCACTCAGCTGTCGAAAGCAATTATATTTTAGTTGAAGATCAAAATGGTTTTTAAAAAATACGTACCACCACAAAACACACATTTCCCTGACAACCGTCTTGAAAAATCGCTTAGGGGAGGGAAGAGATACATTTTGCTGTTTTATTGATTTCCAGGCATGTCGCGTCAGAGTGAATGGGTACCTTATAGATTTCTTTGCAAATAACATAGGGGTGAGACAGGGAGATATTTTAAGTCCAACTTTGTTAACATCTTTCTAAATGGTTTAGCTAAAGAAATGAAAATGAGTAATGTAGGGCATTAACAATGATAAGACAAATAATGCAAACGCAGGACAGGACGAAATGCGGTTTTCAATTACACTTTAACCTACAAATATTTGGAAGTCGTCCTTGACAAACATGTGAGTTTCGGAAGACTTGCAGATGACCTAGCAGAACGCTTAACCACAGCTCTAGGGTTACTCCTTGCAGAATTCTATATTAATAACGGCATGGGATTCAAAACATTCAAAATATGTTACGACGCTTGCATCACCAAAGTGTCTGACTGCGGCGCGGGAGCATGGGGTTTGGACTCATGCCCAAACACACAGAAAGGAAACAGTCGAGCGCTCAGATCTTACGTGGGAGTCACAAGTACTGTCCCTTGGTGGCTCTACAGGGGGAAATGGGTTTCGCGCCACCTGAGATCCGACGAAAGGTAGAAATGTTGCGCCTGTCTCCCTCGGCTACGTTCCAACAGGCTCCCTCGTAAAATATACGAGACTGAATACGATAGGAAATTAAGCTGTGCGCATACTTACGTCACATTTTGGAACTGCTCAACAGACTAAACATCTTTTACGAAAAACGTAAGATAGACAGTCTAGACGTTCCACAAAAGGAAGTATTGCCAGTATGTGAAAGTTAATTTCTGTTAAATGTTAATACAAAACCTAAACCGCGAGTACACAGAACGTTTCAGAACGCGTTTCACACAGAACAACAGATACAACGGTATCTGTCGCGAAATTCACGGTCAGTTTCCTCGCAAATTCCTTCTGCTATATTGCCTCTGAAGATGGGGAAAAGGCGACATTCTGGTCCCTCCGCTGAAGACAGACGTGTGACTTCTGCGAGCTAAGTCAGGTAGAAGATGGAATCCGTTTTTCTCTTTTGTTGCCCCATGTAAGAAGATATCAGGGCCATTTCGAGAAAAAAATGCCAACAGATACATCCGCATTTTCTGACGATTAATTAAGCTGAAATTTGAAATTTCGTTTTGCAAAATGAAAAAAAATCTTACAGCCTTTATTGATTTTATAACAACTGAATTCCATAAAAGAAAGGTAACCTTGTAACTATTTATCCAAACTTTTATCCAACATTAACGATGAACTCCAGCCATACACTTAAACCCTGATTTTAGTGCTGTATATTTATTGTGTAATTATATATCTATTGTGTTACTGTTTTAGTATTACTATTCTGTATTATGCAAGCAGTGACTGGGGAAGTCATTAAGGATTGGTTGCAATCTTGTAAAAAAAATATTATATGTAACGTAACACTTTAATAAAAAAGGCCTCCGTCTTTGTTTCCTTCTACGAATGTCTGTCTGTCTGTCTGTCTGTCTGTCTGTCTGTCTGTCTGTCTGTCTGTCTGTCTGTCTGTCTGTCTGTCTGTCTGTCTGTCTGTCTGTCTGTCTGTCTGTCTCTGTCTCTGTCTCTGTCTCTGTCTCTGTCTCTGTCTCTGTCTCTGTCTCTCTCTCTCCTGCAATCCTCGTGTGTACACAACGGTAAACCTGGCCTGTTTAATCAGTAAACACCAACATCTTGATTCGCCCCTCTTTCCTGGGCAAGAAGGGGGAAGGGGAGGGAATGTGGAAGGGGGGGGGGGACGACATACATGTGCGCCCCCCCACACACATATAAGTGTGTGTGTGTGTTCAGTTACTCACTGATTTTTCTATTTATTCATCTATAAAATACATAATACATTCATAAAGTTAATTGTATGTGTTTTTATACCGCAAAATCTTGATATTCGAATTTATGGGAATATGCATTCTGAAATAAAGAAAAACAGAGAGAGGAAGAGAGAGAGAGAAAAGAAGGGAGAAAGAGAAAAAGAGAGGAGAGAGAGAAGAGAGAGAGGAGAGAGACAAGAGAGAGAGAGAAGAGAGAGAAGAGAGAGAGAAAAGAGAGAGAAGAGAGAGAAGAGAGAGAAAAAAGAGAGAGAAGAGAGAGAAGAGAGAGAAAAAAGAGAGAGAAGAGAGA
>NC_051403.1:36126762-36134262 GCF_015228065.2 Penaeus monodon
GTATGAAGGGCCTGGGGGATAAGGCGGGGGGAGAAAAGGGGGAAGGGCGGCCCCCCAAAAAAGGCCCGGTAAAACGGGAAAAGAAATAAAAAAAAGGAAAAAGGAGGGTTTAAAAAAAAACCCCAAAAAAAAAAAAAGGGGGGGGGGGGTTGGACCAGAAAAGGAGGAAGGGGAAAAAAGGGGGAAAGGGCAGGTTTTTAGTTTAAAAAAAGCCCCCCAAAATTATAAAGGGAGGGGGAGGAAAAATTTTGGGGAGGAGGGGGAGGGGGGGATGGGCGGGGGAAGGGGGGGGGGAGGGAAAGGGGGGGGGGGCTTTAAAGGGGGGGGAGGGAAACCCCAAAAAAAAAAAAAAGGGGGGAAAAAGGGGGAGGGGGGGAGGGGGGGGGGGGAAGAGAGGGAGGGGGGGAGGGGGGAGGGGAGGGAAGGGAAGGGAAGAGAGAGAGAGAGGGGGGGGGAGAAAAAAAGAAAAAAGAAAAGAAGAAAGGGGGAAAGGAGAGAGAGAAGAGAGGGGGAGAGAAGAAAAGAGAGAGAAGAAGAGAGGAGAGAGAGAGAGAGAGAGAAAAGGGAGAGGAGGGGGAGAGAGAGGAGGGGGAAAAAGGGAGAGAAGGAGAGAGAAAGAGAGAGAGGGGGAAAAAGAAGAGAGAGGGGAAAGGGGGAGAGAGAGAGAGAGAGAGAGAGAGAGGGAGAGAGAGAGAGAGAGAGAGAGCAAAGGCGCTGCAGGAGAGGCAAAGCACGCGCAGCAATGACCGCGACAGAAGTGGAACGGAAAGACAACATCACAACATCACGCCCACGTTCTCTCGATCCCCCCTTCCTCCTCTCTCTCTCTCTTTCTCTCTCTCTCTCTCTCTCTCTCTCTCTCTATCTATCTCTCTCTCTACATCTCTCTCTCTACATCTCTCTCTCTACATCTCTCTCTCTACATATCTCTCTCTCTCTACATATCTCTCTCTCTCTACATATCTCTCTCTCTCTCTCTCTCTCTCTCTCTCTCTCTCTCTCTCTCTCTATATATATATATATATATATATATATATATATATATATATATATATATATATATGTATGTATGTATGTATGTATATGGAAGGGATGGTGAAGTGGGGAGAGAGGGAAGGGGGAAGGGGGGAGGGGGGAGGGGAATTGGCGGTATGAAAGGGGAGGGGTGGAGGGAAGAGGGGGTAGGGAGGAGGAAGGAGGGAGAGGGCTGGAGGGAGGAGGAGAGTAGAAAGAGGAGGGATGAGGGAGAGAGGATTGCAAGAAATGAGGAAAGATGTGAAGAGAATTTGGAAGGAGGCGGAGCGACGGATGAGGGAGTGGGGCGAATGAATGAGTGAATGAATGGAGAACGAGAGAACGCATGAATGAGTGGAACCATCGCTTCTAAACCTACGCAGGGAGACAAACGTACACAGCACAAACCGGATCAAACCTACACGTGGAAAGAAACAAGTAATACATATGAAACTAAACGTACAAGGTCAACAGGAGTGCAAGGATACACAAACATACAGAGATACACAAGCGTACACAGGTAAAAACTTACACAGGTAGACAAACTTACTAAGTTACGCAAACGTATACAGATACACAAGCGTTCTCAGGTACACAAACTTACACAAGTACACAAATTTACAAAGGTACACAGACTTACACAGGTACACAAATTAACACAGGTACATAAACTTACACAGGCACACAAACTTCACAGGTACACAAACTTACAAAGGTACACAAACTTACACAGGTACACAAACTTACAAAGGTACACAAACTTACAAAGGTACACAAACTTACACAGGTACACAAATTAACACAGGTACATAAACTTACACAGGTACACAAACTTACTAAGTTACACAAACTTACACAGGTACACAAACCTACACACGTACACAAACTTACACGTACACAAAACTTACACACGTACACAAACTTACACACGTACACAAACCTACACACGTACACAAACTTACACACGTACACAAACTTAAACACGTACACAAACTTACACACGTACACAAACTTACACACGTACACAAACTTAAACACGTACACAAACTTACACACGTACACAAACTTACACACGTACACAAACTTAAACACGTACACAAACTTAGAGGGCACATAAACGCACTCTCTTTCCCCAGCGTCCGCAGGAGCCTCCGCGGATCAGCTGACCGTCAGCTGACCCACATCCGGGGAATCCACGCCGAACGAGACAGGGAGCTTGAGCTACTTCTGCCTTTACCTCCTATTCATTATTCTTATTTCCCTTCTCTCTCCCTCTTTCTCTTTCTCTTTCTCATTCTCTCTCTCTCTCTCTCTCTCTCTTTCTCTTTCTTTCTTTCTTTCTTTCTTTCTTTCTTTCTTTCTTTCTTTCTTTCTTTCTTTCTTTCTTTCTTTCTCTCCCCTCTCTCCCCTCTCTCTCTCTCTCTCTCTCTCTCTCTCTCTCTCCCTCTTTCTCTTTCTCAGCCTCTCCCCCTCTCTCTCTCTCTCTCTCTTTCACCTAGCTCTTTCATTTCTTTTCTTTTCTTTTATTATTAGTATTATTATTGTTGTATGTATATATATATATATACATATATATATATATATATATATTTTTTTTTTTTTATCCTCCTTTTCATTTACCGGTTTCCTATCTTCCTCACTTTCTTTCTTTCTTTCTTTCTTTCTTTCTTTCTTTCTTTCTTTCTTTCTTCCCCTCCCCCTTTCCCTTAGAGTCTCCCACTCACCTTCCTTTCTCCTTTTTTCCCCAGAATGTGAATGAACAAGAAAATTATCATGTTAACCAGGAAGAGCAGGAAAAAGAACGGCAACACATGGCAACACCGCGAAAATGGAAAGGGAAGATAATACGATAGAAAAAAGGAGGAAACACGAGAGAAAAAAAAATAGACTATCACACAACAGAAGATGAAAGAAGCAAAAGAAGGAGAGAGAGAAGAAAATAAGGAGACGGACAGAGGAGAAATGTATAAGGAAGAGGAAGAAACATGAAAGAAAATATGGACTATCCCATAACAAAGGAAGAGGAAAAGAGGAAAAGGAGGAGGGGGAAGAGAAGAAAATAAGGAGGAAACGTACAAAGGATAAATGTATAAGGAAGAGGAGGAAACTTCAGAGAAAAATAATCACCACAACAACTTACCATCGCAACGCAAAGAGAAGGGAATGGGAGAAAAGGCGATGAAAGCGATGAAAGGGAGTAAATAAAGGAAAATAAAGGGAAAAAGAAGAATTAGACAGAAGGGGGGATACAATCGGAAAAGGGAAGAAAAAATACGAAAATGGACAGAGAGAGAGCATATGAGAAGGAGGAAGAGAAAAGGAGCAAAAGAATGAGGAAGAGGAGGAGGACACGAACAAAGAATATTGCAAGAAAACGAAGAACGACTGGCAAAGCATGTGGCAAAAACGGCAGAGAAAGAATGGAGGAAAGAAGGGAAATATTAAAAGCAAAGATAAAAGTAGAATGCAATAATAGAGACGGGAAACATGGAAAAAACAGATCATAACAAGAATGAAGTAAAAGCGATACTGGACAGCAGTAAGCCGATAGCATTTGGAAAGATTGTAAAGATAAGACAAATAAAAATAAGACATATATATACACATATATATATATATATATATTATATGTATATATATATATATATATATATATATATATATATATATATATATATATATATATATATATTAATCCCCCCCAAAAAAAAAAACACATACAAAACACCTGTGACATAAATCAAACGACCAAAAAACATATATCAAAGAGAAATGAAAAAAGCGTACCAAAGACAGGATGGAAAAAGAGACATTACGAGGCAAGACATCTCGACGGCGATCTCGGCCTTTATCTGTTACGTATACGGGGGGAAGGGGAAAGGGAAGGGAGGGGAGGGGAGGGGAGGGAGGGGAGGAGGAGGGGGAGGGAGAAGGGAGGGGGGCGGAATGGGGAGGGAGGTATAGGGGGGGTGAGGTACCGGATGAGGTGGGGGACGGGAGGGGGAAGGGGAGGGGGAGGGGGAAGGTGAGGGAGAAGGAGAGGGAAAGAGAGAGAGAGAGAGAGAGAGAGAGAGAGAGAGAGAGAGAGAGAGAGAGAGAGAGAGAGAGAGAGGGGGGGGGGGGAAGAGGGAATGGAAGGGAGAAGGGGGAAGGAAAAGAGAAAGACAGGGTAGGGGAGAGGGATTGGGAGGGAGGGGAAAGAGGGAATGGAAGAAGGCAAATGAAAGTGGGAAGGGGGAGAAAGAACGAAAAGGAAAGGGAAGACGCGTAATGGTATCATATGATGGACGTAATAAATGGAGTGACACAGAAAAGAAGAGAATGACTGAGATTATGGGAGGAAGAGGAAGGGAGAGGGAGCAGGGAGAGAAACAGGCTCAGAACCAGGAGATGGAAGAGGAGCAGGGTAGGGGAGAATCATCATAACCAATAAAAAAAAAAAAAAAAACACAAATCAAAATAAAAAATAACGCACATACAAACAAACAACACAGCATCCAACAAAACATAAACAACATCACACACACACAACAACAGCACCTCCTCCGCGCAAGAAGTCCCCTCGCAGCGGAGACGACCGGGAAAGGAGACCGAACGACCCCCGCATTTCCCGCCGCCGCTCGCTTATCTTCGGGGAAACGGACTCTTCGCTAACAATTCGCTAACTCTTCGCTCGCTCTTCGCTAAGACGCGCCCGGACGTTTTCTTTCCTCGTTGTTGCTGCTGTTTTTGTTGTTGTTGTTGTTTTTTTAATATTTTTTTCCTTTTGTTTGTTTGGTTTCGATATTTTTTTTCTTAAGTGAGGGTGGAGGGAGATAGGATGGAATGAAGGGATGGAGAGAGAGACTCTAACGTGTTTACTGAGAAGAGCGGTTACGCCTTCATAGGATACGGTGGCGTAAGTCATCCTCGCCCCAATGCTGATGATCCGCGACGGGGCCAGCAGTCTCATGCAGAAGTCAAAGCACAACTCACAGATAGGTTGACAAAAATCATTATCATGTCTTGGAAAAATATACACAGATATGCCGATATGTATGACTATGTAAGTGAGATCGGGAAATGACACGCATACCAAGCGGGGAATATCATTATCTTCACCTTCACTTCGTTGGAGAGAGAGAGAGAGAGAGAGAGAGAGAGAGAGAGAGAGAGAGAGAGAGAGAGAGAGAGAGAGAGAGAGAGAGAGAGAGAGAGAGAGAGAGAGAGAGAGAGAGAGAAAGAGAGAAAGAGAGAGAGAGAGAGAGAGAGAGAGAGAGAGAGAGAGAAAGAGAGAATGAATGTGTTCAGGCAAGAGTAATAAAGGACACAGACAGACACAGCAACAGAAAACAGTTGTGAAACTTCCTGGAACCAACAAAGTCTTGGCTCGACCATTTACTCCCTCCCCCCACCTCTCCCCCCACCTCTCCTCCTTCCACCTTTCCCTTCCCTTTTCTCTCCCCTTCCATATCCCCCCCTTTCCCCATCTAACCCCTTCCCTCTTCCACAGCGCCCCCATCCCTCTCCCCCCTCCCCCTCCTACCCCCTTCCTCCTCCCCGCCCCCCTCCACTCCCACCGTCTCTTCCCCCTCCTCCTCCCCTCCCCCCTTCCCGCTCACGCACACCTACTCATCCTCACTTTCACCTTCCACGAAGCTCACCTTTCGAAAGCGGCCTCCGTCTCGCGCGGGGAACAAAAAACGACCCTAAAACCCTTCTCGGTAAGGGTCATTTTCCCGATGTCAGCGACAGGAGAATTGGTGTGAGGGGGGGGAGGGGAGGGGAGGGGAAGCTGGAGGAGGGGAGAAGACGAGAGAAGGAAATGGGCCAGCGGGGAGGGGGAGGGAAGGGCAGAGGAGGGCAGAGGGCGGGGACTGGGATGTGGGAAGAGAGAAGGGGTAAGGGAGAGGGGTACGGGGGGAGGGTAGGCTTAAGGTGATCATATCCGCTGCGGTAGTTCTCGTAAGTGTTTTTTTTTTTGGTATATTTGACAGTTCTTGTTCCTCAATTTACTTTTTTTCATTCCTTCTTTTACATTCCATTTCGTTTCGTTTCTTTCTTCACTACATTTTGCTTCTCTTTTCTTTTCCCTTCTTTCTTACGATTTTTTTCCTTCTTTCTTCGAGTAATACTTTTAATATTATTTTCAAACATCTTTATCTTCACCTTTTCTTTCCCTCTGGCATTTACTGCTTCCGCCTCTTCTTCCCTGCGAAGGTCTGACAAGACAATCATCCCGTAAATGGCACTCGCCTCGAACGCGCACACGCACACGCACACGCACATACACACACACACACACACACACACACACACACACACACACACACACACACACACACACACACACACACACATATATATATATATATATATATATATATATATATATATATATATATACATCCACACAGAAATGCACACACGCGCGCGGGCAATCCGTGTGTGCATGGATGCACCCACGCACTCGCATGCGGCGATTGGTGTGTGCACTTGCACTGATTTACATAATTTTAGGTAAATCAAACCTGGATACGATGAAGTTCCTTGGACAAGGAACTTCACCTCGATGCCTACCTAGCCACTGGGTGGGCAAGCCAGCCCAAGTCAGTGCTGGTCCCAAGCCCGGATGACTAGAGAGAATGATTACCTAAAAGGTAACACCGGCACTCTCCGTGGAAAGGAACTGGGGACCCTACCACGTACTCACTCCAAGAGCATCACAACATGAAAACTACAATTAAGTATCATGCTGTGACCACGGCGGCTCAAACATGAACCAAAAACAGAAATGCACACACGCCCATTCCTTTATTAATGATAACGATGATGATGGTGATGATGATGATGATGAAATTGATGATAATGATGATGGTGATGGTGTGATGATGATGGTGATGATGATGATGATGATGATGATGATGATGATGATGATGATGATGATGATGATGATGATGATGATGATGATGATGATGATGATGATGATGATGATGATGATGATGATGATGGTGATGGTGATAATTATTATAATAGCAATAACAATAATGATAACAACAACAATAATAACAATAACATCAACAATAAGAAGAAGATTAAATAACAATAAATAAAATTAACAATAACAAAGCAAAAATAATAACAACCACAACCAAACGACTCCGTCAAAAACGTTTGCCGATAAACGTTCTCGCTTCCCACCGCTGTCACCGAGGACGCCCTCTTCCTCTAAACATTTCCTCTTTCTCTCCCAAACTCAATAACTCCTCCTTGACAGACACGACCAACAGTAACCCAATATCATGCATAATAAACGTTGCCTTCCAAACAAGCGTCAGTCAAAAAACGTTTCTCTAAACGCAGATGCTTTCGACCCCACATTTTAGCCCGATCGTCTTTCTATCTTGAGAAAAATGTGAACAAAAAATCAACGTTTTTCTCCCTTTACATAAATGTTCGCTAAGAAACGTTTGACATCCTTTAACTTTTAAAAAAAGATAATGAACG
>NC_051403.1:36139262-36144262 GCF_015228065.2 Penaeus monodon
TTCCCGTCTTCCCCTCCCTCTCCGCTTCCCTTCCATCTCTTCCCCTCCCTCTCCTTTTCCCATTCTTTTCATCTCCCTCCCCTCTTCCCCTCCCTCTCCTCTTTCTCTCCCTCTCCTCTTCCCCTCTCTTTCAACCTCCCTGCAAATCGCACATCGGGGTGCATTATCGAAACACGGAGTGCCCCTCCGCCAACTTTTGGCACTCGGGCATCGTAAGCTGACGAAACAATGTGTGGCTCTTTGGCTCCTTCGTTGATTGGATAAAATACACCGACTTTTTTTCTTTTCTTTTCTTAGAGAACAGAAGTGTGACTTTGTACTTCAGTCAAGAGTATATCTATATCCATCTTGTGTCACGCAGGATTTTCATGTGATATACATCCTTTGTCAGAGTGACACGCACTTTGACATGCACTTCGTCACAGTGACATGAAGCCTTCGTTACTGACTCACTTTCTTCTCTACATGAACTCTCTCCCTCCAAGAACAACCATAACTAAGGAAGGGCCTCCTGCCAACAACGACACGCGCTTCACCTCCGACCCGACCAGCCCGGTGTGAGGAACTCAACCCAAGGGCTCTCCTAATCTAATATTGACTTCGCCTCTCCTTGCGCCATTATGCAAAGACTCGGCCGGTCGTGTGGCTGCCGCTCGCCGTTCCATTACGATCTGCTCTCCGTTCGAGTCAACACTGGCTGCGGCGTTGGTCCTGGAGAAACCGGCGGGAGTTGTGTAGAGGGTGGAGAGCGGAGTGAGGGAGGGAGGGAGGGAGGGAGGAAGGAGGGAGGGAGGGAGAAGGAGAGAGAGAGAAGAAAAGAGGGGGAAAAGAGAGAGAGAGAGAGAGAGAGAGAGAGAGAGAGAGAGAGGAGAGAGAGAGAGAGAGAGAGAGAAAGCAAGAAAGAGAAACAGACAAACAAAGAGAACGACAAATGAAAGACCTATAATCTATAATCTCACGCCTTTCACTACCCGGTCCCTTTCGCATCGGTTATCTAATCGCTGCACAAAATCAACTCAGCCGTCAGCTTATTATTACGTTCTGCACAAAATAATGATGTCACGAAACTCTATTTATTTTCCTGATATGCATAAACAAACAAATGAAGGGATGAATGAACGAAAAAAACAAACAAGTAAACACGTAAGCACACACACGCACACACCCCGAATGCCCTCAGATCTTCCTCCATTCAAAACGAAACCAGAAGGCGTATCTGAATTTCTTTGCTTATTCTTTCGTTATTTGTTTGTTTGTCTTTGTTGACGTTTTTCTCGCCGCGAAGGTATGACTTTCGCCGATAAAAAAAGGAAAAGAATAAGGGAGTGATGAGTGTGAGGGACGTGATGGCAATGGCGTGTGAGGAAAGTACGAGGAACTTCGTGTGAAGTTTTCCGGCATGAGGATCATCTGACGATGGCGAGGGAAGTACGGCGGTAGTGTGATCAGGGTGAGGCAAGGGTGAGGGAAGTGTGATCAGGGTGAGGCAAGGTGAGGGAAGTGTGATCAAGGTGAGGCAAAGGTGAGGGAAGTGTGATCAAGGTGAGGCAAGGTGAGGGAAGTGTGATCAGGGTGAGGCAAGGGTGAGGGAAGTGTGATCAGGGTAAGTCAAGGGTGAGGGAGGTGTGGTCAGGGTGAGGGAAGTGTGATCAGGGTGAGGCAAAGGTGAGGGAAGTGTGATCAGGGTGAGGAAGTGTGATTAGGGTGAGGCAAGGGTGAGGAAAGTGTGATCAGGGTGAGGCAAAGGTGAGGGAAGTGTGATCAGGGTGAGGCAAGGGTGAGGGAAGTGTGTCAGGGTGAGGCAAGGTGAGGGAAGTGTGATCAGGGTGAGACAAGGTGAGGGAAGTGTGATCAGGGTGAGGCAAAGGGGAGGGAAGTGTGATCAGGGTGAGGCAAGGGTGAGGGAAGTGTGATCAAGGTGAGGCAAGGGTGAGGGAAGTGTGATCAAGGTGAGGCAAAGGTGAGGGAAGTGTGATCAGGGTGAGGCAAGGATGAGGAAGTGTGACCCAAGGTGAGGCAAAGGTGAGGGAAAGTGTGATCAGGGTGAGGAAAGGTGAGGGAAGTGTGATCAGGGTGAGGCAAGGTGAGGGAAGTGTGATCAAGGTGAGGCAAGGGTGAGGGAAGTGTGATCAGGGTGAGGCAAGGGTGAGGGAGGTATGATCAGGGTGAGGCAAGGGGTGAGGGAGGTGTGGTCAGGGTGGGGGAAGTTGATAAAGGGTGAGGCAAGGGTGAGGGAAGTGGTGATCGGGGGTGAGGCAAGGGTGAGGGAGGTGTGATCAGGGTGAGGCAAGGGTGAGGGAGGTGTGGTCAGGGAGAGGCAAGGGTGAGGAAAGTGTGATCAGGGTGAGGCAAGGTGAGGGAAGTGTGATCAGGGTGAGGCAAGGGTGAAGGAAGTGTGATCATGGTGAGGCAAGGTGAGGGAAGTGTGATCAGGGTGAGGCAAGGGTGAGGGAAGTGTGATCAGGGTGAGGCAAGGGTGAGGGAGGTGTGGTCAGGGTGAGGCAAGGGTGAGGGAGGTGTGGTCAGGGGAGGCAAGGGTGAGGGAAGTGCGATCAAGGGTGAGGCAAGGGTGAGGGAAGTGTGATCAGGTGAGGGAAGTGTGATCAGGGTGAGGCAAGGGTGAAGGAAGTGTGATCATGGTGAGGCAAGGTGAGGGAAGTGTGATCAGGGTGAGGCAAGGGCGAGGGAAGTGTGATCAGGGTGAGGCAAGGTGAGGGAAGTGTGATCAGGGTGAGAAAAGGGTGAGGAAAGTGTGATCAGGGTGAGGCAAGGTGAGGGAAGTGTGATCATGGTGAGAAAAGGTGAGGGAAGTGTGATCATGGTGAGGCAAGGTGAGGGAAGTGTGATCAGGGTGAGGCAAGGTGAGGGAAGTGTGATCAGGGTGAGGCAAGGTGAGGGAAGTGTGATCAGGGTGAGGCAAGGTGAGGGAAGTGTGATCAGGGTGAGGCAAGGTGGGGGAAGTGTGATCAGGGTGAGGCAAGGTGAGGGAGGTGTGGTCTGGGCGAGGCAAGGGCGAGGGAAGTGTGATCAGGGTGAGGCAAGGGTGAGTGCATTGTGCTGACGACAAGGCAACCGCGAGGACAGTACACTGAACACTGACGTCTGAGGATAGTATGCTGTAAATGAGGCAAAAGCAAGAATAAATAGGCAAAACAGCGCCACGCTCTCCACAGCGACGGCGCACCAGTTGCACGGCAAGCGCAGGAAACCGCGATTCGCGCCTCGGTGCTTCGAGGCAGAGGGCAGAGTGAAGTGTGAGGGCGACTTGGATCACTCTTCGGCTCATGAGTGGAGCGTGAGTGAAATTCGAGCCGGAGATACAATACGCTGCCTCGGTCGCCTCCTCTGTGCTTCTTTTTCTCCTTTCGCTCTTCCTTGTTCTCTCTACTTCCCTGTTCTTCTTTCTGTTTGTTTGTTCTACCTTTTTCTTTCCTTTTTTTCTTATTTCCTTCTTGGGTTTTTTCCCTTTCCTCTTCCTTTTTCTCTTCCCTTCGATCTTTCCCTTTTTTCCTCCTTTCTATTCTTTTATTTACTTATTTTTCGACTTTTTCTCTACTTTGTTCTTCTTCCTCCTTCTATTCATTTTCCTTATCTTTTTCTTATTTTTTATTTTTTTCTTTTACTTTCTCTCTTATTTGTTCTTTTCTTTTATCTCTTCTCTGCTCATCTCCTGTGTTTATTTGCGATTCTTTGTCGTTTTTTTTTTTTGCCTTGTCCCTTTCCTTCCCACTTCTACTCATTTTTCGCCCGGTCTTGCTTTGCTTCTTCTCCCTCCTATTCCAGGTTTTGTTCGCCTTTATCTCCCCGTTTCTTTTCTTTCTTCTATCCATCCGCCAAATTTCCCTCGCCGTACTATCTCCCCTTTTCCTTCTCCCTCTTCTCTTTCCCCTCCCTCCCACTCGCTTCTCCCCCTTCCGCTCCTTCCTCCCTCCCTCCCACTCTTCCCCCTTCCCTCTCCTCCCACCCTCACACCCTCGTCCCTTCCTTCCCAGCTTTCCCCGCTTTCCCCCTCCCTCCCTCTCCTCCTCCCTTTCTCCCTCTCACCCACCTTCCTACCCTCCCTCCCTCCTCCCCCACCCTCTCTTTCTTTCTCTCTCTTTCTCTCTCTCTCTCTCTCTTCTCTCTTCTCTCTCTTTTCTCCTCTCTCTCTCTCTTTCTCTCTCTCTCCCTTTTCTCTTCTCTCTCTCTTTTCTCTCTCTCTCTTTCCTCTCTCTCTCTCTCTCTTCTCTTCTCTCTCCTCCTCTTTTCTCTCCTTTTCCCCTCTTTCTCCTCCTCTCTTTCCTTTCCTCCTCTTTTTCTCTCTTTCTCTCTCTCCCCTCTCTCTCTCCCATTTCTCTCCCTCCCCTCCATCCCATCTCTCTCTCTCTCCCATCTCTCTCTCTCTCTATATATATATATATATATATATATATATATTATTAATATATATTATTTTATTATATATATATTAATATATATATTATTTATATATATTATATATTTATATTATATATATTTATTATATATATATATATTTATATATATTTTATATATATATATTTTTTAAATTATTATTATATATATAATATATATATTTTATATTATATTATTATATACACACCCACACCTCCCATCTCCCCCCCAAGCGCGAGGCAGGAAGCCCGGCGGCCGGTGTTCCAGACGTCGTTCGTCCCTGAATTTTTCCCTTTTCTCCTCCTCTTTCTATTCCCTTTTTTTTTTTTTTTTTTATTAAACTATTTTTTTTTTTTTTTTTAAAAGGGGACATAAAAAGGGGAAAGGGGAAAAAAGGGGGGGTGGGGAGGTGTGGTAAAGGTGAGGCAAAGGTGAGGGAAGTGTGGATCGGGGGAGGAAAGGTGGGGGAAGTGTGATCAGGTGAGGCAAGGGGGGGGAATGTGATCGGGGTGAGCAAGGGGGGGGGGGAATTGTGTGGGGTGGGCAAGGGGGGGAAATGTGATCAGGGTGGGGCAAGGGAAAGGGAAGTTGTAGGGGGGTTGGAGGGA
>NC_051403.1:36149262-36156762 GCF_015228065.2 Penaeus monodon
ACACAAAAAGTACTTGTCCAGTTGCAGTAACCCCAAATCTGACTACCCTTCATACTTATTCAACCATACAATACACCTTCCTGCCACTGAAGTTGTAAAAATAGAATGTAATGTTTTCTGTGACATAAAAAAATAGCACCACAGGAAAAAACAGTACTTTTTCTTTTTTTTGCAATAATATACATAAATATAAGCGTATAAGCCATTAACCATTTTAATTCGTTAAAAAGACGACTTCTTGCTCTCACAAAGTATTTGACCTTTCCAAAAATTAACCCATTTTTTATTAACTTTCATCAATATTAGAACTTTAACCAAAGAGCTCCCATCAACATAACAACTCCTGTAGCAAGAAAACGAAACTAAAACAATTAATTTAGCTTTCGAAAAGAACCCAATGTCATCCTCAACTCGTCTCTTGTCTAACCAATCGTCATGCCAATAAAAATTTTCTTTTAGCGCATACTCAAAAATTTCCCTGCCACCGCCACCAACCCCGCCAGCAGTACCGACGGCCATTCTAGTACAGCTCCCAAGGCCATCTTTTTAACACAGGACCTTAAGGGAAGACCTTATACTGTAGTGAAAAAAATACCCTACCATTCCTGTACCTACGCCCGACCCCTTTCCCCCTTCACGTCCCTCATTTCTCTCCCTTCCCCTGCCATCCTACTCATCCCTTACCCCTTCCCTTACCTAGCTTCTCCCCCCCTCCCCTCGCCTTATTCCTTCTCATCCCCTCTCCTCCCCCCTCCCCTGCAACCTACCCCTTTCCACTCCACTTACTCCACCTGCCAGGGCCCTCCTCAAGCCCCTAGCTCTCCTCACTCCTACCCCTCTCAGAGTTCCCTCACCGTATCCACATGCCCCTCAGTGCCCTCCAGGGAGAGAGGGCATCTCTGGTATCTGCCCCCCCCCCCCGCCCTCCATGGAGCAACCCGATGTCCCGCTTCGATTCCTAAGCAAAGTTTGGTCGAATAGGACCTCCTCTCGGGGGAGGGGCGAGTGGAGGGAGGGGAGGGAAGCAGAAGTGGGGGGAAAGAGAGGGAGTTGGGAGATGGAGAGGGAGTAGCTGGGCGTGTGAGGAAGAGGGGAGGAGCACGTGAATGAGTAGAGGGGGGATGGGGGAGTTGGGGAGGGGGTAAAGAAGCTGCATGGCACGGGGAGTGGGGGTGGGGTGAGGGAGAACCGCAAGGGAGATTGGTCAGTGCAGGCTTGCGTCCGTAAGGTCGAGACTCCCACCGTCCCAAGCAGGCGCCAGCGACCCTACGGCCAGTCCTACTTCTGAGATAATGGCACGGCAGCGTTAGATTGGGCCAATTTTCGTCGGTTCCGGCAGGGTGTTTAGAGCGAGGAGGGAGGGGGTGTAAGGCAGCGTGGGTGTGAAGCGTGGGCGTGGGATCGAGCAGGTGGGCGGGATAGAGTATACCGTGCAGAAGACGCGCGCATGGTCAGAATGAATGAGCGTGGGCGGGCGGCACGGGCGCGGAGATGGTGCAAAACAGCGGCTGGGGGAGGCGGGGCAGGAACTGTGGAGAACTGACAACTGATAATACTGCAGTAACAAACAAAGTTAGCGTGACAAAATGACGAAGTTTCCTCAGGATCTTTTCTCCTGTCTGTGGCCTAATCCTGATGGCTCTCGCTTATCCACTTCCGGTGCCAAGCTCTGGGCCTCCGTGCCCGCCTGCCCTCGGGGTGGGGGGCGGGGGTATCCGTTTCTGCTTTCGTTTGCTTGTGCTTTGAGTTAATTCTTTTCTCCTTTCTCAGCTCTTTTTGCCCGTTTCTGATGGTGATGATGGTGATGATGATGATGATGATGATGGTGATGGTGATGGTGATGGTGATGATGATGATGACGATGACGATGATGATGATGATGATGATGAGATGATGATGATGATGATGATGATGATGATGATGATGATGATGATGATGATGATGATGATGATGATGATGATGGTGATGGTGATGATGATGATGACGATGATGATGACGATGACGATGATGATATGATGATGATGGATGTATTATGATGATGATGATGATATATGATGATGATGATGATGATGGTGGTGGTGGTGATGATGATGATCTCTCCTCTCATTCTCCCTCTCTCTCCTCTCTCTCTCCCTCTCCCTTTCCCTCTTTCCTCTCTCCCTTTCTTTCTTTCTCTCTTTTCTCTCTCCTCTCTCTCTCTCTCTCTCTCTTTCTCTCTCTCTCTCTCTCTCTCTCTCTCTCTCTCTCTCTCCCCCTTTCTATCCCTCCTTCTTCTCCCCCCCCTTCCTAGCCCCTTCTCTCCCCTACTCCTTGCCGCCCGCTTTCCCTCGCATGAAATCAGCCTCCCCGGCGTCTTGCATTCTTTCTCGCCACGTCAAGCTTCCATCACCATTCATTTTACATTAAATTTGCCCCAGCCCCCGGGCCTCGGGTTTGCGTGCGGGGCGTGCGAGCTCTCTCTCACACTCCCTTCCCCTGCCTCGCATTCCTTTTATCTGGTCTATATTTCAGCTTCTCGAGTTTCCTGTCTCGATCTCCCTTTTTCTTATCTCTTTCTCTTCCTGTTTCTCTCTTCCCTTCGTCTTGCTGTCCTCCCTTTGCTTTATATTTCTTCCTCACTTGTTTTCTTTTAATCTTTCTTCTCTTTCTCCTTTTTTTTTTTCTTTTTTCATTTTTTTTTTCTTTTTCATTTCTTCAATCCTTCATTCACCCAATTCTCTCTCTCCCCTCTCTCTCTCTTTTCTCCCCCCTCTCTCTCTTTCTTCCCCCCTCTCTCTTCTCTCTCTCCCCCCCCCCTTCCTCCTCTCTCTCCCCCCTTCTCCTCTTCTCTCTCTTCAACTTCCCCGTCTTCTCTTCTCCCCCTCTTTCTCCCCCCCCCCTCTCCTCTTCCCCCTCCCCCCCCTCTCCCCAACCCCCCCCCCTTCCCTCTCCCCCTCCCCTCTCCCTTCTTTTCCCCCCTCCCTTTCTTTTCCCCCCCTCTCTCTTCTCCCCCCCCCTTTTTCCTCTCTCTCCTTTTCCCCCCCTCTCTCCCCCCTCCTCTCTTCCCCCGTCTTTCTCCCCCACCCCCCCCCCCCTCTCTCCCCCCCCCCCCCCCCCCCCCCCCCTTTTTTTTTTTTTTTTTTTTTTCCCCATTTTTTTTTTTTTTTCCTCTTTCCCCCTCTCTCTCTCTCCCCTTTTTTTTTTCTCCCTTCTCCCCCCCCCTCCCTTTTTCCCCTCTCCCCCCTTTTTTTCCCCTTTTTTTCCTCCCCCCCTCCCTCTCTCCCTCCCCCTCCCCCTTTTTTCTCTCCTCTCCCTTTTTCCTCTCTCTCTCTCCCTTCTTCTCTCCTCCCTCTCTCTCTCTCTCTTCTCCTCTCTCCCTCCTCTTTTCTCCTCTCCTTTTCTCCTCTCTCTCCTCTCTCTTCTCTCTTTTCTCTCTCTCTCTCCCTCCCCCCCCTCTTCTCCTCCTCGCCTCTCTCTCTCTTCTTTTCTTCTTCTCTCTCTTTTCTTCTCCCTCCCCTTCTCCTCTCCTCTCTCTCTCTCCTCTTTTTTTTCTCTCTCTCCTCCCCTCTCTCTCTCTCTCTTTTCCTCTTCTCTCTCTCTCTCTCTTCTTCCGCCCTCATCATCTCTCTCTCTACTCTCTCTCTCTCTTTCTCTCTCTCTCTCTCTCTCCTCTCTCGTCTCTCTCCGTCTTCTCTCTTTTCTCTCGCACTCCTCTCTCGCCTCTCGCTCCCTCTCGCTCTCATTCTCCCTCTTTCTCTCCCCACTCTCTCTGCTCTCTTTCTCTCCCTCATCTCTCTCTCGTTCTCTCCTCTCTCGTCTCTTTCTCTCTCTCTCTCGATCCTCTCTCTCCTCTCTCTCTCTCATCTCTCTCAATCCTCCCCCACTCCTCTCTCTGCTCTCTCCTCTCGTCTCCCCACCTATCGCTCCCTCTCCCTCGCTCTCTCTCTCTGCTCGCTCTCCCCCCTCCCTCTCCCTCTCTTCCTCCCTCCCTCTCCTTCCCTCTCCCTCCCTTCCTCTCTCTCTCTTTCTCTCTCTCTTCTCTCTTCTTTCTCTCCTCTCTCTTTCTTCTCTCTCTCTCTCCTCCTCTCTCTCTCCCCTCCCTCTCTCTCTCTTCTCTCTCTCTTTCATCTCTCTTCTCCTCTCTTCTCTCCTCTCTCTCTCCCTTCGCTCTTTCTCTCTCTCTCTCTCGCTCTCGTCTCCTCTCTCTCTCTCTCTCTCTTAACTCTCGTCTCACTCTCTCTCTCTCATCTCGATCTCCAAAAAAAAAAATCAAAAAAAAATAAGAATCTCAAAAAAAAAAAATCTCTCTCTCCTCTCACTCTCATCCTCTCTCTCTCTCTCTCCTCTCCTCTCTCCCTCGTCTCCTCTCGCTCTCTCCTCCCTCTCTCCCCCCCCCCCCCTCTCTCCCTCCCTCTCCTCTCCTCTCCCCCCCCTCTCTCTCTCTCTCTCTTCTCATCTCGTCTCTCTCTCTCTCTCTCTCTCTCTCTCTCCCTCTCTCCTCTTCTCTCCCCCCCCTCCCTCTCCTCTCTCCCTTCCCTCCCTTTCCCCTCTCTCACCTCTCCTTCCCTCTCCCTCCCTCCCTCTCTCTCTCTTTGCTCTCCCTCCTCTCTCTCTCTATCTCTCTCGCTCTCGTCTCCTCGCTCTCTCTCCTCTCGTTCTCTCTCTCGCTCTCTCTCTCGCTCTCTCTCTCTCGGCTCTCACTCCGCTCTCTCTATCGCTCTCTCTCTCGCTCTCTCTTCTCTCTCTCTCTCTCTCTCTCTCTCTTCTTCTTTCTCCGCACTCTCTCTCTCTCTTTCTCTCCTCTCTTTCTTTTATCTTTTTCTCTCCCCCTCTCTCTCTCTCTCTCTTTCTCTCTCTCTCTCTCTTCTCTCATCTCTCATCTCTCTTCGTCTCTCTCTCTCTCTCTCTTCTCCTCTCTCTCTTCTTTCTCTCTCTCGTCTTTCTCATCTCTCATACTCTCTCGCTCTCTCATCTCTCATCTTTCTCAAAAATCCCTCCTGTCTCTCTCTCTCCTCTTTCTCTCCCTCTCTCTCTCTCATCGTCTCTCTCTCTCTCTCTCTCTTTCTCTCTCTCTCTCTCTCTCTCTCTCTCTCTCTCCTCATCTCTCTCTTCTCCCTCTCTCTCTCCGTCATCTCCCTCTCTCTCTCCGTCTCTCCCTCCTTCTCCTTCCTCTCCTCTCTTCTCTCCTCTCTCTTTCTCTCTCTCTCTCTCTCACTCTCTCTCCTCATGCTTTTTTACTTGTTTTTCTTTGTTAGTTTTCCTGTCCTCTTCCTCCTCTTAGCGTTCTCCCTTCTGTCCATTTCCTACTCACCTTAGCCCTTCACCCCTCACCCGTGACCCCCCCTCCCCTCCTCCCTCATCCTGTCCACCCCCACCATCCCTCTCTCTCTCTCTCTCTCTCCCTCACTCACTCTTCTCTCTCTCACTTTTTCTCTCCATCTCTCTCTCTCTCTTTTTCTCTCCATCTCTCTCTCTCTCTCTCTCTCTCTCTCTCTCTCTCTCCCCTCTCTCTCTCTCCCTCTCTTTCTCTCCCCCTTTCTCTCCCCCTCTCTCTCTCTCTCTCTCTCTCTCTCTCTCTCTCTCTCTCTTTCTCTCCCTCTCTATCACTCTTTCTCTCTCCCTCTCTCTCTCTCTTTCTCCCCTTCTCTCTCTCTCTTCCTCTCCCTCCCTCTCTCTCTCATCCCCCTCATCTTTGCGACTCCCTCCTCCCACTTTGCCTTACCCCTACCCTTACCCTTACCCTTATCCCTTCCTCCCCCAACACCCTAATACACTCTCCCCGTCGCCTCCTCCCCCACCCCGCCCCTGCCACGCCCCTCGCCCCCTCCCCTCCCCCGCCGCCCCGCCGCTGTCAGATCGCAATTTGACGTTTCGGCGCTCCCGTGCATGATTCTTGGCGGGCTGTTGGCTTTTTATTATTGCTTCCAGGTGATGGCTGGGGGGAGGGGGGAGATGAGGGGGAGGGAGTGAGGAAGGGAGGGAAGGAAGAATAGAAGAATGGATGGATGGATGGATGAAGGGAGGGGGGGGAGGGAGGGAGGGAGGGAGGGAGGGAGGGAGGGAGGGAGGGAGGGAGGGAAGGGAAGGGAAGGGAAGGGAGAGGGAGAGGGAGAGGGAGAGGGAGAGGGAAAGATAGATAGATAGATATATAGGTAGAGATGAAGGACGAGGGAAGAGCACGGTAGGGAGAGAAAAAATTATGCAGGTAAAATGCTGGTACGCTACAAAATGGGGTTAAACAATGGAAAATATGAACATTTGTGTGAGACTGTGAGCTCACGAATTTGTGTCAGTGTCTGAGTATATGTATATTTGTATATCTGTATGTGACGTACACATACAAGTGTATTTATATGTGCACATGTAAGGTAACCTACCTAAGCACACAGACAGACAGACTGACAAAGGCAAACAGACACACTGACAAAGACAGACAAACAGACAGACTGACAAAGACAGACAAACAGACATACAGACCGACAAACAGACAGACCAGATAAACAGACAGACAGACAAAAACCAGGCAGACCGAGACATAGACAGCCAGACAGAAAGACAAAGAGCCAGAGACAGACAAACAAGCAGAATCACCCAGCCACGCAACCGACGCCCAACATGGCACCGACCAAGCGGCCGACGTCCCCCTCGGCCGTCCGGAGCAGCCGACGTCCCCCTCGGCCGTCCGGAGCAGCCGACGTCCCCCTCGGCCGTCCGGAGCAGCCGAGGGCCGGCCAGCGCCCCGCCAGCGCCGACGAAGCGCGTCCACGACTCCTCCTCAAGACGACCTCCTTCAGACTGCCCGGCGCGGACCCCACGAGAGAGACAGGCAGAGTGGAGGTTGCTGCTTGAGATTTGCGAAGTTCTGGCTTCGCCCGGGCCTTTCACTTATGGCCAGAGTGGAGGGGAGAGTGAAAGGAAAGTAGAAATAAAAACGGGAAGAACGAGAGAAAAATGTGAGTGAAAGTGAGAGTAAAGGGACAAATAAAAATAAAAAACGGGAATAGCGAGAGAGAAAAAAATAATGAGAAAGAGTAAAGGGAAAAGGAACATACAAATAAAAATCATAATCACAAAATAAAATTCAAATAAAAATATAAACAAAACACAACTAAATCAAATATTATAAATAAACATAAAAAGGTAGAAAAGTTAGAAAAAACGGCAACAAACTCCGCGAAACAAAATCAAAACAGAACCACGAGGAGCGCGAGGGATCAGCTGTTCGCGAGACGCGCCGCCCGATCATTCCCTCCCGCTGAGAATTACAGGGGAAAGGGAGGGAAGGGTGGTGGGAGAATGGGGGATAGAGGGGAAGGTTGGTGGGGGGGAAATGGAGGAAAGGGTGGTTGTTAGGGAAAAAGGGGGGAAAGGGTGGTGGTGCAGGGAGGAAGAAGGGTGGTGGGGGGATATGGGAAAGGGTGGTGGGGGGATAGGGAGAAAGGCTGGAGTTGGGGAAAGAAAAAGAACTAGAGAGAAACGAAGCCGAGTCGGGGAAGAAAGAAAACATTTCATGAAATTATT
>NC_051403.1:36161762-36164262 GCF_015228065.2 Penaeus monodon
GTGACACTCTCGCTCTCTTTGACCTCTCGCCTGTCACGTGACTTTCTCTTCTCTCTCACTCGCTTCTTTTGTTCCTTTTTTTCTGTTTTCCCTTTCCACGCTTTCTTTTTCTTCGTTTTCCTATTCCTATTCCGTCTCTCCTCCTTCCCTCCTACTTCTTTTGTCAAAGGTTATGGGCGGATTATCAAAAAGACTTTCTCCTCTTTCTTTTCTTCGATTTTCCTTTCCTCTCTTCTTCGCCTTTTTACTTACTTCGCTCTCCTCCCCCGTTCACATTCCTCACTATACACTATGTTTCCGTACGTTATCTTATCTCCTATTTTCTCTGCAACAACAGTAACATGCTGAATCCCCCCCCCCTTCTTAAAAACAAATAAAATAATAATGAAAATGATGATGATGATGATGATGATGACGATTGATGATGATGATGATGATGATGACGATGATGATGATGATGATGATGATGATGATGATGATGATGATGATGATGATGATGATAACACATACATACATACATACAGACTTACAGATATATATATATACATACATACATACATACATACATCATATAGACATACTGTACATACAAAATATAAATAAATAAACGCATCTCAAAATAGCATTTCTAAGTCACGCCAAATACTAATAAATCAAAACAAACAAACATAAATAACGATCGAAATAAAAAATACTAATTCTGCTTTTTCAGCCATGCATGTCGGTCAGTTAATTGCGCAGTTACTCAAACAAGAAGGTAATCAGGCTGTCAATCAAATAATCAAGGCAACTGTGTCTGACAACTCGCCCACTCTGTCTCGTGTTTACTTGTTCATTCATTCATGCATTCAGTTCATTCATTCATTTTGCGTTTACACGTGACCATTCATTTTCCTTGTTGCTAGTTTGGTTCATTCACTTGCTTGTCCGTAGTCTTTTATCTGTCTCTGTCTGCTTATCTCTCTTTCTCTCGTTTTCTCTCTCTGGTCCTTATTTTTCTCTTTCTCTTTCTCTCTCTCTCTCTCTCTCTCTCTCTCTCTCTCTCTCTCTCTCTCTCTCTCTCTCTCTCTCTCTCTCTCTCTCTCTCTCTCTCTCTCTCTCTCTCCCTCCCCCTCCCCCTCTCTCTCTCCTTCACCCTAGTCCTAACCTTCACCAGCCTCTTCCTTTCTCTCACTGGCTCCCTCACACCCGCTTGCCAAAATTCCAGCTGGTTTCCCCTCTCCCTCAATCTCACTGGGCGCTCCTCCTGCCGCCACTGACATATAAATCGACCGATTAATAAATGAATAATAAGATTCTCTCTCTCTTCGTAAAATCGATTGCCCAACAAGAGGAAAAATGACAATCGGCTCACGGCTTGTTCCGAAAGAAGCTTTGGCGTGAAGAAGTGCCAGCCATTAATTGTATTAACTGCGCCGAGAGGAGGGAGGGAGGGAAGGAGGAAGGGAGGGAGGGAGGGAGGGAGGGAGGGAGGGAGGGAGGGAGGGCGGGAGGGAGGGAGGGAGGGAGGGAGGGAGGAGGGGGGAGAAGAGAGGAGGGGAGGGGAGGGGAGGGGAGAGGGAGAGGAAGCGTAGAGAAAAGACAGTATAGAGGAGAGAGAAGCGAGAAGAGAGAAGAGAAGGGAGAAGAAAAAAGGAGAGAAGAGAAAAAAAGAAAAGAGAAAAGGAAATAAATGAGATGATATGAGAGGAGAGGAGAGGAGAGAAGAGAAAGAGGGTGAAATAGAAACAAATACAAAAATATACAGTTAAACTGGGCGAGATAGACAATTGGACAAATAGATATACGCAAGGAGATGGAGAGGAAGAGACCCGTGAAAGAATACAAACTTCGTTTGTGGGCGTGCGTGCCTGGGAGCGTGAGTGCACGCGTCCGTGCATGTGCACATTACGTACATATATGTGTGTAGGCCTATGCTCTTCCATGTGAGCCGCCGCCCGCGACGGAGGAAGGCGCAGGAAAAGAATTCACACTATCCCTTACACTCCCGCCCATTTATTCTCCTCTCTCTTCCTCCTCCCTCCTTCCCCTCCCCCTTTTTCCCCTCCTTTTTCTACCTGATTGCAGCCTCGTTCCTCTCACGTGATTTTTCTTCCTCTCTCTCTGACCGCCTTGATTCTTACTTTTTAGTTTTGTTTTGTTTCCTTTTGTCACTGTTATTACTACTAACAACAATAACATAATATCTAATGGTACAGCTAATATCAGTATAAGAAAATTACTTTACTCTGCCCAATATAAAAAGCAATGCTACAGCTGCTAGTAATAGTAGTGATAGGGACAATAACAGCCAGTAAATAACTGTAAAGTATCGGTCTCTGATAATTAAAAACAACAACATAATAACCTCAGCAGTAACAACAAAACCAGGACTAACCTTGCAAGGAGCCTTTCTCTCTCTTTTTATCTATATTTATCTATTAAAATTTTTTTTTCCCTTTTTTTATCTTCTCCCTTTATTCTTTTTTTCCTCTTTCCCTTTTCTCCCACTCTTTTTTCC
>NC_051403.1:36177034-36182034 GCF_015228065.2 Penaeus monodon
AAAAAATCACCATAAAGAGAGGAAGTTATATCCTATAAAATGACAACATATTGTATAACATTATCAAACTTTTTTGTTCTATTTCCGGGGAAATTTCATCTGCCTGGAACTGCCGGGGGAATTTAAAAATTTTCGCAGTCTACATCTGTAAAGGACTCCAGATTAATGTTGAAAAAATTTCTATTAAATGTTGTTCAGGGAACTTACAACTGTAAAGATCAGTAAAAAAAAGTTTTATTTTAGAACTTATGAATATTTTTTTGTGCAGAATGTCTTGTTTGATATTTTTAAAAATAGGTTTTGAACTTTGATTTCGAACCCCCCTCCCCCAAGGCAAAGACTCGCTTCGCACCAGGGACAGGTTATCATTTTTTTTTTTTTTTTAATATTGAAATCTCGAAATTTCACTCGCTCCGCCGCTTATGTATAAAATATAAAATATATAATATATATATATATATATATATATTTATATATATATAATATATATATATATATATATACATGTGTATATGTGTTCATATATATAATATATGAACACATATATACGTGTGTAAAACAATATAAAGTGTGTGTGTGTGTATACGTACATATAAAAAAAAAATATACATACATACATACATACATACATATATATATATATATTTTTATATATTATATATATTTTATATATAATATATATATTTTAAAATATATATGTATATATATATAAATACATATATACAAAATATATATATATATATATATATATATATTATATATATATATATACTTATACACACCACACACACACACACACACACACACATATATATATATTGTTACGCCGACCGCTTCGTCTCTCTGCCCCCCAACACAAGGAGGCTAGGCAGACGGTGCTATCCACAGGGTCGTGAACATTTGAACAGCTCCCAAAGAGGCACCGAGCACCACAGCGTCCCAGAACCCCAGAGGGGAAAACGCCACCTGGAGAGGCAGGGCACAAAAAAAACACAAAATGAAGCTTCCCCTTTATTTACACAAGTTATTTACCCGTACACTTTTCTATAGGCACAATACAGGGGGGAAAACCGGCATGTCCCACTGCACGATACAGCTTATAACAGGGCAACACAAATTTTATCAGGTCACAAAGGCACACACGAGGTCTTCACAGGAGCAGCACCCAACTGCGTCTCTCTTGGCTTGTTCCTCCGCTCTCCGCTCACAGCCAGTTGCCTCATGTTTGCCCAGGTCCCTTCATGTTAACACATGCCCAGGTCATCCTTTTCATGTTAACACATGTTTCGCACAGAGACAAAGACCCACTGGCGTAGCACTATCCCCTTTTTCAAGCAGACGACCCGTCTGCTCTGACATACCTAAACCGAAACAAACTACAGAAAATTTAAATAAAATTAGTCCTCAGGAACAAAAAAATTCTTTCAAACAAAAGTAACCGTAATTGAAAATAGGTTCTCAGAAATAAAAAAAATTTTTCACCCAGCGCGGTTTTCTTCGCTCTCGCTGGGGTCGCTCTGGAGGAGGTGTGGGCGGCGGTAGATGGCAGTGGCAACCCAGAGGGGTATTCCTCCCCCAAGACCTGGCTCATGGTCACCACTGACGTCGTTGCATCGCCCTCACCGTCCAAATGCTCGTCCTCATCTCGGTCAGCCCCTGCCATGTCCTCATCGCCGCTACTGGGCCTAACTTTCATCTTTTTCACCAGGGCCCCGGGAGTAACTTCCTGGCCCATGGAAAACGCCACAGCCGGTGCGCCAAGTCCTCGAGGAAGTCAGGCAACGGCCCCACACCAACCAACTCCTTGCTCCCTTCTGGGCCTTATCGGAGAGTTAGCTACCAACACTCTAACTAACCCCTCCCTGGTCCAACAAGGCTCCGCCCAATCGCTACGCCATCAGCCAGCTGCAGGTTTGAATGGGCTCCCCGAGGCCCTCTACTCCAAGCATCACTCTTGACAGTTGACACCGGATTCTAGACTCTGGTCCTGGGGGCAAGGTGCAGTCGCTCAGCCGTAACTACCTCTGCACAGCCAAACCTCTGGAAGCAAGGGCACATCTTCACCGTGCACCCTCACCAGCTTCCGTCCAAGGTCGAAAACCACGCCTTATTCTGCGTCAGGTAGTCAAGGCCCGGCAAAGCAGTGCTCGTCCAGATCAGCCACATACACCGGCAGCCGCTGCACCGTGCTGCCCCACGCCAATACGAGCCTCCACTGGCCCCTGAGCTGCACACAATGCCCCGTGACACCACACAGTCTCTGTGGTGCGTCTGGAAGTCGCATAGTGGCCAACATATCAGGCCATACTAGGGTCTTCTCAGCCCCAGTGTCCACTGTCAGGCGGCAGGGCTTCCTATCTATTGAGCCCTCCCCCTGCATCATGTGGTTCGGACTACAGCTTACCCAAGTCGGGGCCCGGGAACCGAGGACGGCTGGGTTTCGGCCCCCTTCTCCAGCCTGTCCGAGTTTTCCGCCTGTCCCACTACCTTAACCTTAGTACATGCACTCGGATGGTGACCATACCTGCCACAGTCCTTGCAGCACTGCTGGAAGACATCAGAATCCGTCCGGTTGAGAGGAGTGTTCTCTGCCCCCTCTGACACTGACTAGGGTCTGTGCCCTACCTCCCCGCAGCCCCAACAAAAGCTTGGAAAGAGCTCGGCTCCCCTTCCTCAATGCTCCCTTCTCCAATTTAGCCTTCCGGCCCCGGAAGTCATGGGGGGGCTGAGCAGCTGGCCTAGGCCATGGTTGCCTTCAGGAAGGCCTCGAACTCCAAGGCCCTCGCCAGCGGCACCTGCAGGTCCTCAGGTGTGCCTGCTTGACGTAGATTGCAGCTGCTGGTCCTGCAAAGTGTCAACAAAGAAATCGCGGGCCAGGACCACGATCATCTTTTCCGCACCCGCAGGGTACGACCTCATTACCAGGCCTCCACATCCGCCCAGCTGGGACAGTGTCTCGCCACGCTCACGAGTCCGCTTCTTCAAGCGGGCCCGAATACCTCGGCCGGTGGTGGTGCCCGAAACGGCGTTTCAAAGCCTCCGCTACGCGGGTAAGAGGGATGTTGGGATGCCGGCAGATGCCCCAACACTTCCACCGCGGGGCCCCCTTAGCGCTGTTACCAGCTGCAGGGCCTTCTCTTCCTGGCTCCAGCCCTGGGCAGATGCCAGCATTTCAAATTGGGCGACATATGCCTCCCAGGCCACCTTCCCGTCGTACTCAGCTGGCTTACGCTTAACAGAATGTTGGAGGCCGAGGGGCTGCAGGGTGGAGAATGCGTGCCGTGAAAAACACACCTGGGGGGGAGGAAGGGGGGGAGGGAGGCAACGAGGCGGGTTGACCGGGTCCGAGTTTGCCGCCAAACCCATACCCAAGGGAGCGGTTCGATGGATCCCCAGCCTTCTGCAGCGACCACTGGCTCCGTCACGACGCTGCGAGGCCCCGGGGGGTTTTCCCGCCAAAGGACCCAGGCAGGGCCCCAGTAAATCTGACACTCTGGCATCTGTTGCCAGAACCTCGTCTGCCTTCACTGCTTGCAACGTTACACCTCATGACGCCGCCTTTCCGCCTTCACTTCCTCCCTCAGGCCCTGAACTCGCCCTTCAGAGTCTGCACCTCCTCCATCAGTTTTACTCTTCACACTGTTGCAGGCCTTGTCGGTGTACTGCTGAGTTTCCATCTTCACAGATGCAAGATTGCTCTGCAGCACCTCAAACAAGTCGGGAGAACTGTTCCTCTGCCTTCCTTGCCTGCATCTCGACGAGATGGTGCGCCTGCTCGGTGCCCTTTTGTGCCTGCTCTTCTGCCTTTGTGCCATTTCCTCCCTCATACCCGGGCCCGCATGGCAGTGATCAGGTCCATCTGGCTCGGCTTTACCTCACTCATGCCTGCCTCAGTCATAGCTCCTCTCCCTCATGGCTGCTGCCATCTTTGGACGACATGATAAATCAGCGATCTCCACTGATCAAATATCACAAATCCCACTCCTGACACCATTTGTTACGCCGACCACCTCGTCTCTCTGCCACCAACACAAGGCAGGTAGGCAGACGGGGTGCTATCCACAGGGTCGTGAACACTGAAACAGCTCCAAGAGGCACCGAGCACCACAGCGTCCCAGAACACCAGAGGGGAAACGCCACCTGGAGAGGCAGGGCAAAAAAAAAAAACACAAAATGACAGTCTTTCCTTATTTACACAAGTTATTTCCCGTACACTTTTTTTATAGGCACAATACAGGGGGAAAACCGGCATGTCAAATGACGATACAGCTTATAACAGGGCAATACAAAGTTTATCAGGTCACAAAGGCACACAAAGAGGTCTTCACAGGAGCAGCATCCAACTGCGCCTCTCTTGGCTTTTTCCTCCGCTCCTCCGTCACAGCCAGTTGCCTCATGTTTGCCCCCGGTCCCTTCATGTAACACATGCCCAGTCATCCCTTTCATGTTAACACATGTTTCGCACAGAGACAAAGACCCACTGGCGTAGCAATATATATATATATATATAAAATATTATATATATAAAAATATATATATATAATATATATATATATATATAGATACTATAAAATATATTAGATATATAATATATATATATATATATATGATATAATACATGTATAATAATTTCATGTATATGTGATATTATATATATATATATATATATATATGTATATATAAGTACTATATATATATATATATATATATATATATATATATATATATATGCGAATGACAAGATGGGATGATGAAATCACGAAATATGGGGGACTCGAAGCAAAAATCACATGGGCAGACAAAGGTTAGAAAAAAATGGGAGGCCATGGTGATAATGGAAAGAGGGGGATTTTTACACACACACACACACACAAACACACCACACACCACTCACCAAAACACACACACACAACACACACACACACAAAACAAGATTTTATTATATAATAATATATTATATAATATATATATATATATATATATAATAAACACACACACAC
>NC_051403.1:36187034-36189534 GCF_015228065.2 Penaeus monodon
GAAGGCAGACGAGGTTCTGGCAACAGATGCCAGAGTGTCAGATTTACTGGGGTCTGCCTGGGGTCCTTGGCAGGAAACCCCCGGGCCTCGCAGCGTCGTGACGGAGCCAGTGGTCGCTGCAGAAGGCTGGGGATCCATCGGAACCGCTCCCTTGGGTATAGGTGGCGGCAAACTCGGACCCGGTCAACCCGCCTCGTTGCCTCCCTCACCCCCTTCCTCCCCCCAGGTGTGTTAGTTCACGGCACGCGTTCTCCACCCTGCAGCCCCTCGGCCTCCAGACATTCTGTGAAGCGTAAGCCAGCTGAGTACGACGGGAAGGTGGCCTGGGAGGCATATGTCGCCCAATTTGAAATGCTGGCATCTGCCCAGGGCTGGAGCCAGGAAGAGAAGGCCCTGCAGCTGGTAACAGCGCTAAGGGGGCCCCGCGGTGGAAGTGTTGGGGCATCTGCCGGCATCCCAACATGCCTCTTACACCAGCGTAGCGGAGGCTTTGAAACGCCGTTTCGGGCACCACCACCAGGCCGAGGTATATCGGGCCCGCTTGAAGAAGCGGACTCGTGAGCGTGGCGAGACACTGTCCCAGCTGGCGCAGGATGTGGAGGCGCTGGTAATGAGGTCGTACCCTGCGGCTGCGGAAGAGATGATCGTGGTCCTGGCCCGCGATTTCTTTGTTGACACTTTGCAGGACCAGCAGCTGCAAATCTACGTCAAGCAGGCACACCCTGAGGACCTGCAGGTGCCGCTGGCGAGGGCCTTGGAGTTCGAGGCCTTCCTGAAGGCAACCAGTGGCCTAGGGCCAGCTGCTCAGCCCCGCCATGACTTCCGGGGCCGGAAGGCTAAATTGGAGAAGGTAGCATTGAGGAAGGTGAGCCCGAGCTCTTTCCAAGGCTTGTGTTGGGGCTGCGGAGAGGTAGGGCACAGACGTAGTCAGTGTCAGAGGGAGCAGAGAACACGTCCTCTCAACCGGACGGATTCTGATGTCTTCCAGCAGTGCTGCAAGGACTGTGGCAGGTATGGTCACCATCCGAGTGCATGTACTAAGGTTAAGGTAGTGGTACAGGCGGAAAACTCGGACAGGCTGGAGAAGGGGGCCGAAACCCAGCCGTCCTCGGTTCCCGGGCCCCGACTTGGGTAAGCTGTAGTCGAACCAGCATGATGCAGGTGGAGGGCTCAATAGATAGGAAGCCATGCCGCCTGACAGTGGACACTGGGGCTGAGAAGACCCTAGTATGGCCTGATATGTTGGCCACTATGCGACTTCCAGACGCACCACAGAGACTGTGTGGTGTCACGGGGCATTGTGTGCAGCTCAAGGGACCAGTGGAGGCTCGTATTGGCGTGGGCAGCACGGTGCAGCGGCTGCCGGTGTATGTGGCTGATCTGGACGAGCACTGCTTGCCGGGCCTTGACTACCTGACGCAGAATAAGGCGTGTGTCGACCTTGGACGGAAGCTGGTGAGGGTGCACGGTGAAGATGTGCCCTTGCTTCCAGAGGTTGGCTGTGCAGAGGTAGTTACGGCTGAGCGACTGCACCTTGCCCCCAGGACAGAGTCTAGAATCCGGTGTCAACTGTCAAGAGTGATGCGTGGAGTAGAGGGCCTCGTGGAGCCCATTCAAAACCTGCAGCTGGCTGATGGCGTAGCGATTGGGCGGAGCCTTGTTGGACCAGGGGAGGGGTTAGTTAGAGTGTTGGTAGCTAACTCTCCGATAAGGCCCAGAAGGGAGCAAGGAGTTGGTTGGTGTGGGGCCGTTGCCTGACTTCCTCGAGGACTTGGCGCACCGGCTGTGGCGTTACCATGGGCCAGGAAGTTACTCCTGGGGCCATGGTGAAAAAGATGACGTTAGGCCCAGTAGCGGCGATGAGGACATGGCAGGCGCTGACCGAGATGAGGACGAGCATTTGGACGGTGAGGGCGATGCAACAGACGTCAGTGGTGACCATGAGCCAGGTCTTGGGGCAGGAGATACCCCTCTGGGTGCCACTGCCAATCTACCGCCGCCCACACCTCCTCCAGAGCGACCCCAGCGAGAGCGAAGAAAGCCGCGCTGGATGAAAGATTTTTGTATTTCTGAGAACATATTTTCAATTACGGTTACTTTTGTTTGAAAGAATTTTGTTTGTTCCTGAGGACTAATTTTATTTAAATTTTCTGTAGTTTGTTTCAGGTTTAGGTATGTCAGAGCAGACGGGTCGTCTGCTTGATAAGGGGGATAGTGCTACGCCAGTGGGTCTTTGTCTCTGTGCGAAACATGTGTTAACATGAAAAGGATGACCTGGGCATGTGTTAACATGAAGGGACCTGGGCAAACATGAGGCAACTGGCTGTGAGCGGAGAGCGGAGGAACAAGCCAAGAGAGACGCAGTTGGGTGCTGCTCCTGTGAAGACCTCGTGTGTGCCTTGTGACCTGATAAACTTTGTGTTGCCCTGTGTATAAGCTGTATCGTGCAGTGTGACATGCCGGTTTCCCCCCTGTATTGTGCCTATAGAAAAGTGTACGG
>NC_051403.1:36191299-36196299 GCF_015228065.2 Penaeus monodon
TGCATGCAGATTTTTTGAATTTTTTCTTTCCCTCTTTTTTCGAGTTAGAAGATCTTTTTTTTTTTTTTTTTTTTTTTTTTCTTTTTTTTTTATTTTTTGTGGATCATTATTTATTACTTTTTTTTATCATTATTACTATTTTATTATTTTTATTCTATTTATATTATCATTATTACATCACATATCATTTCATTATATTATTTTACAGTACTATTATCAAAATTACTATATCATTATGATTTTATTATTATTATTATCATTTTTATCTTTATCGTTATCGTTTATTTTTATTTTTTCCCTTACCCCTATCTTTATCATTTCATATCTTTATCTATTATATCGAAAATTTCATCATCATTTTTCATCATTATTTCATGCTATTATTATCTTTAAAAATTTTTATTCCCATTACTAAATTTTCTTTTATCATTACATAACTTTCGCCTTTTTTAGAAAAGAAGTCTCTTTGCTTTTTTTTAGTATCACCTTGTTCCATCAAAGTACAACTGAATCAAGCAATAAATCAATTTTATTTGACGAAAAAATTAACTTCCCACACGACGCCTAATTTATTAGTGTCCCTAAATTCCCCCCATTTTTTAGGATATAACGCAGTTTGCCCAAAACATAGCTTTTGGGACAATTCGGCAATTTTAAAACGTTTTGCTTCTTTTTTTATGAGAAGCGTTTTCTGCGGGTACAGTCTCCAGCAAGTCCATTTTATCAGAAAACGTTTTTCTTCGCCCTTTGGTACGTTTGCCAGGGGGATTGACCTAAATTTCCGGTGCCAAACACTAAAAATGAAAAAACTTTTTTATCTTTTTAATTGTTATTATTTTCTATTATAATGCAGGTTTTTATCATATAAATGACTGCCTGCCTTCTTCTACATACCGACTGAGACCACTAGGCGAAAAATCTTTTCAATTGCTGCATTTGATAACGACATCTTCCATTGTACAGCCGGAAGAGTTTTTTCCATTCAATAAATTATATATATAATATAATATATAAATAATATAATATTATATTTATATATATATATATATAATATATATATCGTCTTTATCTAAAACTATCTATCTATCTACTATCACTATCTATCTATCTTTCAAATTATATTATAATATATATAAAATTTATATATATTATTATAATAAATAATATATATATGCATTTTTTCTAACAGCCATTTTTTCCACGCAGGACATAGGCCTCTCTCAATTTACTACTGAGAGGTTATTTGGCGTGCCCCCCTTTCCCTGATTGGAGGGGGGGGACCTCCTAATAAAACCGCGGCTCGGCGCGCTAACCCCTGGGGTGGCTGTTGCAGGGACCCGGCATCGCTGATGATGGCCGCCAGAAGGACAGCTGCATTTGGGGGTGGAGGTGGTGTGCAAAAAACCGGACTTTACTGTAATACGACATTACTATTTTTGCTGTTTTACTACTATTCATACATTATATTATATAGAGTATGAAGATAGATAGATAGATAGAGGAGAGAGAGATCGCGATAGACACACCACACACACACATACAACACCAACACACACACACACACCACACAAAAAAAACACACACAACACAACACACACACACAACACACACCCCACAATATAATATTATATATATATATATATATATATATAATATATATAATATATGTATATTATGATATATGTATAATATATATATATATATATATATATATATATATATATATAATAATATAAATATAATATATATATATATGGGTGTGTGTGGTGTGTGTGTGGTGTGTGTGTGTGGTGTGTGTGTGTGGTGTGTGGTTTTGTGTGTGTGTGTGTGGGGTGTGTGTGTGTGTGTGTGCGGATGTAGATACATAGATGCTAGAAAAATAGACATAGTGAGAGATAGACGTAGTTTGACAAAACACACACAACACACACAATGGTTGTGTTTACACACAACATACACGCCCACACACATCACACAACACACACAGGAAAACACACACACACGCACAAACACACAACACACCAAACAACATAAAAAATATATTATATAAAATTAATAATAATTATATTATTATATATATATGCATATACAAAAAATTATGTATATAATATAAATTATTATTTTAAAATTATATATATATATATATATAAAATATAATATATATATTATATTATAATATAATATATATATATATACACCCCGCAAAACCCACAACACAACACACACCCTACACACACACCAACACACACAAACCCCCACACACACACCCACAAACCCCGCAAGAAAAAACAAGGTGGTTTATGGAGTCAGCAAAGTCGGGGTATGTTTAAAATATATATATATATATATATATAATATATATATATATATATATATATATACATATATATATATATATATATATTATATATATATTATATTATTAAAATATATTATATATGCTATATTTATATAATGTATTGTATATATATATATATTTTATATATATATATATATTATATATATATTTTAAAATATATTTATATATGTGTGTGTGGTGTGTTGTGTGTGTGTGTGGTTGGGGTGTGTGGACACACACACCACACACACACACACACCCCACACACAACACAACACACACACACACACACACAAAAAACCCCATACACCACACAAACAAACACACAACACAACACACACCACACACTCACACATAAATTTTATATGTAAATTTTATACATGTAAATAATTTATTATTTTATTTATATATTTTATTATAATATATATTATATATAATATATATATATTAATATATATATATAAAATTAATTAATATTATATATTGAAACACCTTCACACACACAAAAAAACCACACAAAACAACACACAAAATACACAACACAGACACACACACACAACAGCACCACACACAGACACAACACATATCATGCACACAAAACCCACCCACCTACCCCCACCCCATCCACACACAAAAACACAAAACACACACACACCACCCCACACACAACACTTGTAGTATGTATGTGCCAACACACACATGATGTAGTATCACACAACACACACACACACACACACGCGTACAAAAAAGCGGAATAAAAAAGAGAGGACCACACACCACATAAACACACACACACGCATAAAAGAAAGTGGAATAAAAAAGAGAGAAGGCACACACACGCCCGATCCACACACAAAAAACACACACACACACACACACACACAACACACACACACAACACACACACGCACGCACGTACGCACGCACGCACGAGCACGCACACACACACACACACACTCACACCCACAACACACTGAAGGCCGTAAGAGGGGGCCCTACAAGAGTTGGAGGTGGCGAGCTTGGGTGTAAGGTAGACGCCCAATATGTTCTAGACTCCTTTATTATATTGCAGATGAGTACGGCGCGCGAGGAACGAGGGTTGCACTCGGCTCCCCGAGGGAGTCGACGTCACTCCTACAGTGGTCTAAAGATGGGATAGATTACGTGTTAAGATATGACATCTTTGGTGATGAAAGGTGGTTAAACAATGCATAGTCTTGGGAAGGGGGAAGAAAAACAAACATTGGAATGTTAGTGTGGCTGTATGTAAAATTATCATCAGAAGGGTATGCTCAGTTTGAGCACCCGGGGCCCTCTCCACAAACCTTCGCCACTAAAACCCACTTGGCTTTCTTTCCCCTTTTACCATCGACGCCCCCGAATATCTTTGATGTTTTCGTCAGTCTTTTCTTCGGTTTTCCTTCCTCGTTCCTATCACCATCCCTGTCAGCAAGTTTTTTCAATACTTTTTTTCTCATACATGACCAATAAAATTAATTTCCCTTTGTTCAAGAGTCCAACAGCCGGGCTTACAATGATTTTTCTCAGCACTTTTCTCGTTTTTTTCCTTTTCCCGTTAAAACGTAGTATGTCGTAACACAATTTCAAAAAATATTTATCTTTTTCTTGTCTATCTTTTAGACCAACATCAGAACCATAGATGCAATTGGGAAAATAATGAGTTTAATAACCCAGCTTTGTCCGTAAAGGGAATGCTTCGGTCTTTCCAGATGTTATTTAGAGCACTGTGGGGTTTTTGGCAAGGTATCTTCTTTTTTTTATCCGGTTAATCATCATATGTATTAGTTAAAACAGCTCCAAGATAAATGAATCTTTCACTTTTTTACAAACCTTCATTTATTTTAACATTTCATCACGTTTACTGCCCGTTACTTTGAAACTTCATGATCTTAGTTTCTTTGGGATAAAAAAAACAAACCAGCCTTTTTGCTTGCTTCTTTAACTTTATCCAGCAGCTGTGCATTCAGGATACTGCTGGCAAACAAAAAAATATCCGGGTATCCAATATCTACAGTTCCCTTTAAAATTCTCCAGAGCAAGTCATAATTGTTCAGAATACAGTTAAAAAGGTGCGGGAAGAATGCAACCTGTCGCCCCCTCCTTTTTTTGACTTCGAACCATTTTGTTAAAACATAAGGGTTTTTACAGTTGCTGTGTTGGGCATACATGTAGAAATAACAATGAAAATAGAATAACATTGGGATACATATTTTTGGGAACATCACTATATAAAACTAGGTTAAATATCTCCCGGTTTCCCAAAAGATGGTCCCCATCATAATCAAATATCATTTTAAAATTTATGTAGGAAAAACAATAAAAAAGACATAAGAAAAAAGTGGCACAATATTTAAAAGACGTGAGAAACGTAAAAACGACGCAAGTACTATATGACGCGGTGTTATATCGTACGAGATTTGCTAGTTATATGATGCTAAGTATGCCCAGGGGCTGAAATTCTCGGGCTTCAGAACTACGTGAACGGGGGCGCGAAGGAAATCCGTCTTCAGGCGGCGCACAGAATGCGAGCGAGCGAGCGGGGCTGAGGGAAGGCATCTCAGGCGGCGGTAATACAGGAAGTGCGAGCGAGAATCTAGTTTAAACAATATAAATACAAATGAAAACCTATAATGACAAAAGA
>NC_051403.1:36221696-36234196 GCF_015228065.2 Penaeus monodon
TGACGTTTGGCGTTTATATCCGTAGATTTCAAACTCTTGCTCGTTTGTCAGAGAATTTCAAGTAGATTTACACACATTTCTCAAAGCGTTTTATTCACAATCATCACATTTTTCTGTGTTTGTGGATTAGCTAACATTCTGTGACATCAGAATAAACTTAGCGATGAACCAGTCTTCAAATGTTTGATCGAACCTATTAATTTTTACCTAAGCTTTTGGGGGATCCAGCAAGAGGTCTCTTGGGAGGTGGAAATTATGTAGGTATGTAAAGTCAGTGGCATAACCAAGATCGTCATTTGCGGAGGACAACAAGGGACACTCAGCACCCCTCCCCAGATGAGGGTCCCCAAATAAGCTAAACAATGCAAAATAGTAACATTAGTGCTTCCACCGGCGTTTGTATGAAATAGTTAAAAGAAACAGTTCAGGATTATTCTTTGAACCGGTTTACCCGAGTCCCAACCCTTCAATTCACTAACATTTCAAGACAATATAATAGTAGACCTTACTGTAGTTTCCAGTTTATTTTATTTGCAGTTTATAGTTTCCATTGTTGCAAAACAATTCTCGCAAGATTCGAGGCGTGGGTGCTTCACCAAATGTAAGACCTTACAGGAAAGGTTTACATTTTCACTAATTACTCACAATAATCAAAGTTAATATAAATTACGCTTTATAAAATGTGGTATTCAATTCATACAATGTGGAGCATGCCTTGAAGCCAAAATAGTAGCAACGTTGTTGTATGTAGATGGTGTTGAAGTACAGTAATGTTGATGTAGGTTTGTTTATTGAAAATTTTCTGCCGCGTCAACATCTAATGTCATCAGCCGCGTATTCAGAGTATGGCGAGGCTTGGGAACGAAACTTTTTTTTTTTTTTTTTTAATGGCGACGATTGTGAATTCCCAGAATGGTTAATGATTTAAGCAAATAAATATGCTAGACACCAATGGTTATATAGCATCATGATCAAGTATTGTGGCGAAAAGGGTAAAAAATGAATTAACGATTAGGATAAGTGGACAGGAGAGGGAGTAAAGAGAAGGAAAAGGAAAGGAGAAAAGTCCATGCAAAATTAGTAGAGGCGCGGTCTTCGGTCCAATTCAGGGGTCCATTTTCGACCCTGTTTGAAGACTGTGGAACTGAATCGAACTGTCATTTGTAAAGGAATGCAGTGACTGGTCTTGTTTAATTCCAATAGATCTGGAGGAGGACAAAACTTGTGCGAGGTCAGAGATCTGATGGTATGAGAAATTCGGTGAAACTGCAGCATAAGCATCAATAAACTGATTAATACGAGTGCTTTATAACTTTATATCCCCAAAATCTCGCTACAAGCAAATGAGAAACTATAGTTAGACAATAAAATTGCTTCCTTTACCGATTTAGGTTGTGGGCATGTCAGTTTCCAGGAATGGTATCTTATAACACTGTTCCAGTAGAAGTATACGAACATAGGGAGGATTATTAAATGCCGTGTCCAGAAAAGCCGCAGCGCCCGTGCCGGCAAGCGCTGGAAAGGTCTGTCCACACAGACGAGAAAAATCATGGCCGCACGTGTGGACACGCCTTAACGATATCATGATCGGACACACTGAAGGTGGGTGACGGACGAGCGAACAAGCAGGCAAAACATGAGGAGGCCTATGCCCAGGGTATTCTGCGAAGGCAATTCTGTTATAAAACAGTTTAAAGTGCTACAAAGACCGTTTGCCATTTCATGTACTGTATAATGCAAATAGTGATAAGTTACACAACTGCAGTATCTTGTTTCACTTTTGATGTATAAACTGCTTAAGTTATGCAGAACACAAGGTCAACTAAATGGCTTTCCCTGACTATTTAGCTTCTACTTATATCACGGTACTACCTTTTCAAATATATCAAGTCTAAATTAGGCTGTCCACAGACGCAGGGTATGACCTATGGAGAGGCGAGCATGAGTAGCCATGACATCACGGGCGGAAAAAATATAAAAAGTCGTTCTCGCTTTCTCGCCTGTGCCGCCACCCTTACAGTTGCCCGCCGATGCCCGGTCCTGTGGATAGGCCTTTAAGAGCAAAGCATAAAAGACCGGGTAGTTTATAAATACGGACCTTTAGGAAAAAATCTTAAAAAAGGATCTTTAGTAAATGTTTTTATTTGTTTTTACATGTCAAAAAGTCAATATTTCCTATCAAATATTTCATTGGAAATTTTAACAGTACAATCACACAAGATTCAATCCGTTTAGCAGACATAATTCAAGTCCTCATTACAGTAATCAAATTTGTGCAATAACCATGCAGGCCACCACAAGTTTTTCCAAGGTTCAAAAAAAGTAAATAAATATATTATAAAATTTATTAAGTTAACTGAATGCATTACACTGGATAAACTTGTGCTCTTGTATTTCAGACAAGGGCCGGAATGATTGATTGTATCAATTTAGTCTTCAAAAGTCCACTGCATTGCGTCATTTTTCTTTACAAGAGAAATTTAGGAAAAACTATTGCACAAAACTTCACCCATTCTTAGCTTTCACACAAACAGAGGCACAGGACAAGCTTCACCGGTAATTCATTTTAATATATTCCAATCTTAATACTGTCAGCAAGTTTTCACCTGACAAGCCTCTTTGAGAGGAAACAAATTTGCGTATGTTTAATTGCATACAACAATACAGATATTACATCAAAAAGACATCCTTTGATTGCTACATATGGAAAAATTATAATGCATGGAATAATCATACATGACTAACATATCTGCAGCACTCTTTACACAACACACTGCGGTGACAACACCCTCCTCGTAAAAATTTCTTATTCTCAAAGTTCAGTCTTCTTGCCTTTCTTTGCCTTCCCCTTGCGGTCATACCCATTCAGTTCATTTGTGGAATGTTGGGCAATGTACTTGACAAAATCGTCCAGTTCCCGGCCACCCTGGGGAAGTTAAGATCAAGTTTAGTTCACCAAATCAAATATTTTTCAAGTCTGCATATCAAAGAGCTTGGGTGCCTTTGAACAAGCATTTGATTGAAGCTCAGTGTCTATGAACTCCTATATTAGATTCAATGTCAAAAATTGGTATAAAATAGGCTCTACTTACATTGTAATTCCTTGGAACACCACCCTTGGGTTTCCAGAAGATGGTGGGGAAGCCTTGAACATTGTACTGAGGAGGAACATCATTGGCAGTGGCATCCATCTTCACAATGTCTACATCTTCATCCTTCATCTGTAAGGAAATTAGTATTTACCAGAAAGAATGCATTGTACAGTAATTATCCAGTATTCATTCTCAAATGAATACACAAGAATAATTAGAAAAACCTTACCGCTTCTCCCAGCTCATCATAGGTGGGCGCTAATTTCTTGCAGTGACCACACCAAGGAGCATAGAATTCAATGAGGGCATCACGCTCATCAGAGACAACTTCATTGAAGTTCTTACCCACAGCAACAGTGACAGGGCCATCTTGTGTTGGCACTGCCTCAGACTTCAGATATGGCTCAAGCTCACCCGCCTTGAGATTGGTGAGGAATGCTTGGAGGTTATCCATTCTATGGAAGTGAAGTTAGAGATGAGTAAGTTGTTAAATATAATACAGGCAAATATTAGAAATACAAAACAAAACAGGCTACACAAGAACTTACGAAAATTCTTCCTGCATGACAAACTTCTGGGCTTTAGCATTACGTGCACAAATTACTGGCTTGTCACCAGGAACATAATCAAGGCCATATTCATTGAGGTCATGCTGGAAGTCGTCCTTATTGGCAACGGCAAACTTGAAGTCATCAGCAAAGTTTTGTGCCACCTGCAAATACAACACCTTTTAACTACTTGTCAACTCTCCTACACATGTCAAAGCTAAGAAATGAATTCTGTAAACCTTTTTCCAAACATACAAAGTCTTACCTTAAGGACACGATTGCGCCAGTAATTTGTACCCTTAACATTTTTGATGTAATCAACATTGTAGTAAGCAATCACAACTGGAGGTTTGAAATCCTGAGCAGTGTCTTGCGTTAGGTGTCCTACCAAACCATGGCTGTAAAGAACAGTAATTGATCTTGAAGCCGACAGGTCAAATACTTGCATCTATTCAATATACATAGCATTTAAGTGTTCAGACAAGAGCTCTGATGGTTAATATAAAGCCACAATGAGAGAACGTATTACAATAGATTCCTTGCATAGTCTGCAGAATCAAACAAGGCAACAGTAGTAGTATAAACTAAAACAAAATATGTACTTGAAGTTATTGCAATGGAGTGAGCAAGTATGCATGCAAGAAAAAACTTACAAGTTCTTTTTGATGAAAGACTCAATCTCAGCCCTGTCTGCCGATCCCTCAAATACAACAGAGGAAGGCTCAAATTTGTTCTCCAGGTGTTTCGGTCGGAAAAGTACAACAACATCACTGTACCCATACTTTTCATTAACAGTGGCATCGAGGGAGTGTGCAAAACGGATGGATTCCCTCAGCTTATCAGCAGCCTTTAGGAAAGCATCTGAAATATATTCAATGTTTCAAGGTAATACAGGATTCATTGGTCAATTACTTGAAACAGAAAACCATTTCAAATGGTTATACTGCTTTAATAATATTCCCATACTATAGGAATAGTAAAACAAAATGGACCACCTGTACTGAAATCAAGGCAAAAGATTTCAGCACAACTGCATATTGCACACTGCAAAAAAGTTATCAAAGTGAAACAGGATTGTTTGGAAGGTTACTTCTGAAGTGCAAACCAATGATGCTCATGAAAAGTGTAAAGTTCACTGCCACCAACCTAATGGCATAGCATTCTCACATGTCTGAAGCAAGATGTAATTGGACTTGTCCTGGTTTCAAAAATATTTGGGATGCTATATGCAGTAGTGTGCATTTTGAAGTTTAAAAACTAAGAATGTCCAAATTCTAGACTTATGCAATGAATAGCATTTAGATTGTCTTTTCCCCTTTTAATTGGTAAAGCATTGATCAAATACCCATTTCAAAGTAACAGCACATGGGAATACAAACCTTTAAGTTTGGAATCTCCTCCAAAGTAAACGACTCCAACTTCAGCAGCACCAAGGAATGCTTCTGCTGCCTCCACGGATGTCAACTCCTTAGAGGCTGGTCCAACCTGTGACCTCATGTATTTTACAATACCACCTGGAAGGAGAAGAAACATTTAAAAGGGAGAATATGCACAAAAGGACAGACAAGGGGGCTTGGGGTTAAATCTTATTTGTGATCAAGATACATAAGTACATCAAGCACTTACTGGCATCTCGTGGACCATTGTAGTCCGTAGAGAGCTCTCCTCCCTTGAAGATCTTCAGGGTAGGGTAGCCAGACACACCAAATCTGCTACAGCTGTCCTTTCCATCATCAGTACAATCCACCTGATAAAGGGAAAACATTAATTACATGTGGAAATTTTTTACACTACCCAAAATTTGCCCAATTATGAAATATACTAGAAAGGTTTCAACTTAAACCTTCACACATTCAATCTTGTAACCATGATTAGTGTTAAGTTATTTGGGTTAATCAACATGCATTTACCACCATTAATATCAACTGCATAAATTCAAAGTGCAAAATTCTTTAAGCAGACATTTGGTCTGAGGAATCCATGCTATACAGTCAAAACTTTTAACCACCAGCTTAAATTACATTCATATCCATATTTCACAATTATGTTAGTAACCAAACATGTGTTGATAAAAGAAATGGCTTGATGCAACAAAATTTTAAGAACATTGGTGTGAAGTGTGCACTCAGCAGCCAAACCATTTTGATTTGCCGGTGTGCCCGACATAATTTAATGCCAAGTAACTTGTCCAAAAATACAAACCAAAGCCATCAACCAAGCTCTGTAGCTATCACACACGAGTTTGAAGCCGAACTCTGCAAATGGGGCCCAAATGAATGTTGTAAACAACAAGTATCAAAAGTTCTCCATACCCTACATGTGCTGCTATTAGCAAATGCTTTGGACAAACCTAGTTCTCTTTTCCCTAATATTAAGGGAATTTTCTTAACATGACAAAGCCCATTTCATATACAGCACCAAAAGCCCTAATAACAGGATGCTGAAATACCTAATTTACTTCAAATTACTTCCATGGAGAGTTAGCCAGTGTATGAAACTGCACACTTCAAAACTATTCATTCAACTCGAAGTGCCTGATCAGACCATTTTGACTGCATTCAACCAGCGAACAATGATACATTCCGTAACGAATAGAAGCCAAATGTGGTCAGTTACAATTTCTAGCATACCCTGCCTTGTACACCGAGGGAAATAAATCCCAACTTCTCCCATCACAACTGATTTCCAGTTTCAGTGGTAACAAATCATTAAATGCACTTCCCTCTTCATGGTAGTTGTCCCATTGTCCAATTTCATTGAAGTAATCTCAACCTTGATTCCTCACTTGGCAAATCAAAGGTTTACTTTGTGTACATTAAAAAATCTTGATTGCATTCTCCAATACAATGTGGGGGAAGAGGGACAAACTAGCTTTGTAATCAAGGTATAACAAATTAAAGTTTTAATTTTCTTTGGGCAGAGAAATTAATAGGAAATTGAGTGGATGAGAAATCTTGACAAACTGGAGTGGTCTATGGGAAAGGAAAAAAATAAATAGATATATAAAGTTCAACCCATCTTTTCCATGTCCCTTATGGTTACACTGACCATCCAATAACTGCAAAACTCATTACTGCAATTTGTTAATTAGTTAACAAATCACAGCTTGAAAAAGTGAAATGCCTGATTTTCATAAGGCATGCACATTTAATGCACTTTTTTTATTTACTACTTTAATGCATTAATAGTTTTCCCACTATTCTGTACAATAACTTGCAAATGTGTATGAACAGCACCAGGATATCCAAGTGTTGCGAGACTTGCCAGCATTTGTTGGAATAAAGTGCAACAACCAAACTCCAGGTCATTTATCAATATATTGCTAAATAGAATTAGACTTCAGTTTAGTATTCAAGCCCACCAAATGCCAAAAATTAATAAATTGTGATGGTTTTACACAATACTCTGACCAGTCCCAATAGTAGGGGAGGGCATGAAGTATATCAAAGATAGCTGGGCTGTGATTGCGACGGAAGTGATACGATTTATCACAAATAAATTGGGTAAATATTGTACTGGAAGGACCAATTGTCAAACTAAAAATTATCTAGTATACAGGTTTTGAATATAAAAAAATCACAATCTACTGAATCAGAAGTCTACAGAAGAGATGTAGGCAAAATCTCAAATGCAGATATGAAACCAGGTGTATAGTAGGGATTGCTAGTAGGGAAGAGCACTCAAGGAAAGCAGGGCATGTTATTTTACTCATTTGTGGAGGGAGCCCTGGTCCTTCGCTTTCAGTAGCAATTTGGAAAGTTTACAAAACGCTAAAATGTACACATACAAAACTCAAATTGGGCATTAATCCAACATTTCATGTTCAACTGGTCAAGATCAAAAAGGGGTCAAGTTGAAATAATGAATTTCAAGATACCCACCTTAAAGGTTGTTCAAGTCAAATTCATACTTCCAACACCTATCTGTGCAAAAATTTGCTATACCACTGCAACAGCACAACACCCTTCAGCAGTGTTTCCAAATGGAAGGTTTAACCTTTTGAACAAGTTAGTATTTAAAGTTAAAATATAATCTCAGCATCAGACTGCTGAGCATGGGTGTTGCATTAACTACACATATCCAATAGAAATTCTTATGTTGCTGATAAAGAGCCATGAAGGGGGAAATTTGCTTTATAGTAGCTGCAAGCTCATGTCAAAAAATAGAACGACACCAAAATTCAGTCAAAACATGACATGGGATACATACTTAATTTAAATATAACTACACCCACTGTTCATGTTATGCAAAATGAACCTGGACATGGCCAAAATCAATGAAAATACCTTCCCTACAATTCTTTAATCAAAATAACATTTGCAACAGATGTTGGTTATAGTGTAGTACAAATATATTGCTAGGCTTTGCTAACAGCTGTAATCAGCTATTGTACACAAGCTGTACTTAAATTTTACTCTGTAAAAACTTGCTTCAAGATCTACAACCTAAAATCCACAAGGTAACCTGCACCCAAATTTGCCAGCTTACCTTAGCAAGGTAGACGGGAGGGTCGTTGGCCTTCAAGGTGGTAGAGGCCTTCTCAAACTCAGGCTTTAATCTCTTGCAGTGACCACACCTGGAAAAAAAGTCAACTTAATGCCTGACAGAACTTCTCCAGCATAATCCTGAGACTATCCCATACATTCAGGCACATTTTGCTTCAGCAACTTATTAAAATCCTTCTCTTTTGTGAAGGGTGGATTGGGGTGGAGGTTTGACAAACCTGTCGTTTCCAGGATCAGTTATATTCCTATGTATTAAATACCATGCGCTCAAAGTAAGTGCTGTGCCACTAACTAGCATTTGTTCAACCATAGAAGAAACTTGGTTGCAGAAATGCTATGCTACACTATAAGCCTAGTAAATGGGTTTATAGTTAAGAGCATCCAACTACAGCATTTATTTACCACTTTCTAAAACCTCCTGATCTATCAACTATAGTACCGATTTGGAAGTAAAAAAAAAAAAACTAATGACTGGATTAACATAAGTCACCCCTTAGTCTGGGACATTCTAAGGTGCATTAACTTCATAATCAATTACCCAAAATAGAAGATTAGTTTGGCACTTATGCCAGGGATACTAAGAATTATTACTCACTTTCCGTAGTTTTTCTATGCTGTGGAAACCCAATCTAATTATTAAATAAAATTGTAATCAAATGTAAACTTTAAAATATTTCCATGAAATCTTAGTAAGAACCAGCCCAAAACCCACCTTAGAGGGGGAAGGGGTTACCCATTAAGTTAAAAGATCTTTATGGAAATGGGTTACTCATAGCAATGACTTGGCTTTCAAGACCTATATGTCATTACAAAGGAGATTTCATTGATCAAAATTAGTATGTTTCAACTTAATACCAAGCCCTGCATCTGGTAGTGCATTGATCAAGCCCATAAAAGGAAATTGTGCAGGAAAAAATCATGACCTTTGTAGCTACAGAAGGATGTAACAAGGCTAAAAAGCCCAAATAAAATAAGTCACCACTATGTTTAGCTTGCTAGGATAAACAAGAATGACTGCACATGTTGTAGTCTCAAGCAGTTGTGGTTCACTATGCACTTGTGAAAACATTAATCAACAGTGGCTCCTCTTAATTAATGTATTTAAAACTAACCACCTTAAGACTGCTTTCCTCTTTCAATTCATTTTACCATGTCCCCTTAAAAAGTTGGTCATTACTAAATGTTTCAACTATAGATCATGCTATATAAAAGAAAATTTTACATGGTACAGTGAACCAAGTTAAAACACTGGGCATGGGATAGTTTCATACAGCCATCTTTTATATAGAAAATATGCAAACTATAGCAAATCAACCCAAGAAACTTGTGCATTTCCATCGCAACTCAAAAATAATAAAGTTGTTAGGCACACAAGTGTCAGAGCCTGAAATGAAAAAAACTCAATATTTTAATTATCGATATCCTTTCCTACTTTTTGTAAACAATGGTTTCACTTATTTTTAGTGTAATATCTTAATTTTGTACATAGATTAAGCCCACAAACTTACATGAAGGAAAGCATTCCTGCATAAAGGATATGACAATACAAGAATACCATAATATTGAGTATTTGCAGTAACTATTTTTACTCGGCACATAGCAAGTGTGGCCCATATTAGGGGTATGAAGAATATCCACAAGTTATCCATAAGTAACCCACTCAGACTTCATTAGATACACCCAATATAAGAGCAATAGAGCACAGGCGAGTTAATAGTCTTCGAGGATGATAGGGCATTGTGGCAGTAGTGCCCAACTAATAAATGAAATCAAAAGATCACAGCAACAGCCGATACACAACCAGTGCATTAAAAAAGTATTGTGGGTATGCTTACCATTTGATATATTCACACTAAATATGGAAACCTCTGGCTTTATCGTAAGGAAAGGGTGAAGCGGCCGATATACAACTACATTTATATAATTTTGGGCATTTGTATATTGAGCAAAAATAAGAACCGCTCCTCAAAACCACCGACTGTCCTAATTCCTTTGGATGAGAGTTCTACCGAGACCAACCAAGGGTAAGAGTTTAAAAAAAAATAAATAGGGGCATGGGGTGTCCATGAAAAAAACATTACTCAAAGCATATTAAATATTAATATCCTAACCTGTTGAAAGGTTTTGCATAGAGTACAACATACAGCACCTGAAATGACAATACTAGATGCTTCACAAGGGAAAATCTATGAAATGGACCCTCTGTAATGGCTAATTACTGGCAAATTAGCAGATCATGTCTAGCAAACAAATTCTAACCAATGAAAACTTTTGACAGTCTTCTGACCAATCATAACTTCTTGGAATGCCCTAATCTCACCCACAAATGTTCAGTGCACGTCTGGCCACTGTCAAAGCAAGTGGCCATGTGAAATATTGAAAGCCAGCCGAGTTTTACAAATGGCGAAGTACACCTACACCTGGAAATGCGATGTTGAGGATTATAGTGAAGTGTAATAACAGGTGCAATGATACAAGGTTTGTACGATTTAACATAACTGGCAAAAAATACATTAATTGCAAAAAGTAAATTCCAAGTAATAAACAAATTCATGCAATAAAAACTTACTTCTAATGGGTCAATATACACCAAATTAATAAATATTACCTATTTGGCTATAGCAAATGATCAGTTGAATTATTGGGTGTGCAGGCACAGCGCAAGACAATCTGACTATAGGATTTGTAGTTACGTGGGATGGGCAATAGTTTTAAGCTGCATGACGAAGTACTGCCATGGCTTTCAAAGTACTTCGTACTCAGGCAAAGATCAAATTCCATATTGACATCAAGACAAGTACAAGTATTGAATTTGCCCCATATATGACAAGAATCACTAAGGCTTGCAAGCTCTGTTACTAAAGTGTTCTATGTTTGTTGAAGAAAATCATCCGCGTAGACTGCAAGTCACTGACGGGTGGCATGTACGCACATGCCATGCCGGGACCATCTGCCAGGGGCACGTACGCACATGCCACGAGTTTTTTTTTTTGTCACAATCACGGCAAAAGATTTTTCTGCCAGTGAAAGTATTATTAAGTCAGTTTTAACACATTTTTACCATGCAAAAAGACTATTTCAACTCCATGATACCACACACTGCTTATTTTATTCAGACTATAGACCAAATAATGATCAACTATAACAAAAATACCCTTCAGTCTCGATTTCAGGAAGTTTGGCAAGTAGAGACTAAAAAATAATGAAAACTGAAAATACAACATCTTCATAGTATTACGAAGAAACGGCATGGAATGCTGGTATTTGGCATGAGTGGTCGCGCATGCTAGGGCGACGATATAAGCCCCGGCAGCGAGGCCCCAGCCTCTATGAATGCTACCCTTAAGTTATGGTTTAATAGCATGGCTCTTTCCTCCGTAGAGTTTCATCAAACCCGATTTAAGGATATTTTAGCGATTTTCTTCTGTTATCCGTGTAATTCATGCTAACTCCTCACCAAAATAAAATATAACTTTGCCAACGGGGAATACAAGTTCTGTCACTCATCGAGTCAAGTTCTACTGAAAATAAACTAGGAAGAAACATTCCATTCTAAAAAGGCTTTCAAAATTCAGGCTAGACAAAATGGGAGGAGGGGGGGAGGGGCCCAGTACATCTATAATAAATAATATAATACAACTAAATTTGTCAAAGTTTCAGAATAAATGGAACTTGCAGAATGAATGCACTAAAGAGCTAATAACTATGTCAAAATATATTCAATTTGGTATGTTACCAAGAATGACGCACCCTCCAGCCGTAAAGTCCCAAACCAAGGTAGTGCGCAAGCCCAAAAATAAATCTATGCCCTATACAGGACGGGCAAGCCCCCTGTACCCACTTTAATTAGCACTGTGCCAACTTATAGAAAGTGTAACATTAAGAACTGGCTGTGCTGCCCACTGAATCTGGTGTTGGCATTTGTTACCATGAGCAACACTCAAGAGAATCCTAAAACCACGATATCAACCCAAAATCCAGACCTAACTTTCCTACCTTCTATTTTCTAGATGGGGAATTAATATTTTTTATGCTTTATAAGATGGTAGTGTCCATTTACCTCTATCTGTGCACAACTCTAACATTAACCCAACAATCGAAACTGCCATGATTACGCATGCCCTTCGGGCACTACCCAAGGAAAGGGTCGATATTGCACACCCAGTCACAGCAGCTTAATCAAACTGATATGGAGCTGGGGGGGTCAGTCTGGAAAGTCTATTTACCTAGATGTTGGAAGGTAAATATCAAAGCATAGGTCACTAATGTTGTACAAAACATTAAGTCCATGGCAATAAGGCGAGGGTTTGGGGTCAGAGCCCCCGATAGGGAAACAAGTGCACGGCGGTTAGTTT
>NC_051403.1:36244196-36291696 GCF_015228065.2 Penaeus monodon
CGTTCGCACGCGTGTAGGTTTGTGTGCATTTCCCTGAGTGTTTATGATATTCACCGCACCTGCGTGATGATGTGGCATGAAAAGTCACACGTGCGTGGAAAAGATATTCACCAAGAAATATTGCTGAGACTGAAATATAGAAAATGTGAAAAAAATGCCAATCGGTTACGACATTGTTAATAAATAAGAAAAAAGTCATTCTGATAATAACGACCGATTATTGTAAGTGTCACGTGTTCAAATAACACCGCCGACAGGGTGCAGTGCGTTTGCTTGCCTGCTTATATTTACTCCATAATTAGTCTTTTATAAGGTAGATGAAGCGTTTGAGCATTCACTCAACATTAAAGACATCCTGACATTCAAGTGTTTTCTCATGTTGATGTTTAAAGTATACTTAGCTTTTTGTTCACGAAATTACTATCAAAATTACGCTTGTTGTCGATAGAGTTTATACAACATTGGAAATATTCTTGCATTTTGAAATCGATTTTATACTTAGGAACAGTAAATCATGATTTTGTACTGTGTTTTCCTCTTATCCTGCAAAAAATCATCTTACAACCGTACATTTTGGGGTATCATTAATGTTCTACATTAATGATATACAAACTAAGAATTTTAAATATCTGTCAGTCCCCGTAATCTCCAAATGGAAATTAATGCTCATTGTTCAAATAAAAATTGCAAGATAACGTAAGTGGGTGTGACTGATAATTGGTTATTATCACACGTAAGATTAGCACGTTGTTGTATATTCATAGAGCAAGAAAGATTAGATATCGTTTTCGTATCTTTATTTTTGTTGTATTTCTAATATTTAATGTTAACTCTTCGTCTCACTGATGTTTAAGACATAAAATGGCGGTGCTAATGATAATTACATTAACAAAAGTTGTGTGCTCAGTATTGCCAGTGTAAAAGGCACAGATGCCTTAGCACATTGGTTATGATTGGTTGGCAGTGATAGTGGTTATAACGGCTTGACTCTTTATTATGAAAGGAGCACACGAGACAATGTCTTGGGTAAGCGCTGGGCCCGGGGTCGCGGGTCCGGCCAACCAGCCCTGAGGGGCGAAGGCTGGACTGACTTTATCACTTCAGCCTGGACACGAACTGAGTAAAACTGGGTCATCCTCGGGCTCAAGCGGTGAGCGTCCACCGGACACGTAGCGTGGAAGTACAGCTGCAGGAAGAGTGTAGGGCAGCAGCAGGAAATGTGGGGGGAGCGAGGTGAGGTTTTCGGTTCTGTCTGTTAATGACCCTCCATAATGCTGGGCCACCTACGAAAGCCTCGCCCTCGAGGCACCTTAGATTGGCTTCAAGGGTTACCTAAGTGTGGCTGGTCCTGATTTGCTGGTCATCTCGTTCTCGCGTGCGTTGTCCTTGGTGCATCTTTGTGGCTGCTCGTCCCTGTCGTCCTCTTCTTCCTGGTCCTTGGTATAATCCATCCATCCTCGACGTCCACACGTCCTCGAAGGTCTCGCACAGGTCCTCCTTTACTTCGGATTCGTCTAGACTTCCTGGTAGTTTTTGTCTAGGTCTAACTCAGCAGCGTCCTTGTCCACACTTCCTCTCAGATCTCATCCAGGTCTTTCTCGGCTGGGTGCTCATCCTCACGTCCTCATAATCTTCGTCTGGATCCACAGGCGTCCAGGCAGGCGTCGTCCTCTTCGGCATCTCAGGGCGGCTGATACCTGCGCTGACGAGCATCCTGGAGTTGACTGGATCTGCGGGCGTCCAGGCAGGCGGCGCCCTTCCACAGCATCCTGGGGCGACTGGTACCTGCGCTGGTGAGTTCCTGGTCCTTCACTGGATCTACGAGCATCCCGGCATGCGGCGCCCTTCCACTACATCATGGGGCGGCTTAATACCTGCTCTAACGAACATCCTGGTCCGCAGGCTTCTGGCGATCCTACAGCATCCTAAGGTGACTGTTTCTGCAGCAGGGCCCTCCTTGGGTGCCGTATCGGATATCGTCGGTTCGACTCTATATATAATCGGGGAACCAGATCATACATGTAAGGGCCAAGAGAAAAGTAAGAGAAAAGAAGGCAACGGAGAAGAGGGGGTGTTAAGTGCCACTAGCCGGTTATTTATATCAATTTGCAGTTTTTAATGTTCGTTTTTACTTTGTTTTCTTTTTTTGTGTGTGTTTTACTTTCACAAAGATAAAGAAGAAAATGGGAGAGGGAGACGTCAGTAGCGATCTACATGGACCTGGCTTGAACTACCAACAACCTCTGATAGATATGAGAATAGATAAGGGAAATGACAACGACAATAAGCAAGGATTTACTTGAACCAATTGTCATCACACAGAGAAGAAATGTGTGTAAAATAAGAAATTGTACATCATGTACGAGTCACTCGTCACAACTGACAAAATCACGGGCAAAAGAGATACATCATAGATCTTTACGCCGGCAACTATGACAGCAACAAACCCTATTAATAAAAGGTTTCAGTGTCTTTTGTTCTGCATGGATGAGTGAGTAAGTGTGTGTGTGTGTGTGTGTGTGTGTGTGTGTGTGTGTGTGTGTGTGTGTGTGTGTGTGTGTGTGTGTGTGTGTGTGTGTGTGTGTGTGAGCGACAGTGAATATGAATGAGACTGAGCTCACACAGAAAATGAATCACAAACAGCAAGATTAACGTTCAATATAACAATACTGAGATAAATTAGCAATACTATTTATGCAAAATTATTTCAACTACCACAATGAATTCAACATTTAATGATATGCGACAGAATGTATGCATTAATGAACGGTGGCGTGAAAAAAATATTCGCAAGCTTTCTAGCAAGCGGGGTCAGAAATTCTGAACTGTCGAGGTAGCCTGCATGTCAGACTACACCAACAGGGGGTTCCTCTACCCAAAATGCCGTACAATGAGCCAGGTAAATTTATAAATAATCTGCTCTCTTCTGCATATCTGTGATGGGCGCTCGTGACATTCGCTATGGTTATCTATCACAAATCACACGATCACTTGGGATTTACCCAAAACATGCAAGTGACTTCTAGTGGGTGAGAATGCCGTGATTAGTAAGCGGATAACGATTCTAGCTTAAACCCTAGTCCTACATTAATGAACGGACGTAACTGCGGGTCACACCGACTCGAAAGTTGCCGATCGAACGAATAACTTCGGTTTTACCTGTACCTACTATGGTAATGTCAGAGTGTAAATCTATTAGGCGATTTACGCAACCCCGGGTTATATCCAAATAATTAATTTATATAAAAATTGTGTTTTTTACGGGAAAAACGAGCGGTCATCTCTTGGCCCTTTCCACATCCCAACAGACCGGAAGGGAAAGGGAAAGTGCGGTCAGATCGGGGGAGGGGAGGAACCAGATAAAATTAAATGATGTCCATAATAATAACAATTGAAGAACGCATTAAATTCGTTGTAGTTGAAACAATATAAATCTCTAACAAACACGCCAAGGTGTCCGGTGGACGCTCACCGCTTGTGCCCGAGGATGATCCAGGTTTACTCAGTTCGTTTCCAGCGCTCGAGGTGATGCGGTCAGTGCAGCCTTCGCCCCCTAGGTCCGGTTAGCCGGATCCCGACCCCGCGCCCAACGCTTACCCAAGACATTGTCTCGTGTGCTCCCTTCACTGTGTAGAACTCTTCATGGTAAAGAGTCAAGTCGTGATAACCAGTGTGACTACCCCTGCACGCCATTGTACAAGGGTGCAGAGACTTATAGCCAGTATAATTTTCAACATATGATTACACTAATATTCATTATCTGCTATATTCATAATCCTTATCACATTTTCAAATTTATCACTGTTGTCATTACTGATATTAAGCAGAGTGATACATCACCACTTATCATTAAATTCATAACAGAAGAATTACATCTGCTGTCAAAGATATAATCTCATGTGTTGATCATGTAGGATGCAAGCCCACCTATGCCAAGGTTGCAGCACTTTGCGGCTGGTTGCGATTTCTTTGTATTTTACTTGATGTTAAAACCAGATCTTTCTATGCTTATTAGAGGGATGGCAAACGCTTAGGTGCGGCCTTCTTAAGCAAATGTAGGATTAAAGATCCGCAGTGAGGCTCTTCTGCCCACCTGGACTAAGTGGACACTTTATATCGACCCTTCAACAGCAGGACCCTATAGCTGGTGTTGGTTGAACAGGATAACATAGTTACTGTCGGGTTTACCCTGCCCTTTCCCAAAACCTGTGCTCCCCTTCCAGCTTCCTTACAACAACGAAGGTTAGACAGGATGCTGGACATATCTCTGAGTCTTTCCCCATGCATTTGTATATCTTGTTTCCCCCTATCCTATCCTGTGGTGCAGTGGCTGCAATCTCATCTAGTAACTTTGCTGACCTACGTTCAAATCCAGTACCGCCAGTGGATGTTAACCCCGGCCATTCCTTGCATAAATAGAGTAAATTAATAATAATAATAATAATAATAATAATAATTATGATAATAATGATAATAATGATGATTACAATATTCCGCCGTACTACTGGCGTTCCTCTTGTACACACATCAGATCGTATGATCCTCGTTCACGCCTCCTCATTTTTCACTCGGTCCCTTTTCAGCCCAGACATGCTACTCAGACACTTATATACACAGGACACTGAAGCGTCATTTTCTGCAGCCTACATACCCAAAATTTCTATTGCCGAAAACACAGTCGGTACAACTACATCATTTTGCAGACCCTCTTTGCGTTTATACTCAGCACCTTATTTTCCTAACTCTTTTCATTCCGCCTTTCACCGCCTCTCCTATCCTATATCTTCATCCTCCAAACTTCCAGTTCTTGACACATGAAGCCCGAACTATTTAACGCTTGCAAAGGTTATATTGCAGTGTTAACTTTTTTTTCACACTGGACTAGCTTTTGTTTCCCCACAGTGATTTAACCCTCAAGATTCTCCGCTCGATGTGTCGCGCCGTCGACTACGACGTAAAATTTAGTTTAGCTTATTCCAAACTTTTCAGGCTGCCGCCCCCTTAGGTTCCAAGTGGATTCCTAGCGCCCCCCCCCTCATACATACATGCAAACACACATCTTTTGGTATACCTCAAACTGAAAACAAGATTAAGCACAAAAATTAATTTCACAAATAAAACCTTATTCAGTAAAGCAATTCATTAAGTAGTTTTAGTTGTGTCAGCAATATGGACGGCAAATCAACATCTCGCCAGTATCCATAGAGACACATTTCGTTGTCTTCACAGTGATTGTTATGGGGTAGATGTACTTGGTGCAGGGAAGTCAGCTTCTCAACATCAGGCTGAAACTCACTAAGAAGTAAAAGAGAGGGAGAGAGAAAAAAATCAACTGCCATTCTTTGGCTCTTTTGCCTCACCGTCCCGCAGACCTTTCCACCATCCCCATGGGGGAGGTGCCGCCCACTTTGGGAACAGACGCTCTAATCTATCAAACTAGTCTCTCTCTCTCTCTCTCTCTGTCTATATCTACACACACACACACACACACACACACACACACACACACACACACACACACACACACACACACACACACACACACACACACACACACACACACACACACACATGCACACGCACGCACACACACACACATTATATGTGTGTGTATATATATATATATATATATATATATATATATATATATATATATATATATATATACATACATACATACAACACACCACACACGCACACACACACACACACACACACACACACACACACACACACACACACACACACACACACACACACACACACACACACACACATAATTATATATATAATATATATATATATAATATATATACACATATACTACAATATATATATATATATATATATAATATATATTATATATATATATAATCTAATATATATATATATATATCATATATATATATAATATATATATATACAGGATTTCGTGACCCCTCTATATTATTTCACGATCCTTCTGGGGATCGGGACCCTCACTTTGAGAACCTCTGCTGTAGTGGACTTTATTGGAAAACAATTAAACACATGCTTAATTGTCAGTGTTACTAAGTCAGGCTTTAGTAGTTCATGCAAGAGTTGAGGCCTTACTTTATTTCCCCAGACACACTAATTCCCTTCCATTCATCCTGTGTCATTCACATTCCCTTGCCTAACCGTAGCTTGCTTGTCACATGATGGCAGCTTCTTGTGGTCCTGGGGGCTGGGCTTCGTACCATTTCTACAGCTATGAGCGGAGGATACGTTGAGGTCCATCAGCTCCCCATCTTGTATATGCTTCTACTGCAGTTGCGATGGGTGACTATTTGCGTGTACGACTCAGTCCCATGCAGCAGTTGTGCTTCTCATCTCATATCATCATGATATTAGAGAGGATGACTGAGTTGGCCCCACCTGTTTGCCATGTGGTGATGTGTTGGAGCATGAGATGACTCAAATAAACTTCATGGTTCCTTTACTGTGTGGCCAGTAGCATAGAAAACTAAGAATTTTTTAATAGAGTAAGTACACTGTGGTTTCTTCTCATCAGAGTGATGTCTGTGTTTTACTCAGGTACATTTCAGTGTGTTCCTACCAGGCACTTGGATATGCCAGGCCTATTGTGCTAGATTATAGATGATGCCATATAGGCACATAAATTTCCATCACTGAAACTTCATCCTGTCTCTCAAGAATATCTACAATGTACTTTTGCATGTGAATGTTTCAGTGATGATATACACCTGAGCTTATGCATGTACATAGTCAGTAACTAATTGTGTCAGACTCATGTCAGTATACTGTACAGTAAAAATGACTGTATCAACAAAGAAAGCTGCTATATCATACTGCATTCAGTAGTGCCATAATAGGTGACAGATGAATAAAAAATGCTAAGTGTAAATAAAACACATTATACTCAATTGTCCTTTATTTTCCTTTGGAGTATTGGAGGAATTTCAAATACATAAAAAAAAAACAAGAGCTGCATCTTGAGCACAATACGACACAGCACAGCAGGTCAGAGCTGCCTTAATTTACATAGTATAAAAACTGCATCTTACAGACCTAAGCACTGTACTTGACTTTATACAAAAACTGTTTTACAAAATATGTACACCATTGACAGAGCCGTAAGTGACCCCAAATGAGGCCAGAACAACCAGAGGAACAGGTAAGAAGCCTACCCAGGAATGTAACTCTTTGTCACTTTGGCACACCTTAAATTCTTCAGGAGTGGGAATATAATATAAAATAGAGCCTAGAAGAGTCACTTGTCAAATAGGATTCTTTTTTATGTCAAAGCTCTAAAAAGCACAATGGGTCATCTATAAAAAATTTAAAAAGTTTTTAATGGATTTTTTCTCTTGCAAATCCCAATATATATTGTTCAATATACAGACTATAAAAATCTCTCTTTCTCACTCACTCTTGTCTACATGTATGCACTATCATAGGTCATACAGAAACTGTGTCAGGTTAGCCTTTTTACACAAATCGTGCGATGAGTCGGTTCCTGGGTTTTTAGACAGACTAATTTATGGATGATTTAAAATTCATCCATTGTAACATTTAAGGCACCACCCAAAGAAATTTGGAGCACTTTTAAAAATACAAATTTCATTAAAAGCTTAAACCTAACTTACTGATAAAATATAGCAAAGCTCTAAATAGGAGCTGCCTCACTCAAATTTCTTTTCCAAACAATTGTGACTGACTCACAGCATTAGACTGATGCAACCTTGAACTCATAAGGTCATCATTTCTATGAGATATATTAAATTACCTTTGATTATTAACCATTTTATCATTTTAAAAAATAAGACGTATAAATTAAATATGAAGGCTTACTGTTGCACATCATCCAGGTACAAAGACAATATTCAAGAACCTAGGCTCATTTGGTCCCTTAGAAATTCTATAGAAATGGTTTACTAAAGCGATGAAGATACTGTTTACCTTCTGACCTTCCGATGACATGCACTGTACACTCTGGAATGCTGTTCTGTATATCGTTTACACAGGCATTCATATATTAAGTAACAACACCCCACTATATATTTCATGGGAGCTCACCCCACATTTTACAATAAAAAATATTTGTACACCAGTTTTCACAGCACTGTCACTATATTCACTATTATATACATATTTTAAAATTTACTTTCCTATGTATGCACAATCTATATTTTTGATTTTCAATAAATTAATCAGTTTATTATAAACTTCAGATTAGGAAAGTAGCCAATATTTATTTACACACAAATACACAGACACACACACACATAACACACACATACAAAAGTCCTACAGCACCTTCATGTATTCCTGCGTCAGCATTATTCACACTTTGGAACCTGGCACTGTGAGTGTGGTGGTATGGTGATGTGGTGGTGGCGGCGGAGGTTTATGGTGCGGCCCTGTGTAGTGGCTCGCAGGTCGATAGCTTGACCCATAAAGGCCCTCTTGATGGGGCATGTCACGAGAGTGCTCATTATGCCCTCTGTGCCCCATGTTTGACATAGTCTGTCCGTAGTTGCCCATCTGTCCTCCATGCGCAGAATGAGTACTGTGGACTGAGGAGCCAGAGATCTGTTTGTACATCATCATGTGGTGTGGCTGAGATACGCCTGGGAACAAATTGTTGTTGTGGCTGGCATTGTTATTACTAGCATCTGGAAAGTAAATAATTAATTAATAAATAGAAAAAAAGACATTAATAATATAATACAACATTTGTTTCAAAGAAGCACAGGAGAGAAAACAAAAAAATTAAAACCAACAATATTAACTAAGCAAACATGACAGCAACTATAAACACTGACTTTTAGCGACGGCTGCAGCAGCGACTGGAGGTGGTCCAGGAGGAGGAGGGTGGTGTCTTCGTGGCAGGGAGGTGCTGCTGTTGTCCTGTGCATGGGAGATCATGGCTTGCACACTCTCGTACTCATAGTAGTTGCTAACGGGGCGGTGCTGGTGCTCTCTCGCAGAGTCACGAGGCCCTCTTTGGCTCTGGTACTCGCGCGCTTCCCGGCTGTTGCAGTTAAGGGTTCCACAAGTTAGAGTTACAGTTTCTCACTGGGTGATGATCATAGGTTTATGGCAATTTTAAAAGGCAATCAATAAAAATATAAAAAGAATCAAATTGTGAAGCAAAAGAAACCTTATAGATCACTTCATTTTAAAGATTGAAGAAAATCTAGTGGAAAAGTATATATCAACAGCAAAGAAAACTGAAACTGAAAACAAATCCATTTATGTGTCATAAAAGATAGAAGTATAAATAATGATTTATAAATATTGATAAATAACCATATCAGGCAGAAAAGTTACAGAGCATTGTTAGTACTGTACAACTTGCTTGATAAGAAATCCAATACAGAAACACTGCCAATATTAGTTTCTCTCATAAGCACTTAACATAATGAGTGATCTCCTCACATAATAGATTTTTTTTTTTTTTAGCCAATGTAATTCTGACTGCAATGTGCACTGCATCTACTATCTGAGTGCCAGGCCAGGTGTACTATATATAGCTGTAATTCTCAACCTGAATATAATGTATGCTGACAGTTTTTGATATCAGTAATAACTTATAAAGAACAATGACCACAAGGCAGAATGAACTAATGTTTTGAAGAAAGTTGCAAATCAAACATTAACCTACCTCATTCACCAGTTCATGGTTAGTTTATGACTGCCTTGTGAAATGATATTTCCATTTATTCTCACAAATTAATGCTCACAGAGAAGCAAAAAGGAATGTAAGATCTCAAATTCATTTTTATATACAGGCTGAGTGGCAAAACAGCAATCAAAAGTTAATAGAGTGAATCTACAGGCAGTTATTTTTTTCTTTATTGTTTTGGGAAAGCACTGTCATTTGCTTTCATTTTCTCAACTAAAGACAAACAAAACTTTTGAAAATCAAGAATATAACTGGCTACTCTCAAAGGAAGGGAAGGGAATCTAATAAACTGAAATGATGGAAAACAATTCTAAGAGCAAAATAAATATCAACAAACAAAAAATATAGATACAAACAATTTTTTTTCTTTTATAATATCAGTAATAATAACAAGTGCAACTAAAGCAACAAAACAAAATCAGATGAAAAGGAAGAGAAAAGAAATGGGAAAGAAAATACAAGGCAAATCAAAATAACAAAAGAAAACATAAAAAAACAAAACAAAACAAGAAGACATGCCCCCATCATGTCTTCCTCCATTATAAAACGGGCTCATGCATTCACATATACATGCTGTATACCTTGCAATTATTGACTCGTGTATAAACGTCTCCTCCAATTTGTGCAACAAGGTAGTAGGGGAGGATTCCTGCTGCCGTCTGCGGTTGGACGAGGGGAGGGGGTGCATAGTATTGTTAGTCAACACCAACACCAAAAAATCATAGAAAAAAACACTGTCATCCACAGGGTTTGGATTGTGTTGGATGTACTCTAAGGGTTTGGATTGTGTTCTCATGATCCATTCCAATTAGAGAAAGGAAGAAGAAGAAAAGAAGAAGGAGGGAAAAAAAGAAAAAGAAAGAAAGAAAAAAAGTGTGCATGTGCGTGTGCGTGTGTGTGTGCATGTGCATGTGCGTGTGTGTTTGGGCGTGGGCGTGGGCGTGGGCGTGGGCGTGGGCGTGGGCGTGGGCGTGTGCGTGTGCGTGGGCATGTGCGTGTGTATGACGTATGGTCAATTTAATATGGTTTTCACTTAAAGAAAGGATTTATTATTTAGAATGGCCTTATCCTTTGGTAACAAGTAAAATGAAAATTATTATAAATCCTTTGTGAGAATCATTTGTGAATGTTGAGAAATCAGAGCAGTCATCTCTCTGAAACGGACACATTTTAGTGATATGAATGACTCATATTTCCATCTTCAACACATCCGTCCCCCTGTTGATCACAAAATACTGAATGGTGATGGCAATAAAATAATGATATTCCACTTTCAAGAATTCTGGGTTACACCAAACCATATTTACTGATGTCTAAACACCTAAAGAAAATGATAATGAAGGGATGTATAAATCCTATATATACAAAACAAGGAAAGAAAAAAAAAAAAAAAAAAAAAAAAAAAAAAAAATAGAAAGAAAGAAAAAATCTGTTTGATAAAAGGAATTTTTTAATGCCATCAACAGTCAGGAATGAATAAAGGAAAATCATCAATAAATATCCATCAAGACCCAACAACAGCATAATATCATAACAAAAAAAGGAAAACCCAAATCTGTTCCCCACAAACATGTAATCAGTGCAACTGAAAACACCAAACCATATATAGGAAAGACAACATAAAATAAAATAACAACTTACTAATATATAAGCAATGCTAAGATCTCTTTTTTTCTAACTGCATAATCTCTGCTTCATTGGTAGAACGACTGATTAAAAACTACTTGGTAATACATGCAAAGACACTAAAGTTGCATGGACCTTCATGTTCCCCAGCAAAAAGCAGTAAAGTAAAAAAAAAAAAAAACAGAACAAATACAACTTAAATCAAAATTATACACAAGCAGAAATTATGAAACACAAGTACTACAAACATATAATAGGGTAAATATAAATCAGGTGCACTAGCACACACGACTTACTAATCTAATTACAAAAATGTAAAAAGGTGAAAGTAATAAGACTGACAAATCAATGAACAAGGACCGTGAACACATGCTTACGAATTCCAGGCCTCCCTCTCTGTAAGTCTGTGGGGCTATTCTGTGTCAGTTGCTTCTTTTTTCTTATCACAAAAAAGAAGAGAATACTTTCACCTCCTTACCAGCATGTTAAACAAAGCTACAAGACACTACAACAGAGGATATCTCACCTAGTCTGCTTTTCCCGAAAGTCTTGGTACTGCTGACTAGCTAGTTTCTTTAGCCTTTCTTGCTCCTTGTTTTTGCTGCATGCAAAATAGAAAGATAAATATTGTGATGTTCTAAGACAAAACTATGTGATATTGCTACAGCTACAGCTACAGACCAATCACCATGACTATTAGATGTTAGATAGTTAGAATGGTTAGTTGAAGCAGTTCTCTCTGGTACACACCAGTAGCAGATGTAGGGGTTATGGATATTTGTTATTGCTTCAAAAGAACAGAATTTGTTGTATAAGTAATGCTGTATGTACACTGTAACAAGTGAACAGGAAAAACTGTGTAGGTGTTAGTACATTTTATCCAAATGATAAAAAATTACTTATTATTCATCTTGTATTTTTTGTTAGCACTGTATGTCTTTCATGAACTGAAAACAGTTAATTATCTATAAACTAAACTGTCACTTTCATTTCTAGTCCCCATGTCTTTGCAGAATGGACCCTCTGCTTCTGATGTTTAATGTTGTACTAATTTATGGTGCTACCAATAATCCCTGCATATAATATTCATATCTGAATACAGCAACTACATGTCACCACCACCAACACCAACACCGAGAGGTTAGAAATCTTAGTTGTTTAATAAAAGGAAGTATTCCTAAGTAATAAAAGGGCTTCTTATTACTCTAGGTCTTGCTATTATGTGTAATGCAACAAGACATTTCTGAGACAAAAAAGGCAACAGCTAAACTTGACATCTAGGCTAAAACAAGTGCAAAGAAATCAACAAAAAAGAGATACATAATACTTCCAGATGCCAGTACAATCTCATGGAAGCAACACAAAAAAGGAGAGAGACTGGATTAGTGCAGAACCTCTTACCGTAAATGCTGTTGTATCTGTTCATAATTGACATAATGAGAATATTTGTGGGGATCAGCGTAAGCAGTGCGACTCCCGGGCCGACCGCCATTGTCACCATAGAGGTCGTAGCTGTGAGAGCGCATGTGCCGGATGTCTGGCTTGGGCTCACTTGGGACGGGGTCCAGACGCTGGTGGTCAAAATGTTTTCATTAGACCAAGGTACATGTACATGTGTATATATATATATATATATATATTTGGTGGAAGGAAATAACTCATTGTGAAGGAAATAGAAAAAATACATTTGATTAGAGTTACACTTGAGGTCAACAATTCTTGGATATGGTTTAATGATATTTCATTTTCAGGTTTATTGGAGAGAAAAATATCAATAAATGTTTTACTTCAAATATCAGCAAGTTTTCATTTTTAAAGAGTGAGAATGAGAAAAAATGAACAATAGAAAAAGAGTAAATCAAAACTTTGAAGATCATAACAAACAAAAACTAATAAACGTATCATCTAATATCTGGCATAATATCATATGGTAAAAGTTATAGAATCATACTTAATAAAATCTATATACAATATCAAAATGCACAAATATAGCACCAAACAAAAATGATTGAAAAAAAATTAATACCTAAATACTTTAATATGTTATTTATATTTCAACTACTGTAATGTACTCATTCAATACAAAATCATCACAAAAAATACTAAACAAAAATAATAGCAGAAAAAAATCATTCACAAAATAATTCATAATTCAAAGAGAAGATCATATGTGTAGCATAATTAAATAAATCAGCATCAAAAATATATTACACATAAGCACACACATACTATACTACCGTGTGTGTAGGTCACTTTGTTTTTTGCTTATTATGTAATTTTGTGTATGTGCTTGTTTATTTCTTGTGTGTGTGTCCATGTGTACGTGAGTTAGTGAGTGAGTGAGTGAGTGAGTGTGTGCATGTGAATGTGCTTGTGTGCATATGCGTGCACATGTTTGTGGCGTGTGCTTCACAAATAAGTGTGCATATAATATATACATTTATATATATATGTGTGTGTGTGTGTGTGTGTGTGGTGTGTGTGTGTGTGTGTGTGTGTGTGTGTGTGTGTGTGTGTGTGTGTGTGTGTGTATATTTATATATATATATATATATATATATATATATATATATATATATATATATATATATATATATATATATAAATACATATATAAATACATATATATATATATATATATATATATATATATATATATATATATATATATATATATATATATATATATATACATATGCTCCTATCTCTATATCTGTATGTTTCTGTACATATTTTAATATATGGTGCATGCACACACACACACACACACACACACACACACACACACACACACACACACACACACACACACACACACACACACATTCACTCACTCATACTCAAGCACATGCACACGCACACACACACATGCAGTACACACACACACACACACACACACACACACACACACACACACACACACACACACACACAATTATATGTATGTGTGTATATATATATATATATATATATATATATATATATATATATATATATATATATATATATATATATGTATGTATGTACATATACACATATGTATATACTTATACATACATATACATATATATGTATATACTTATATATACATATATATACTTATATATATATATATATATATATATATATATATATATATATATATATATATATATATGCATACATCTATTTACATATCAATCTTGTAATCCAATTTGTAAAAATTATTTTCAGAGTTTATGTAATTTTTGCTAATGCATGGCCACAAACAAGCAGCATACAAACTATGCAACATGAGGTCCCGTTACCTCAGTGCGACTCAAGGCACGTCTCTCAACAATGAGATCTTGGCTCTGAGAACGCCTGTGTGAGCGAGGCGCAGGATAGCTTTTTGCCTGTCTATGGCCCTGCAATACACATATTCATGCAGTGTATGTACTTAAGTTCAAGAGGCTCATGCATAATGAGGTTATAACAGCACAGTGCAAACAAAGGTAGTATGAAAGGAGACTCTGCAATAATGGACAAAGAAAATTAATTCATTTGAAATTGGCATGCTGCAGATAGTCTTCCATTATCTGAAAATGAGCTGAATTTTAAAGAAACATATCATGTATCAAATATAAAAGGGGAAAAAATGAAATCAAAATAACAAAATAAATGGAAAGGTGGAAGAAAGACAAAGGCAAACTCCCATGCACGAGCAGGCAACATGCAAAAAAGCTGGTGCATTAGTTCCACACCCTTACCCAAAAAAGGCTATTGTCTAGTATGGCAGTAGATCGAAGGGCAGCGAGGGGGTTGGGGGCTGCTTTGGGAGGGGGTGGAGGTGGGGGGCAAGGAGAACCTCGGGCAGACATGGCTGCTGCCTTTCCTTTAACACCCATGCGCGGGAGGGAGTTAGTGCGGGGCGCACCACTGCTACTCCCTGTACTGCTGCTGCTGCTATTGCTGCTAAGGGGGGCTGCTGTGCTAAGAATGCAGTTGCTGCCATTCGTGTTGGGATAAGTGGCTCCTCCACCATTCACAGATGTCGCCGCCACCATTCTATTGCTACCACTATCACCAGACATTCCCATGTTACCACCACCATTGCATGAATTGTTAGAGCTGTACACCGTAAAAGTCGAATTGTGTTGACCCAGGTTCTGATTGATAAAGTTTCTGTTTGCAACATCCCCATGAGGGTTTGCACTAGGAGGGTCACTTGAGGGGTAGTGAGAGACAGTGACAGCTCCAGAAACGGATTTCGAGAAGGAAAAGGTAAAGTTGGGGTTAATTTGGTTCAGCTGACTAAAATCAGATGATTGACTAGAACTCTTGCAAGAGCTTTGGTTTGTTATCATTTGGTTCATTGGCACTGGAGAAGGACTAGCAGATTTTTTTGGCTTTGGATTTGAAGGAGGCAAGGGAGGTTTATAGTTGTTATTCACAGGCCTATTTCTAGGAGGAAGGGGAGGCTTCCTTGACAGTGAATTCTGAATGATGAAATTGGAAAGGTTATTGACTTGCATTTCATCATTGACAGAACTTGGAGGTTGAGAATGCAAGGACTTTTCACTGGTATTCTTAGGTTCTTTACATGGCTTAGAATAGATAGCATCATTATACACGTATCTGTTTGGTGGGGGAACATATGGAGGTGGACCAGGCTTAGGCAAAGTGGGAGACAGAGGAGGGGATGGAGAATCAGCAACTGGTTTGATGCAAGACACATATAACGAGTTGCGATTGACTGTGCCACCTGTGCTATTGGATCTAGAACTCGTCCCATGGAAAGAGTGTCTATTGGGGTTCCCAGCACCTCTTGTTTTGTTAGAATTGCCAGAGGAAGAGGATGAGGAAGATGGTTTGGGAGTTTTGGAGCGCCTATGCACAATGTTCTCGGACATTACTTGCGGCTTGGTGTCAGTTGAGTTAAGCGTGTTATTGTTAGCCTTGTCAGCTTCCGAGTCCCCGCTCTCTCCGAGCACCTGTAACATCATTGGGAAAAAGCGTTGCACACTTGCACAGAACTGGACATTAAAAGGCTGATCTGACTCTGTAACATGAAATACCAACTGATGTATGAAGCCCATATCTACTAAGGAGAGAAATGCAGAAACGCATTCATATCAACATGATTCTCCCAAAGAATAGTTAGAGGAAATTGTAATTCCTTAAGCCTTAAAGAAACTACTTGTGGGCCTGTTGGTATTTATGGTGCATTGCCAGACTTTGCCATGGGACATATTCACATTCACAAACATGAAAAGCTTCAAGGGACACCAACATTAGAATTCATTAGTATCTTTTAAACATGAAAAAGTTAAAAGACATGCCAATCACCTTTACACTGCATCCCAATTTTCTGATATTATTACACCTTGTCATATACAAACACACAGACAAAAAAAGGGAATACTTGTAACTGTTATAGCTGGAAAGTGTGTGAGTCTTCAAGTTGGGCTTTTAAGTTGGTTAATATAAGCGGACAATCAAAACTTTAAGAAGAGAACCAATACCTACATTATTTTTATGTTACCAGAAGATTCCATTTTAGATCAGACAATATCAACAGATTTTGCAAAAACCATGGATAATTACCATTAAACTGCTTCTGTCCCTCTAAAGCCCTTTTCATGCAACTACAATGCCTTACTTAAGACACTTTAGAAAGCTTTTATTAAAATCAATGAATTGAAAAAAACATTTAAGTATAGAATTCAGAACTTCTGAAGCCACTGCAAATGCTCATGAAACTGAGGCAAATGCTTAAACAAGAAAAAAGGCTATTGCCCATCATAAGCAATCTTTCTCTGTAATGAAGTCGATCAAGCCTGTTAAAAAAGGAGCAAAAAGCCATATACCACAATCATTCTTACCTGTTTGATCGCACTTTCATATCGTTCTTCTAGGTCATCTGTAGGATATGTTCTGTTCCTCTGTGCATGGCGACGCTGATGCTCTGCACGCAGCTGATGCATCCTCTCAGACCGAGAAGGCTCTCCTTCATCTGGTCTCATCTGAGGTTGCTGCTGTTGCTGTTAATTGTGGGATAAGCTTATTGAAATGCAAGTAGAAGAATATTCAGTTGGATAAATAATGCAAAGCAACTTTTATCAAATACATGGAAAAAATAAGACTGGACCAAAGAAGATCCTCTTACTACTTTATTGGACGACGAATGTTTTACCTGACTGCTGCGAGCAGTGTTTTCAATCATGCGCCTATACTGCTCCTGCATGCGATCATGCTCTTCCTGCTGCAGACGTCTCGCAGCTGCCAGCCTCTCAACCTCTGCACGGTCAACTTCTGTCCGACCTTCTGACCGGTCAGCCTCCCCATCACCTTTGCTCGTGAGGCCATTGGGATTGTCGATACTCTTTCTGTGTTTTCCAAATCTATGAAATGATAGTTTATTAGTAATGCATTCCAAGGTACCATTATGATAAAATATTATCATCTAAATATTCAATAATATACTGATGTAAAAATAAATGTATATTTTACAATATATATTCACATCACATAATGCATTTCAAATACCTGAACATGGAACCAAGTCCTTTGAAGATTCCTGGCTTCTTCTTGCCAACTTTCTTGTACTTATCATCGACAGCAGAATTCACTGATGACTGCCGACTGTTGCCTCTGCCAAAACCAGAGCCGCTGGATTCTGACTCTTCTTCTGCAACTAAATATCCAAAATATTCCTCATGTGAGAAAAAATCTTCTGGGGGAAATCAGCACAGACAAAATGCACAACATTCAGAAGACACATCAGCAGAAGCAAAAACAAAATAAAAAACAACATTGATAAGCAACAATTGCCACAACAGTTGGAACATGCATGGAAAAAGAAAGGAACACCACAGCAACATCCAAGGACAAGAAAGCACAAAATCAAGAAAAACATGGAGTCAAGCAGTCGTAGGAAGGGGTGCCAGGATCCACCGCCATCAGATGTCGAAAAAGGCAAATTGCACGCAAGCAATGCACAAATTTGGTCAGGTGTTACCCACAGGAAATGGTGAATGTATGAACAATTCATCACAAGTAGCCCCACAGTCAGGTGATTCCAGGTCACATCCCCAATGGGATCAAGGAACATTGAGCATCCAGGCCCCATCGGGTCATAGAAGGTCAAGCCAAAGGTCCGAACGAACATGAGTAGGGTTGTCGGTGTCGGTGCACAGTAGGGTAGGAGTCAAGAAGATGGAGAGAAACATGAATCTATTAGGATTGTCTCTTGGAGTTGGATTACAGTGACTGCACTACCCTTCAATGACAACTTATCCTCTTTTATACCAATCTACCATATGCAGAAAGGTTTTGATTCATTACTTTTTTAGAAGTGTTACTTTAGGATCTACCCCAACAAAACACCCAGTCTGAGAGTATATATATCAAACTACATTCTCAAACTTGTACAAGAAATCTAGTTATACTTCTTACTGATGATAATAATACAAAACTGTTTACATCTTATAGACTTCTAACACTTACGGGTTTCCATCTTATTTCTTAAACCGGTGAGAGGGACATCATAAGACCTGTCAACGGCAGCCCGGAAGCTCTCATTGCACCCACGGCCTCTTGGCACTCTGCCCGAACCCATGCGGTGGCCCTCTTCTTCGAGTGCCATCTGGAAGGAGGTTAATATAAATTTTCTGTCTTTCCTAGAATAAATACAAGGAAATAGATAAATCTATAGCAGCTGTGGCAATAAAACTATTAAGATGCTAAACCTTATAAAAAAAATAATTAATATAAATAACTTCTTCCATTAAAGAAAAAATAGCAAACTTAACTCTCGTCTACTCATTTACACCATTTACACTTGCACTCAAATTTTAAACAAACAAAGTTATGCACCTTTGAGACCATAAATAAAAGTTTTCCTGTCCCTACCTCCTGAACCATTGTCTGCAGGGACTCTAGGCTTGAAGACTTCTTCATGCCTAAACCTGGACCGACGTCTAGCCGAGATCGAAGGGCATCTGGAGATTATTTATATGATTTATATGAATTTGGGAAAGTGTGTAAAGGAAACATTTAATTTATTTGTCTCAATCCCTTGTACAGCTGACAACTTGATCATGGTGCACATGCATTGTTATCATGCATCAAGAAAGCAAATTATGGTTGCTATTATGGAATGATGTTCAGGTTGTCATTTATAATTGGGATGAAAACTTTACAATAACAGAAAAAAAACTTTAAAATCCTATATTCTTTTTTCTATGTATTATCAATCAAAACAATAACAGAACTATATACAAAGTACTGGTATTAACTTTAAGAATTGTTAAGAATTGTTAGGCAATGTCAAAAACATTTAATGCATCACAGACTCCATGCAAAATAACTTTCTGGTAAATATTAGTTTAAGCTTCAAATTCATTCTCAGGGACTGACACTGTTTATCTTGCTGCCATTTATTCTTTCATCTGACAAACTACACTGACTATGACATACCTCTGATAAAAAATGTAATACTTGGATTCTTCAATCGAACCTGACACACATATATGTAAAAAAATATATATATATATAAATATATATATATATAAAGAGACCATTCTCTCTGCAAAAGCTCCCAAGAGTAAAAAAGACTACCAGAGAATAAAACGAAAGATGAGAGAAGTGAGGGATGGCTGATGATAATGTGGCATCCAACACTCATATGAGAAAGAGAAGAGGGAAAGAGAGAAAGAGGGCAAACAAAATATAAACCAGATAAAAAATAAACATTGATTCCTCTTGAGATTGTAGCACCCAATATAACCCCCCAACCTTTACCCTGTGGTGGCAAGTGCTCATGCTGAGAGGAGGAGGAGGAGGGTTGTTCATGTGCGTGACTGTTGGTGCGCTGGAGGTTTTGAGAGGCGAGAGATTCGTCCGACGAGGCCCGGACCAGCAGCTTCCCCCCCATCACAGCTGCGTCTCGACTCAATAACTCTCGGTTACGGGCAGCTACACAATAAGACAAAACCAAGAGATTTTGTGTAAGTACTTTTTCTTGTTATCTGGATTCTTACATAAAGTTCTCTGTGATGCTAGCTATGTTTTTCTTCTCTTTTGGGGTGGGGGGGTAGGGGGTGAGGAAAGGTGAAAGGTTTGGGGGAAGCTGTGAGTATAACAAGACAAACATGTGCAGAGAGATATTAATAGTATTATAAGATATTATATTCATATGTACAAATCCATTTCCATTCAAAACATTCATATCCACATTCAGTAATGCTTTCTTCTTGTTCCTCAGGCCCATCTTGATGCTATACCACATTATAACATATACCATATATATGCAATATCATAAAAAAAGTGCAGTGAAAAATCATAGCACATACAGGTGAAAAAATAATCCTAACAGAACAGGGTGTCTTGAGAACATCAGTGTAACACAAAGTAGAGTAATGCAATGCTTTAGAAAGTCAAATATATGTCAGGTGTGAGAATTAGTCAATTAGTAAAGAAACAGTGCAAACCCCATGCAAAACAAATCAAGCCATACAACCAAAACCAAATATCCCTCATGTCCCTCCACGGTGCAAAATTCTATTTAAATATAGATAAAACTAGGATAAAAAACAGAAAAGAAAACAAATCATATATCTTGTGACTATCCAGACTACGAGAGGCAAAAAAAAAAAACATGCACCACATTACTCTTGTTAGTTACCCCAGTTTGAGATCATGGCAGAAAGGTCCTGGCCAAAAGTGGTCCGCTGGTTTCCTTTGCTATGATTTCTCTCAAGACTCCGTGTGATTGGACTGAAGGGGCCTCGTGGGTACCCAGACCAATGCCCCTTGAGGCTCCCTCTTCCCACGGTTCTGTCAAGCGTCTCAGAACCCCCCTTCCTCACATACTGCTGTTTGGACTTTGCCTTTGGACTAGCATTAACAAGGGTGTTGGCCTTCTGGCGTAGTTTTGGGGAGGGCTTTAGAATGGGTCTTGGGATCTCAAGAGTGGCATGGTGGTTCTTTGAAACAGAACTTGGTTGGGAGGGTTTGAGGCTTGATTTCTTTGAGGGTTCTGGCTGTTTTGCCTTCAAGGAAGGGTAATCCTGGGTGGGCAGATCAATCCCAACCTCCCTTGACCCTGGCTTGAACTCCTCTCGTGTTTCACCTTAAGGACAGATACCATACCAGGGTTAGCCAAGAACATTCAGTCTAGTCTGTCACCGTGTTCAAGAAAGGAGGACTGGACAGTCTTTCCTCCAAAATTAACTCATGAACAGACTAGACTAATTGTTACTGACTTCTGTTTAAGAAGCTGACCAACTTAAAGACACAACTTTAAAGATGCATTACACAATTAAGTAATATCATTTAATTGTAATCTTTTACTGTATCTTAGAACCAGCTAATAATAATCAAAAGCAAAATGTAAATGCATCTTAACACCAAATTACTTATATGTTGACTATAAACACATGACTCATAAAAAATCATAATTGGTAAGCTTCTTCAGGAGACAACAAGCACTCAAATGGATACAAATAAATTAATTTTGTAAGTTAGTTAGTCTCAGAAATAAAAGATACCTTGATATACATTGTCCAAAAATACATCATAGTTTTACATGACTCAGTAATATGACAAAATGTCTCATAATTCTACCTTAGAAAACTACAATATGAACTACATACTCAACTTCACACTGAACCTAGTTGTTAATAAATTCAACACAAAACTACTACCACTGTCTACTGTTATCTACTATTATGTAAAACTATATGCAATGAAAGCCTTTTCCTGTTATTGTGTTTACACTCTTCATTTAAAAATGTAACAAAAATTAATAAATAGGGAGGATGTGTACGTAAGGGAGGAAAAACCTGAATGCAAGACTAAACCTTGCCTTCTTTTACACTGGTAGGAAAGTTAAATGCTGTTTAGAGAAATTCCAATCATAGGCCTCAGATATCACCACAGAAATTTAAAACTTAGAGCACCTGAAGAATTAAAGTAGTAATTACCAAGGGGCATGGAGGAAATTCTCTTCCGGCAACGACACTTACCCTCCATAGCAGCCAATCCCATCCCCATGCCCTGACTCGCAGCAAGCTTCTCTTGTGCCAGCATCATCTGCCTTTGTTTCTCTCGCTCTTCTCTGTTTGGGGGAAGGATATTGTGGTTATAAGTCTCAGGTGATAAAAATATTCATCATGGAGGAATTTTGTAAAACTTTCATAAAATCTTTTACTTCCAATGAATCACTCATGTCATTGATTAAAAAACTGCCTATAATGACAAAATTCTCATCTCATAAAAGCAAGTATAAAACTTATTACACTTTAAAATCTAAATCCAACTAATAATTCCAAACTATCATTACAACATTTTATGCTGTTGACTAATTTTGAAATAATTAAGAGGAATATTTTTTAAAACAACTCCTTTCCTGCTCTATCCCTAACCTCGCTTTCTTGTTACGCTGATAGGTGTCGGTGTTTTTGGCATCCAGGGTGGCGTGGCGCTTCTCCGACATGCTTTGCCGTCCAAATTGATCCCTAGAAAATCCTGCTGCATTTTCTTCTAGGGAGGTTCTGAAATAGGAAAAAAGGAGGGCATATTGTTATACATCTTTAATGACTTACTGATAACAAGAGATTCTACAGAAATGTTTAAGTTTAACTGCTCATCAAATTGACATTGTAAAAAATACGTACTGGCTTGTATAGGCATCGTCGGACTGACTTGGGTGGTCACTGTAGCTTCCCGCGGAGGCCCCAGGACCATCAGAGCGACAAATTTCTCTGTAATCACAAAAAACGGAGATAGTATATTCATCAACTGAGAAATACACCTCCAAGATCATATTCTCTACATTCCACAAGAAGCTCAAGCTTTCACGTAAGACTACTGGTGCTAGAAGCTGCCAACCTCACCTTGACATATGATTACCGGCATCGTCGTGAATGATGAGGGTGTCTCTGGATGGCAGGTTGACAGTCGGTGACCCAAGGGGATTGTGGCTTGGCCCCCCCACCGCCACAGACTCCCTTTCACCACGCATCACCAGCTGCTGCAACTGGGAGGTGTTCCACGTGTCATGTGTTGCCTATTGTGCACAAAGAGATTTCATGAGACAACTTCAACAAGTAAAACGTCCAAAAATAAACAATATATATACATATTTTCTTCATGTGGACATCCCACTCTTATGTCAGCTAAATTATATGTATGCTATAAAATAAACATTGATAATATACCTTATAATAACTTTCATTTCTTAGTGCTCCGTTATTCCCAGTTAGTCTCTGGATAACTGGGTTAATGTGGCCAAAATCACTGGCATCTATTTCATGGCCATCTCCATCATACTGCCAATCATTAAAAAAATATTATTAGCAAGACAATGTACTCAAAGTCATACTATATCTTCGTTTCCATTATGGATTGCAACAAGTGAGACACTTCCTTACCTTATGGTCATTAAAAATGACCGTTGTATCAGATGTATCAGTAGTGCCAGAATGGTCGGGGGTCGGTGTTGCGGGCGATGACTTGGCACCTCCCAGCGTCTCAGTACCAGAGGAGTTGGTGAGGAGGCTGTTGGCACTCTCCCGACCTGACCTGTTGTTGGAAGAGGGGCTCGACCTCTCCTTGTGGTCGATCCTCCTGGCTACGGTAAGGGAGATGATCCCCGGCGTTGGACCCTGAAGAAAGGAAAAAGGGCCTCAACCACTGCGCCTCACCAGCACATACAATTCAATTGTAGACGCACGCCCATCCTTCTTGATGCCAGGCACCACACACTCACCTCCTGATGCATCGCTGTCCTCAGCGTCTTCATGGCCTCGCTGTTGGGCTTGCCGAGGAGCGACATCCCGTTGATGTTGACGAGCTGGTCGTTCTGGAAGAGGCGGCCGTCGCGCGAGGCGGCCCCGCCGTGGATCACGTTCTTCACGAAGATTCCCAGGTCAACCGAGCCGTTCGGGCCCGAGCTCGTCTTGCCCTTCACGCTCACTCCTACGAAGATTAAATTTGGATCGATCAGTAAGGATGTTTGAAAATCCTGACAAAAGGAAGCTCACATCTATATTACAGGATTAAAAATCACAATGGACTCATTTCTCAGTATCAGTCGATATAAAAGCGAAGAAAATCTCACCCAGTCCAGCTCTTTCGGAGTCATGCACTGGGATTTCGAACATGAGGATTTCTCTTTGTTTCCACGGGAACATGAGGCTGTCCTCCGCTGCTTTCTCCGCCGGCTGTTGGTGCACAAAGTTTGTAGTTAGTTTGTGGCGAAGCATTGGTGTCCCCCATTTCTGTTCAGAACCTGAATGCTAGATTATTGATAGCAAATTGTAAAACAAAAAAGGGAATGGAAAAAATCAAACTGTACATAAACTATAAAATTGGTGAAACTAATTTAGCTCTAATACAGAAAATGCAAATATATACATTAATTAGCATAAATACTGATATCACCCAACAAAACACTGAATGAAAAATCTCACAAAAATGCAGGCTATATACACATTGCAAACACCGAACTAATAATCTTTCAGGCAATGCTTATAAAAAACAAGATGCAATTTTGTTACACACAAAATGCTGTGATGACAATCTGTCTCCACACCCAACTGACTCGCAAAACTCTATAATCAATTCTCTACAACCTTGTCCTCTATGAACAGTGCCTGAGTGGAGGAGAAGGATCATAATACCTGGCGGAGGAAGGGGAGACTGTCTTGGTGGTGGTAGGAGACCTATAACAAAATGTCAAAGTCAATAACACATTCGGTCCGAGTCGGAAGCCTTAGCACTTACTGAATATCTATTGGTTCGGAACCAAGAAATATACTGGAATTGACACATCTTAATACGACTAAACTACTGAATGCTCACTTTCTATGAAACCAGGCAAACACAACAGAGCAACGCAGCGTCCAAAATGACTCACGAGGCTCCATTAGCAAATGCAACAGATTAAAAGCTTTGCGGACTCTCTTGTTAACTGCATCGGATCGTTGAATAAGTCTCTGGGTCTGAGTAGCAATTTCTAATCAGACCAACTCATTAACAGGCAAATTTCTTGAACATCTAAGAACTGACTTCAGTTAACAAGGTTCCTACGACTGAGAAAAAAAGTGCGGAAAGCGCCGAGCTAAGCAGTGCAATGTGACTATATGAAAAAAGTGCAGCTATAACAGCATGACAAAGGCCAAAAAACAAAAGCGAGCGCAAGGCAAGCCGGCCCCGCGGCGACCCGACCCGAGCCCACTCACCAGCTGTCTCGGCAGCTTCGGACTCGCGGGCTTCTCTGTCTCCGGCGTCGAGTCGGCCGTCCCCGACGCAGCCTCTCCGTTGCGCTGGTCCTGCCGAGACACCGCCAGCGTAGCTGCCCCTCCGATGGGGATCTCCCTCAGGAGGGCGGCGACCTCCGACTGACTGCGCCCCGTCACTTCCACGCCGTTCACCTCCAGCAGACGGTCGCCGATTCGGAGGTTCCCGTCCTCGATGGCCGCTCCCTGAAATGGGAAGCCAAGGTCACACTCACTCTCAGCATCTGTCACCAGTTAAAAAAAACATATGCAATCAAATGACGACCCCTCACCAAGAAAGTACACACCTTTGGCAATATGTTTTTTATGTAAATGGGAGCTTCTCCACCGGCGGGATTGTCTCTCGTGGTTATCGAGAAGCCGAGGCCGTGCTGGCCCTTGGTGAGGTGCACGTTGAGTCTGCGTCCGATTTTGCGCGTGTTGCTCTGCAGAATCACGGTCTGCGTGCGCGAAGAAAGCGACGCCGGAGGGACCTTCCTCGTGGACATGACGCTGGCGACCTTGGCTCCTCCGACGACTGCAACCGTAAAAGATAAGAAAATCAAGTCCGTTTTCCCGGTTTCTTTCCTTTAAATGAAGCTGAAATATGACCATTTTCTGTCTGACAAATAGCCAACACAAAAAACTGACAGACGTCCTCACGTTTTTCCTCTCCTTCGACCAGCTCCGCGGCCTGCCCCGCGTACCACTCCTGCCTCTGGCCTTTGACAACACGCAGCCGTAATTCTGGCGTTAACATGGCGTCTTTGAAGATTTCTTGAGCCCTGCAGGCAACAACAAATCAATAAAAAATAAAAACAGATTAAATATGTTTTATTTTACTCATACAACTTAAAATGCACGTTCGTCTTTACATCATCCTTTCAACGAAAGTCGAGCTCCTTACTTTTGGAAAGTAATATTATTGAGCGGTTTTCCGTTGATCTCGATAATCCTGTCGTGGACCTCGATCCTGCCGTCGCGGGCGATCCGTCCGCCCGGCTCGACGCCCTCCACCAGCAGGCCCTGGTCGTGCCCCGTGACGTCCGTGCTCGGGATCACGTGGATGCCCAGCGGGCCTCGGTCGTTGCTCAGTACCACGAGGATGCTGAAAGCCACACCGCGAAATTACTTTGGGTCCCGTGCTTTTGAGTTCAGCTGTATGGATATCACGCGATTTTCTGCTATTCTGACAAATATACATCCAATCGCCTTCACAAATAAGTTACAGAAAACCCGCAGGAGAGAGCTAAGCACGACCCGTGCCTCTCCAGAGGAGAACCGACCTGTTGGCCGCCTCGTCGTGCGAGGGGTCCCTGGAGTGCATGGGGGACGAGGCTGAGCCTCCCAGGGGCTCCCGCCGCCTGCCCTCGCTCGTGCCCACCACTCGGTCCGCCGCGTCTGCCCACCGCGCCATCGCCGGGTTGTCGGACAGCACCTGCGCGGAAACAAAACAATCGTCAACCGGAGATTCCTAAAGACGACGCTTATCAATCTTCAATAGGGAAACGGGATGCAAATGGGAAAATGTAAATATAAATTGCATTTACAACAATCTCAAGGTTCCAAAGCTCTGCTGAGCCTTTGAGGAAACGTAAGTACCTCGCATGTCCTACAACAAAACCAAACAGAAAAACGAAAGAGAGACAAGAAACAATTGAAAAACCAACAGGCAGAAAAAAGAAACACGAGTATCTAGAAGCGCTGCAACTACCTGAACAGAACATCTATTGGTGTCTCTAGAGAATCTGGTGAAGGCGGTGGTGGCGGAGTGGTGGGAGGAGGAGGAGGAGGAGGAGGGCGTCTTCTCCTCCCCCGAGCCCTCCCCCCTCTCCCCAGGGTCCACGAACACGTTGTCGTCCTCGTAGGAGCTGTGGCCGTCCTGGACATAGAGGTGGGGAATCTAAGTAGATAAACGGGGGAGAGAGAGAGGGAAGGAGAAAAGGGGAAGAGGGGAACGAGTTAATGAACGCTTTGTGGGCTGCGAGAGCTTAGAGTATGTTTGATAGTGCTATAATGATCGATAATAACAATCGTATCATCATATATAATAATAATAATAATAATAAAATTTCCACAAGACACGTCCCATAGTCATGCTTGAGATAGTTAAAGCCAAGCAATGGTTCAAAATCTAAACAGAAAAAACGAATTAAATGTAAAAAGTAACCAAATAATGAATTAATAAAACAGAAACAAACAAGCCAACGCCAAAAAGTAACATAAAAGAGTCACAAACGAATTTGGGAACTCCCTGCGCACACTTACAACCATCTTCATGGGCGTGGAGCTGGGCGGCGCATTCTGGTCCTCGATGATGGGCGCGGCCGACCACCTCTTGGTCGGGTCGGGCGGGGCGGCGGCCGCGGGCGGGATGGGCGAGAGGCGGTTGAGCGCTGGCTCGCTCCCGCGCCGCACGTGCAGCGGCGGCGGCGTGGCGCTCAGCTCCTCGCCGGTGATCTCGATGTCGTTGCGGGTGAACGGCGCGAACTTGTGCTCCACGCCCTGCGGGGAGGCCAAGGGTCAGGGCATTGCGGGGGGGGGGGGGCGAAGTAGAATTTGAAGCCAGAGAGGAAGTTACGACAGATGGGTCCGTTAAGAGTGAAAAGTACCTGCCTAAAATCAGCAAGAAAGCCACAACCTACTTCTCACAACAGATCGTCAAAGGTCCATGCTTTGGTGGCGGGTATGTAGAACACGCCCTTCCATAATTTCATAATTTCAAGGTATGCAATCTACTCTGCCCTTCACAACTAGGCAGGTGCTTTTCACCCCCTCCCTCCTAAAAAAAACACCTAGAACCCCTTCTCAGGACCCCAGCCCTCGCCTTCCGGACACGAAAACACGAGCAATACTCAAAACTCACTTGGAAAATATCTGGCGAAGGGTTTTCCGAGTCCGAGGAAGCCGAGGTGCCGTCTCCGCCGTGGTGGTGGTGGTGGTGCGTCTGCTCATCGTAGATGGCTATGATCTGCTCCCGGTCGTCGGCCACGTCGTTGAGGCGGTCGTCCGGGTCGAGGATGCCTCCGTCCAGCTGCTTCAGGTTGTGCACGGTCACCCACGAGTTCGATGGCTGCGGGAGGGAGGGCGTGTTAGTTCTACTGTTATGAGCTGCATGCAAGCGGAGAGAGACAAATATAAATATGAAAAGGAAAAGCAAACATAATATTTAAGCAGAGCCACACAAACACAGAAATACCACAAGCATACAAGCACACAGCATTAAAAACACGAAACTTGTACATGGAACCCCTAACCAACACAAAACCGCATCGAAAAAAATCAAGCGCGACATAAAAAATGGAACGCGGCCAAGCTAGCCTAGGCTGAGCGTCCTCACAAAGACGAAGGATACTGCAGGAGCTCCCTGGGCCCACGGGCTATGGGAGGCCGGCCACCGAGGGCATCAACCGTGAGGAAATGCCTTCGCATGGGTGTGTGTGCGGGCGTGTGTAGGTGGGCGTGAGAATGAGAGTCTATGTGTGTTTGAGTGAATAAATATACAAGTATGTGAGTGATCGAGTGAGTGTGCGAGAGACTGACCACTTAATTATTAAATTATATTATGAAGGAAATTACAGCATGGCGATACCAACAGTGCGATACTGATAGCTCGCCACGAAATCACTTAAGACTCCCCAGAACATTGCCGATTTTAAAAAATCGTATCCTTGTCCTTTTGGGACCTATGCTGCGTCCATGATCAGAACCAAAGGACCATGGAGGGGAAAGGGAACGAGAGAGAGAGGAAGAGGAGAGAGGAAGAGGAGAGAGGAAGAGGAAAGAGGAAGAGGAAGGAGGGAAGAGGGACGAGAAAGGAAGAGGATGGAAGAGAAGGGAAGAGGAGGAGTGGGAGAAGGGGCAGGAGATGGAGGGAGGCGGCCAGATCCACAAGGATGTGCATGAGACGAGAAAGGGCGAGGTCAACGGTCCGCTGCATGACGCCTCGCTGCCAAATCCTCACTCTTGGGCATGCACTATACAATAATCAACATGTATGTTGAAACCACACACGTGTAAACAGATACAGAAAACAAGACATACAAAAACAAATACTTACACAGTCATACAAAAACACATGAGTGGCCACATGAAAATACAAAAAGCACACAAATATGCTACACACACATCTAAAAATAAACACAAACACAAACACGCACAAGCACACAAAAGAGCGCAGGCGCACGCACATACACACTCACACCAACCGGGCGACCTCAACGCGTCAGCCACAAGACAGCAGCTGGACACACTGGATCCTCCCTCTTGCTGGCAACAGAAAAAGAACAAAACGACACGAGACAAACTGGCAGACAAAATCACTTCCAAATGCTGCTCGAGTCCATACGATTCTCTCTCAAAGCTCTTCAAGGGGACAGTGAAAATCTTGAGTAAATGATAGCTGTGTTCCAGTGAGGTGACGCGTGCTGCTGCTGCCTCCACCTCGCCCCCCCTCCTCCTCCAACCTCACCTTCTCCCCCACGCCCAGATCTCCATGGACGACTTCCGGCCTCTGCCATACCCCGAGGAGTTCCTTTGCAATAGCCGTCTGCAAGGAGGCGAGGGGGTTTCGAGACAAGCCCGCTGCACACTTTCTGTTCCCTTACATACACACCCAAATAATATCTCGCATGTATGTGAAAATGCACTCCGTAAACAGCCGAGAGAAAATCTTGGGCGTGTAAACAGGTCCCTTTACGTCTCGCTGGCCGTCCCGCAGGCTGAAAACAGTCGTTCGCCGAACCACACCTCAGTGCATGACACAGATTTTCACCGCGCACATGTCAACAACGCCTCCTCGCTCGCACACGGACACACGGACGCCTCGCACACGGGCATGCGGCCGATCCGACGTGCCCGCGCCGCCACGGAGTCATCTCTAAGCCCCACTCCTTGAAACCCTCGCTTTGCTGAAAACACAAGGGCGCCGCGCGGAAGCCTCTCCCACCTGCCCCAGCACCAGCGCAGACATCCCCTCACGGCGGCGGCGGCGGACATACTGCCGCGCGGCCGCCGATGCATGCGTGTGTTGGTGCGTGTTGGCTGGAATGTTTGTTTGAGATTGCACTGCGCCTGCCCTGGGCTTTCCATGCGTGCGTGCGTGTGTGTGTGTGTGTGTGTGTGTGTGTGTGTGTGTGTGTGTGTGTGTGTGTGTGTGTGTGTGTGTGTGTGTGTGTGTGTGTGTGTGTGTGCGCGCGCGCGCACGCGCGCGTATGCATGCGTATGTGTTTTCTGTTCGCATGAACGCGTGTGCATCTATGTCCTCACCAGTCAGTCCCCGTTAACCTGCCTTTCCCAGCAGTGCGCCCACTCTGCGCCCCTGCCCAAGCGTTGGCACACGCCCTGGCAGCGTGGGCGAGGGCACATACTACGCAGGTCAGCGTGCCCCGCGAGCCGGGTCAGGGGGCCTCGGTTGCCACCGTGGAGAGACTCCCTCCTGACCTTCACCCGACGCGACCTCCTCGTGACGTGCGCCTCCAACTATGCGGCGGACTCTCGCAAAGAATTTTCCCCGAACAATAAGTCTTCCTTTCCTGCCATATGCCGTTGGCTGCCCTGTCCTGTCCTGCTCGAACCCCGCATGAACGCTCTTTCACTCTACTCACCTGCTTTGCCAACATGCCTTTCATCCTCCTCCCTCCTCCTCCTCCTCCTTCTTCATTCATCTTCCTCCTCCTCCTCCTATCTACTGGTTTCCATCCTCCTCTCCTACTCATCTTCCTATCTACTGGTCTCTCTCCTCCTCTCCCCCTCCTCCTCGTATCTACGATTTCTCACTTCCTCCCCCTCCTATCTACTGGTCTCTATTCTCCTCTCCTCCTCCTATCTACGGTTTCTATGCTCCTCTCCTCCTATCTACAGTCTCTCTCTCTTCCGCCTCCACTTCCCTCCCCTCCCCTCCTCCTCCACCTCCAGACTCACCTCCTGGCGCAGCGTCTTGTGTCTGCGGTGCACATGGTAGGTATGCGTGCGCGAGAAGAGCCGGGAGAGCTTTTCGGCCACGCTCACCACCTCGGAATAGTGCAGCTTCAGCTCACCGGGGATGTTGAGCACGCTCCGAGAGGCGCCGGTGGTGGCCGCGCTGCCGACGTGACTGCTGTTGTTGTTGTTCAGGTTGTGGTGGTTATTGTTATTGTGAGCAGCAGAGGGCACCGCCACACTACGACTCCGCATGCGCATGGTGATTCAAGTGTTTTCTTTTATTATTGTTGTTCTATTCTTGACACCATCACAGTTAGATTTTTCCAAGTCCTTTCTACTCAATACTTCACTTTGTAAATATATATTTCAGTGTCAGTAACTATTTTTTTTCGATTTCAGTGTTACGAAGACGCGTCTACGAGACAGTTGAGGCGGTTCAACTTGTCGAGAGCGTCTTGAAAGACAACGCCCAGCACCGGGTGTCCTGGTCACGCTACCTGCTCGGGCTTCCTGTCATGTTTACCTGTAATGATCGCTGGATTAGAACACTCGCACCTTCCCCTCGCGAAACGCACTCGCCCTCATCTGCCCTTCGCTAAGTCCGCTAACAAGGCCTCTTCTGCGCTCGTTATGGGTCGGCCGAGGGCGAGGCGAGCACCCTGACCATCCAACCTCCGCAAACAATGGGGTCGCTCGTTCCCCCCACTAACCCCAAGAACTCCGTCGATCGTTTGCCCCCCCCCCCCACCTCAAAAAGCAGGCTAACATCACAATAATCTTTGTAATCACCTAAGCATAATAAAGAGACACTATCGCAGCAAGGAGATTGCCAAGCCATTGACAGATGAACGGAAGCCACCGCATCCACACGATGGCTTAACGAGCCGCATTACAAGTCAATTTCTGCTTTCGGACCCCCAGCCATGCCCAACCCCCATAAACCAAAGGGCGCCAGCTCCCGCACGCCCAGCGGCATCCACGCTCGGGCGTCAAAGGCAAGACGGTATCGCTTCCTCCCCCGCTCCTTGGCGGCGCATATCTACCGCGATGCGTCGCAAGGCTGCGGGCTCGAGACAATGAACGGCGTCCCCCTTGTGACGGCCGCTGGCATACCTGCAGCCCCGCGGACAATGCTGGCTGATAAGGGAGCGGTGCCGCTGTGACCTTGGCTAGCGGCGCCGCCGGTCACATTCTGCTTTTCCCTTCTAGAATGGCCTGCTGGCAGCACCACTCTTCGCCAGTCAGCGGCCATATATATATATATATATATATATATATATATATATATATATATATATATATATATATATTATATATATGTATAATATATGAATATATTATAATATATGTTATATTATTATATATTAATATATGTATATATAATGTATATATATAATATATGTATATATAAATATATGTATATATATATGTATATATATGTTATATATATATATTATATATATATTATATATAATATATATATTATATATTATATATATATATATTATATATTATTAATATATTATATATATATTTTATATATTATATATATATATTATATATATATATTATATTATATATATATATTGATATATATATTATATATATATATATATTATTATATATATATGTATATATATTAATATATTATTATATATATATTATATATTATATATATATATATATTATATATTTTATATTTATATATAATAATAATATATATTATATATATTTATATATATTAATATCATATAATTATATATAATATTATATATTATATATTATATCATATATTATATCTATATATATATATATATATATATATATATTATATATATATATCTATATATATATCTATCATATCCTATTATATCTATCTATCTATCATATATATATCTATCTCTATTTATATACTAATCTATATATATATATATACACACACACACATTCACATCATATATATGTGCACACACACACACACACACACACACACACACACACACACACACACACACACACTGGTGTAATATGCGTGACTGTAAATAAATAATTAAATCTATATTTACATATCCTACAAGCCCAAACACCAGAGTGAATTCGCACTCTATCTTCTTTATGTCACCGCAATTTACGTTACATCATCTCTCCCACCCCCGCCCCAAATCGAGGCGGCAGCCCCACCCACACTCGCCCAACGAATGTACGCCGTGCTTCGGAGTCCGGAAGGAAAAGGATAATAATGATCATGAAGCCAAGGCGGACTATCAAGAAGACACGGGGAATTTACCTCATCCTAAGAAAAAAAATTAAGCTCCTGCTGGCCGTCAGTCAAGGCCGTCCTCACAACCCCGAGTAAGCTTCTGCATGACTGGAGTTGTAATGCGGAGCTTAAAAGAGATGTGCTCGCTGATTTCCCATTGCGCATGATGAGTTTTAAGACTTGTACAGGAATACTTACGAATACATACAAAAATACAGCCATGGATATCGAAATACACAGACATTCTAACCCTGTCTGATTGTTTATCTACCCGTGTCTGACCCGTACCATCGTGTGTGGTACAAGGGTGCACATGTCATCCGCGCCCAGATGTGACGACGACGAGGAGAGGGGTGTGTGACGTCATGACCCCCTACCCTAACCCCCATCCCGCCCCCGGCCTCCCTATTGTCCTTGTGGCGGGCGTGACTGGCGCCAGGAGCGTGACATGGTAACGTTCACCTCATGCTTCACTCATTACGACGTTATGCATGAGAGACAAAAAGAGAGGAAGTGAAATGGATCGATCGATAAACAGATAGCTAAAAGAAATGAATAAAAACAAGATAGGGTAGGGTCGAGAATAAGCACAGAATGCGAGAGACCTTCGCCACAACTGACAACCGGGAGAGAATGCCAGATCAAGAACAAATGTCAACACGATCGGTGTGCCATACAAACACACGCACATGAGAGGCCTTTCTGCCCCCCCCCCTCCCTCCACACGCTTCCTGAAACGCTCACCCCCGCCCTTGATTCCCAGGAGTAACGCCTCCCTCCCCCTCCACTCTCAGTCTGCGGAAGACGACGGCAGCGCGAGAAGAGCAGCCAGCAACTCATCCTCCACGGCTCAAGCGACCCGCTCCCGATGCCACTCACGGCGCCCGCTCTCTGCATGGCGTGGTGTAAGGCAGGTGGGAGAGGGAGAGAGAGGGAGAGGGAGAAGAACAGGGTAAGGGAGAGGACGAAGGAGAGGGTGAGGGAGAGGGGAGGGGGAAGACGGAAGGATTGTGAGAGGGAGAGGGAGGGAAGGAGCAAAGTTTCAATAGACAGATGAATAGATATGCAAACAGAGATCGAGAGATAGGTAAATAGATAGTTAGACGGATGGATTTAGAGAGTGAGTGAGTGAGTGAGTGAGTGAGTGAGTGAGGGAGAGAGAGAGAGAGAGAGAGAGAGAAAAGAGAGAGAGAGAGAGAAAGAGGAGAAAGAGAGAGAGAGAGAGAGAGAGAGAGAGAGAGAGAGAGAGAGGGGAGAGAGAGAGAGAGAAGACCCGCTGACAGACGCAACCGTGCAAAGGCTTTAATGCAGAGCGACAGGCACCTTCTCGCAGGCGCCGCGAAAGCGTTTTTCCTCGGCCACCAAGAGCTTGCAACAACTAACAAGCTCGGCGAGTGGGTGAGTGCACGGGGATGTTGCATCAGCCCCCTACGCTTTGTTATTCTGGTCATAACACTGGACCGTTAGCAGCACCGGAGAGCCACCAGGAAAGGCGCGTGAATATCATTACTTCATAACATTCATGGGAACACATATGGCGAGCGGAAGGTATTGCTAATGGGGGAGATGTGATGGAGGAGAGAAAGAGAGAGGAAGAGAAAGAGAGAGGAAGAGAAAGAAAGAAGAAGAGAGCATGTAAGGAGGAAGGGAGGAGTGGGAGGGTGAAAATAGCTTTATATATATATATATATATATATATATATATATATATATATATATATATAATATATATATATATATATAAATATAATATATATAATAATATACAATATATATAGACAGACAATATTGATAATAATAAAATAAAAGATAAAGAATGAAGTATATATATATATAAGATATATGATAGATAAGATATGATAATAGATACATACATAATAATAGATACATAAACAACACAACTGAGACAGAATTGAAAAAGAGTAGCAGAGAGCAGAGAGGGAGAGAGAGAGAGAGAGAGAGAGAGAGAGAGAGAGAGAGAGAGAGAGAGAGAGAGAGAGAGAGAGAGAGAGAGAGAGAGAGAGAGAGAGAATGGAATGAATAGATGAATGAACGAGAATATGAGTTTGAATGTATGTATAAGCTCTACATTCCCATGAGGGTTTTAACATCCTCTCACAGACACCACAGCATAGCTTGGAGCAAGGCAAGAATGCGGTCAATGAAAAACACAAAAGTGCACACACACACACACACACACACACACACACACACACACACACACACACACACACACACACACACAACATTCACAGCTAAATCAATGGCCTCCTCCACGAATTCACTCACACTCAGAGGCGTTTCTTGCGAAAAAAAACACGCCCCCCCATCCCCCATGAAAAGAAAAGAAAGAAAAAAAAACACGAAACATAATAGTGAGCTTTAAAAATCGAACTGCGTCCACTTCGCGGCGGTTCGCCCTGGAGCCGTGACTGGGATATTTCATGCCGTGTTAGACTCGCGCCCGACGAATCCACGGCCGCGCTTTAGAACTACGACATTTTTTTTGTTCTTTTCTGTGTATGCCGAGATTAGCGCTGTAAACACGTCACGCTGCCGTTCACGCATTAAGAGCTCCCGCACGCCCGCGCGTCACCCGCGAGACGGACGGCGGCCTCGACGGCCACTAGGTTGTTTTAGGTCAAATGGTCGGCGCCCTTGGTGACAGGCGTTTCTAGCAGCTCTACAGGGAGGCAGCGGCGTGGGAGAGAGAGATGTAAGGGAGACGAGAGATAAAAAGAGAGGAAAGACTAATAAGAAGGAAAAGCGAGGTCAAAGGTCAAATCTAAGGTCACAGGAGGGAGAGGGATGCAGCTGTGACTCTCCCCCCTTCCCCCTTCCCCCTCCCCTCCCCTCTCCGCCCACGACGAAGACCGAGCGCGGAGAATAAAGGGTCTCTCTGCGGGCGTCACCGCGACCAATCCCGCGTCAAAGGGGGCGGCGGCGAGGGCCATTGTGGCCTCTCCCGATGGCCACGGATCTGTTGTGGCCTCCATCGATTATCTGCCGCCGAAACAATTTTTCGACGAGACCGTGGGCATGTAACAGATGTAAGTTTGTTTGCGTGTTTGTTTGAGTGCGTGCGTGTGTATGCGCGTGTCCTGTCATCATTGTTTTCGTCACGAACTTCAACAAAATAATATCTGTTGGACTAAAAAAACATGTGCATCTCACTCTCTCACATTCACAGTTACCCAGTTCCCACTCAAATTTAAACGTCTCCTTCACCCCCCCTAAAAAAAATAATAAAATAAAATAAAATAAAATAAAACCATGCCCTCAAAAAGATCGCTTGTCACACACACACAACCTCCTCATTAGCCCCAACCCCTCCCCCCTCCCCCACCCCCATTCGCTAACGTGACATTCCCGGCGCGCACCAGAGCGAAAAACAGAGACCCCCCCCCTTGCCGAAGAAGAAGAAGAAAAAAAATAGGACTCAAGGTGGAGAAATAAATGAATACGAGAGATCCTGCGATCGGCGCTCGCTTCCTCACTTCAAGGACGGACCCATTTACGCCTCCAGGGATCCTCTTTAAGGACTTCCTCTCCGGCCCACGCTCCTTCCAGATTCTCTTTTTCATGTTATTATCATTCTTAGATTTCTTGACCTTATGGGTTTGTTGTTTAGCTTACAACAAATACGAGAGGAAACCCGTTCTACTTAAAAGGGTAGTGGTACAAGGGAGAACTCAGATATAAAGAAATAAATAGACAAACTGACAAATGAATACATGGATAGAGAGATAGATAGAGAAGGGCGAAGGGGAGGGCATAAATGAGGCAACAGACAATAATACAAGGAGGAAGGATGGAGGAGGAGGAGGAAGAGGAAGGCGATGACTAGCCTAAAGCTCACACTAGTTCACACGAATGAAGCTCACAGTGAACACGTCGTCGGTGGGCTGATCAGCGGGTCGAGACAGCCGATTATTTGCATGACGGAGGTCGACCAGAAAGCTCACGCAGGGAGGGGGAGTAGGGGAGAGGGGGGGGAGGGGGTAGGAGGGGAGGGAGAGAGGAGGAGAAGGGGCGAGGAAGTGAAGAAGAGGGAGGAGGGGGAACGAAGAAGGTAGACCTTACAAAACATGTGCAGTGGAAGACACAACACACGTGGGCACGGCGAAGGGAGAACAGGGGGTCACATGGCTAACTCTCACAAGAACACAATAACACTTGGACACTCACGACTCGTACGCCCCGTTGCCCGAGGCTGCACGAAAGGGGTGGAAGGGGCGAACAGGAGGGAGAAATAGGGGGAAGAGGGTGGGGAGGGGTGGGGGAGGGGGATAGACATGACGACAGCTGCTTAGTCTCATGCTCTCGATGTTAATGATAATCGCTGGAGCTGGTGATGGCAATGGTTGCAATGGCGATGATTGTGAAAAGGAAAGAAATACAAGGAGAGAGGGAGAGAGAGTAAGCAGCATATGAAAAGAAGTGAAACGCTGAAGAAGGGAGAAAAGAAAATGAAGAGAGGAGGAAGAGTGAGAACGCGAGGGTGCAGAAAACGATAGAAATACAAATACCAAAACACATGAGGGAAGAGCGACACAGAATCTAAACCTGCAGACCCACCGCATGTTCGCCCTGCCTCTCCTGCGGCCACAAACTACGTGACATTTCCAAGCGTCTGAGCCAGGCGGAGGCCCCGCACATCGCTCGCCGCCTCCGTTTCTCTTTGCTCTGACGCCGGAACGATTTCACCAGCATTAACAACCTCCCCCTCTCCACGCAGCCACCCCAACGACCAATTAATCTGCCTTAAACCTTGATCACTCCTAACAACTCGAAGATAATCACTGAGAGAGATGTCGATGCTATGACGTCTGCGAGAGAGGAGAACCGGCCCGGGTGTCTCTTCCCTTCTCTGCGGGGACCTCACCCTCCTTGTCGGCTCCTCGCCCGGCGCCCTGCACGGCTGCTTCATCTGTACCGAAATCGCCCTAGACTTTGCACGGCCCCCAGCCTCTCCGATCTGTGTCCCTGTCACGACTGGCCTCGCCACACTGCCTCCAAGGGCGAGTAGGATGGTGCACTGAATCCTTACAGGTATGGAAGGAGGCGAGGAGGAGGAGGAGAAGTAGGGGGGGGGGTAGAAGAACCGAGGAAGAGGTCAGAAAGTGAAAAGCAAGCAGAGGAAACTAAGCTAGACGAGACACCCAGCCGGCAGAACTTTCTAAAATCTTGTAACAGCAGTGGAAAGAACGAAGAGAGAGAGAGAGAGAGAGAGAGAGAGAGAGAGAGAGAGAGAGAGAGAGAGAGAGAGAGAGAGAGAGAGAGAGAGAGAGAGAGAGAGAGAGAGAGAGAGAGAGAGAGGAGAGAGAGAGAGAGAGAGAGAGAGAGAGAGAGGTAAAGAGATAAAGAGATAGAGATAAAGAGATAGATAGATAGATAGATAGATAGAGAGAGAATATTAGAGGGAAAAAACGAGGCGTCTATAAAGGAGACGGCTGAGCGGAGGTGAAGATAATGCAGCATGAGACATAACAGGAGAAAACGGCTTTTTATTCGCTAATTGTCAACACGACCCCCGCTTCTCAGCAACGACTCTTGCAAAACTAGCATGACAGCGAGCCTCATGAACCTGGGGGGTGGGGGGGATGTGGCGCGGGGGGGGTGTAAGATGGAAGGAGAGGGGAAGAGAGAAGAGGAAGAAGAGAAGAAAGGAAGGGAAGCGTGAGGAAGGGAGTGAGAACGGAAGGGTGAAAGATGGAGGGAAAGGGAGGAGAAAGATGAAAAAAGGGAGTAGAGGGAAGGCCCGAGGGCAGTAGCATGCCCTCAGGGCAGGGGAGCTCGGAGGTGGGCAAGATGACAGTACAAAGACGCGGAAGCTCCTGTGCCAACATCCTGCCCATGAGTACAACATCCACGCCCTCCCCTGCTCCCCCCCCCCCCCCCCGGCCAGCAATCACGCCTTCCTTCCTTCCTCGCCCCGGGGCTGCGGCCGAGTTGACTTTCATTCATTTTCAGACGATAATAACTCGTGAATAACTGTCATCGCGCAGATGCCACCGTCACCCTTTTGCGTTACGAATAGACGAATCAAAAGTGGTATGTGTTGAGGCAAAGAAGGAAGAAAGGAAAGAAAGGAGACTGAAATTTTTTCGTAAAATTGTCCGTCGGTTAACGTTTAAAAAAAGCTTTCCAACAAAGGATTTCCGACTTTTTGAAAATCCCCCGAATGTAAAATTACACCAAAGTGGGTCACATCAGCTCACGACTGCATTGCAGATGGGCCGGCTGAGGAAAAGGGGAAAATGTTAAGAAAAAAAAGAGAGGGGAGAGAAAAAAAGGAAGATCGCGCCCCGTGCTGGTCGCCGCCGGACATCGCGGCCATTATTACCCTCGATTCCCGCCGCAGCTCCTCGCTCTCTCACTCGCTCTCTCCTCCTCCCCTTCCTCTCACCCGCTCCCTCGCCCCCTTCCATCCCCCTCCTTTGTCCACCCTTCCCTCTCTCGGTATCATCCCATCGCGTAGTCTCGCCGTCACATTCGCATCCTCGAATTGGGGGTGACGTAGGGGGGTGACCGGAGAGATCATCCGCTCAAATCAAATTACTGTGAACCGAGCCGCTAACGCGCGTGTCGTCCATTACGTTACCCAGCGTAATTCCAGCTCGCGGGTTGCAGGGGTCCTATCCCCCGGCGGCTCACCCCCTTCTGCAACATCACCTCGTAATTACAATGCATGAACCGAGCCGGAGATCACGTGAAGTCTTTTAAACGGCCAACGAGACGATTACCACAGCGGTCAGGGATCCGGTACCCCGCAGACACATCTATACATAACGGATCGATCTCGATTAAGCGCGAGTGGACCCTGTACATAGCTAGGCAAACGCCCTTCCCAGAACGGGCCCTACCGATAGCAAGTGCACAACAAGCTCGCCATAAATCGTCACTGCTCATGTATATTATTATTCCTTTAACGAAGTCTTCGAATTCGATTCAAAGCCATCGCGTGCAAGTCGAAGGCGGAACAGCTAAGCCTACCTCCTCCCCCCCCCCGATCCCTTTCCGGCCGCGTGTTTGCACAGCTCCCCTCTCCGCTTCTTATTTTGTTTCTCTCCTTTCAACGCCAATTGTCAAAATGCAAACGTCGCTCGTACGGCAAAAGCACCTCCTCTCTTCACGCTCTCCTCTCTCTTCGCTTCCGCCTCCTTTTTCTCTCTCTCTCTCTCTCCCTTTCTCTCTGCCTTGCTTCTCTCTTCTCGTTCACGCACACCAGCTCTTTGCAACTCTCTCTCTCTCTCTCTCTCTCTCTCTCTCTCTCTCTCTCTCTCTCTCTCTCTCTCTCTCTCTCTCTCTCTCTCTCTCTCTCTCTCTCGACCATCGCCCCCCATTGTCGCCGTCCAGTGTTCGCAGCAGTGTGGCCCAGCAAGGACAGGCCACAGACAGACAGGGATGGGAAGAAAAGGGGGAGGGGAAGCAAAAGGAGGAATCAGGAGGGGAGGGGGGGGTACCTGTGACTGACACAGGGCCGCCGTGGGTCCGGGTCCTTTGTATTCACGTACAGTATTACAGAGCCATTAATAATGCCCCCTTGCCCCGTTTCCCATGATGCAGAGGTCTAGTCTGAGCGGCAGGGGTCATTTCGATGTCCAAGACGCCCAGATTTTCGGGCTTCAGATTCGATGTTGGTTAGCACCATCTTGCGCTGATCCGGAATGTCCAGCCGAAAGTTCGGTGGATCAACAATGCGATGTGACAATGGCGGGCTGACCATACGGATTTTTTTGGCGTCGGCTGGACATCTAGTCCTCCTGCCACGGAAGCGCCACTCGGTCGTCCTGGGAACTGCTAGAGACGACGAAGCCCTCAAGGCTTCTCTCGCATACAATGATGGACGAAACCATGATAAATCAACTCAAACTACACTTGGGTAGCAGGAGTCCACGGCCCGGCCGCCTTCCCTGAGGCACCGGCGCCAGGTGACAACGAGGCCGCCGGCGTGTACCTGCGCCTGTGCCGTCGGGAGGCGTTCGTTTGGGTCATTTACATCAAAAAGGCCCAGAGATGACCACCGCTACAAAAACTCCCGCGCTGACCATCGCTGGCGGCGGGAGAGGCCGTGTTGCGGCTCCAATAAATCACCAACAACACAACAACATAACAAAACGTCCTGGGCCTCCTCTGCCCCCTCCTGCGCCCCCTCCTCCCGGCCGAGGAGTTCGCCTCGACACATCGACGACAAAAACCTTGATGCTCCCCGATGACCGTTACTTGACTCCTGCTACTTCCTCGCCAGTAACCCAATTAGCCCCCACCCCCTACCTACCCCCATCTCCTCTTCTCATACATGCCCCCACCTCCCACACGCAGGCCATGCACCTCAAGCACTAACTCAATCCCCACCTACGCGCCCAAGTCTTTTCAGAAGCTACAAAGTGAGTTCACTACGAAGCGACAGCGCGCGCGCGTGAGCACTGCCAACGCAGCCTCCTAACCGTTACCCGCGCCGGCGCACACTCCGCCGTGGCTGCGTCAGAAAACCGGTCGTGCTGCTCCTCCTCCTCCTCTTCCTCCCTGCCCCGGTACACCCGTGCCCTCCATGCCCCTCCCACCCTCCTCCGACAGGCGGCCGCGAAGGAAGCGCTGCATAGGCCTATGTGTACAACGTCACCTCCGCCAAGCAACTTCCGGCTAGGAGGAGCGAAACGAATCGGCGTCGCGCAGCCCCATTCACCTCCTGAGTGCCACTTTCGAGGGAGTTAATGGAGTCGCTCAAAACAAAGCGAAACAGAGCAAATGCCATCTGATGATGGGGATAAAAACCCGTTAGCTTTAGCGCGGCGTAAACATAAAAACCGCCTCGAGTCAGTGCAACGGTGTGCAGAATTGCAGAATTGCACACAAAGTCAGCCAGTCTCTCTCTCTCTCTCTCTCTCTCTCTCTCTCTCTCTCTCTCTCTCTCTCTCTCTCTCTCTCTCTCTATCTCTCTCTCTCTCTTCATCTATAAATTCTTTCCTCAAGTTCTACTGACTGGTTACCACATTAGTAGAATGACTTGCTCTCGCTAACCACACCACGTTCGTCTACGTGTAAAACCGAGCAGTTTTCAGCTCAGTAATAAAAAAAGGTTAGAAGTTGTTTGAGACTCTAACGCAAAAATAACGCAAAAAAGCGTAACTGCCAAAATTAACGAAGGCATATTAAAACAAACAATAATAATGTAAATAAATGATATAATAATAAAAAAAAGATAAACACCTCTAACCGACCCCATACATCTATCACAATAATGTCTCAAAACAAAATAAAAATATAACATCAATAATAACAACCTAAAACGGGGTGTCCGGCCCTGCCCTCCTGACCTGCTACCTTCACCCCCCGCCCCCGTCCCCGGCCCACACGACCAGCTGCAGCCCGCCCGTGCCCGAACAGCTGACCGCTGGCCACTGCTCGCCGGGACACGAACGGAAAGCGAAATGCGAGGAAACTCCCTGCCGGGGAGACAGGCAGACGAGGGAGTGAGGGAGAGGGAGAGGGAGAAGGGAGTGATGGAGAGGGAGAGGGAGAAGGGAGTGAGGGAGAGGGAGAGGGAGAAGGGAGTGAGAGAAGCAAAAACACGGTGAAGAAGAGAGAGGGAGAAAAAGAAAGAGAAAGATGTGGAAAAAGAGGGGAGAAAGGGAAAGGGAGGGTAGGAAGATCACGATGAAAACGGGAGAGGAGAAAATGAGGAAGATGGAAGAGGAGAGGGTGGGGGAGAGGGAGCAGGAAAGGGAGGAGAAGGCGGGGGAGAGGGAGGTGAACAGCGAGAGGGCGAAGAGAGATGGGGCAATAACGGTGTCGCGAAGATAACTGCATTCCTTGTCCACGCGAGACCAGGTTAAGCCACGCAAGTGATTTCCCATATTCTCTCTCTCTCTCTCTCTCTCTCTCTCTCTTGCACATAATACAGTAAAAAAAAACGAAAGAACAAAAAATGCACACAACTAATCCACGAATCCCTCACTACCCAATCACTCGAGGAGACCAATCGCTGAAGTGATAAGCTCTAGGCGAGCCAATCCCATCTCCCCCTCCCCCTCCCCTATCCCCGGCCCACCTCGTTGTATATGCGCTCTCTTCCAATCACCTTTTACGCTCTGCCAATCTCTCGAGGCTGACGAATCCGCTGTCGCCCCCCTCCCCCCATCCCTCACCCGCCGCGTCCAATCCCAGCCAACGATCGGAACCTAATCTTCAAAGGTGTAAAATCGCATGAAAGCTTCTATTGGTACGAAAAGGCGGCGAAGATAAACAATGAATAAATTAATGGAAAATGAATAAATTAACACTTAGATAAGTTCGAATATCGACGATGAGAATACCAAATCATAAAAATGCACATCGTATCCAAAAATAACCAAAAGATATACTAAAAAGATACCAACACCTCCCTGAAACACCGGAAACCAACCTACCCAGCCAAAATCAACCAATAAACAACAGGGATCCAAGCAAGCAAACAGCTAAACAAACAAACGCCCAGAGGCGAGAGGCCCGGCGGCGGCCACCCGCGCCCTAAGAACACGCTGAAATTCATGACGTCCCGAATATTAAGACTTCAGCTTGCCTCTTCTTGAATGACAGGAGGGGGGACCAGGCACCCATGACGAGCATCCCCCCTCACCCCCCCCTCACCCTGTGCTTGCCTTTGTACAGCCTAACAGGCACACATCACCAGGCCTCCGGATAGGCCTATTTCTCTCCCGCTGCCCTTCCTACCGTCCATTTCTCGCATAAATCACACGAGGCTCCGTGAAGATCTTGTGGAGCGAGAGAGATGGAAATGGAAATGGAAGAAGGTAAAAGATATGGAATTCAGGGGGGGGGGGGGGGGGGGGAGGGGAATTCACGTCTCGTTAGAGTGATTGGTCTCGTCTGCGAGGAGAGAGAGAGAAAGAAAGGTAGACACAGATAGAAAAAAATGATTTGAGTGAGCTAGTGTGTGTGTGTGTGTGTGTGTGTGTGTGTGTGTGTGTGTGTGTGTGTGTGTGTGTGTGTGTGTGTGTGTGTGTGTGTGCGTGAGAGAGAGAGAGGAGGAGAGAAGAACGCTGAGAGCGAAAGACCAGGAGAAGAGGGGGAGGATGACGAGAAATAGTGCTTGCCTTGTACAGCTAACAGGCACACACACCAGGCCTCCGGATAGGCTATTCATCCGTGCTTCTACGTCCATTTCGCGCATAAATCACACGAGGCTCGGAAGATTGTGGAGGAGAGAGATGGAAATGGAAAGGAAGAGAGAGGTGAAAAGAGTAGGGAGAGAGGAGAGATGGGGGAGGGGGAGGAGGGGAGGGGGGAATCACGTCGTAGAGTGATGGTCCGGCGGAGGAGAGAGAGAGAAAGAAAGGTAGACAGAGAAGAGAGAAAAGATTTGAAGAGTGAGCTAGTGGGGTGGTGTGGAGTGTGTGGTGTGGGAGAGAGAGAGAGAGAGAGAGAGAGAGAGGAGAGAGAGAGAGAGAGAGAGAGAGAGAGAGGAGAGAGAGAGAGAGAGAGAGAGAGAGAGAGAGAGAGAGAGAGAGAGAGAGAGAGAGAGAGAGAGAGCATGCGGGTTGTGCTGCACCTAGAGACCTAGATACAGTTCCCTATAAACCCCTTAAGTGAGCACGTACTACTATCGATAATAAGCGCCCTGCAATGAGCCCCTTCCAATTCACGTTAACCAGAGCGCCGCGCAGGAAACAAGGGGTCGACCCTGGGTCAAAGGTCATGCTGACGTAACAGTTGGATTTTTGGTTATCACTAAACACGGCAGAGGAAGCCGGAGTTGGAAAAAACAGATGTAGGAGAGGGGATGGCGGGCCGGAGGGAAGGAGAAGGAGAATGTAATGAATATAGCTAAAGAAAAGAGAAAAAAAGAACGAAAACAGCCAATAACCCTTCTTTCAAAATGACAACAAATTAAGGACGCAAAAAAGACAAATCCCTCGGAAGGTTTTCGCTCCACCCATTCATCCACTCAAAACGCACACAAGGAGCTGAACAAATCCCCTTCACCCGGGCCCGAGCAGCGCCCTCCGCCGCGACCCCAACACGCTATCCCGCATTTACCGTCGCAGGCCCGACCTCGGCGACCCGGTCCCGGTTGCAGCATCAACATTGCAGCTAAGGAAGCCCCGCCCACTCGGTTGATATAACGGCCGCATTCCACCGGTTTGGACGCTATAAACACTACACGGGCTTGGAAGCATGTGTGTCAGTAAATGTATAATTGCTGAGAATACGTTGCTCGCACTCAAATTTCTTCACATATTCTAAAAATCTTGCTGCGGTTGCGAATGGAATGCAAATAATGACAATGGAAGCGGCACGTATTTCGCGCGACGGCTGCCAGGTGGAGCAGGAAACACTGGTCATTATCTGATGCCGTGACGTAATTTCCGCTTAGGACAGAGGCTCCTCTCACCCGCGGGGGAGGGGAGGGGGTGGCAGCGGGGGAGGAGGGAGAGGAGAGGACGAGGAGAAGGAAGAGAAAGAGGAAGGAGAAGAAAGAGGAGGGAGAACAAGAGGAAGGAGGAGGAATAGGAGGAGGAGAAAGAGGAGGAATAAGATGAGAAAAGTAAGAGAAGGCAGAGGAGATGAAGAGCTGGTGGTAAAAGGGAGACGAGGACGAGGGACGAAAGAGAAATTAGGAAAAGAGAAAAAGTAAGGGGAGGCGTGGCAGACCGTGAATGGGAAGATTTATAATTCTATATATTTGGGAACACGACAACCCGATATCTATGTTGTCACGTCCAGAACAACAAAAGAACAATGAGATAACAACTGTTGTGCGAACAATGCGAGAAATCGAACTACACGAGTGGGGACTTCTCAAGGCGTTTCGTAGGAGGAGGAGGAGGAGGAGGAGGAGGAGGAGGAGGAGGAGGAGGAGGAGGAGGAGGAGGAGGAGGAGAAGAAGAAGAAGGTTGAGGAGGGGGGAGGAGAAGGAGGTAATGGAGGTGGATGAGGAGGGTGGGAGGTGGGGGGGGAGGAGGAGGAGGAGGGAGGAAGAGGGGGAGGCGGAGGAGGAAATGAAGGAAGAGGAAGGGACACGCGAAAGTGCGAATAATAAAAGGCAAAAACAGGAGGGACGAGCAAGGCCACGAGAAGCGATGCGATTCCCGAGTGCATTCAGTGGGACGGGAGCGCGAGCGGCAGAGCGAGGGGGGGGGGCGACGCGAGGAGACCCCGACGAAACAAGCCAAGCCACAGACTCAATCACATGCGCCAAACCAGCAAGTAACAGAATACCTGAAGCGTCGCCACACAAAAAGGGCATTTTACTCTGCCTCATCCCGGACCCCCCTCCCCCATTCCATCGCCGCTTCTCTCCGACAGACGCGCAGGACGTCCACTCGGCGTCACGTGATACATCAGCAGCCCCCCCCCCCCCAACATACAAGTCACAAATGCACAACTAGCATTGCGAACACGCAGCGCATCCCCAAAAGTTATTCCCGAACGAGTGGTAGGGGAGACCTCAACGCACATGTAAATAACTATCTTTTTCCATTGGCAGTCGCCGTGCCCTTCATTCCTTTTGCTTGTGTCTTGTCCGACTCAAATATAAAAGTGTTTTTTGTATTTCGTGTCTTGAAACTTTAGCATCGCCTCGTATGCCGTCTCCTATTTGCAACTGTGGTCGTACCTGTGTAAGACCAGTTTCAACTACACACATTGCCGTCGCTACCACTCGGCCACAACGCATCACGTACGCTCTGCCATCCTCTTCGCCTCTCCCTTTGCCCCAAACTACAAAAACATGACAAGGGTTGGTATCAAGGTGCACAAGGGGGAGGGAAGAAC